>NW_024070191.1:23151165-23461407 GCF_014754425.2 Oryx dammah | reverse complement strand
TTCCCTGTCAATAAATAGAGATACACATAAACATTTGTAATGACTTCATGGATTTGATTTTAGGGATGTTTTATATTAGGTACATGTCATAGTTTCAGTACTGAATGTGAACAAAGTTGCCGTCATTAATATTGATTTTTTTGCGTTATTTTAGGCTGAAATTAGAACTGAGGGTACCTTGGGTGCAATATTTTTATTAATAATTTGGACAAAGAGTCCTGACTTTTGGCCTGAAATATTTCTTAATGTAACCCAGATATCACTCCATGCCCTCTGGACCACCTTGCTGCTCATGGATTTAGGTCTAGCTGGACACTCACTTTGGTTCTCGGGCTGGAGGAGTCCATGATCCTCCCCACAGCTGCTACCTCTTCCTTTTGCTTTCCTCTGTTTCCATTTCTGAGCCCATAAATTCTTCCTGGAGCTACTTTGGATCAAATCTGGATGTAAAACTAAACATAGATCCTTTTCTCTGTTTCTCACAAGCACTATAATCCCCCTCTTCATGTTGTGAGGTTTAAACTGAAGAGTTGAAGTGTCTCTGAGAATCCCATCATGGACCACACAGTCTACCCTCTCTGCCAGCACTTCCTGAAGCCCATTTGCTCAGTGAACCCCAACTCCCGCTTCTGTTGACCTTGCCTTAACCACTGACACCTGCCCTCAACTCCCACCCTTCCTCCAGGTGGGGAGCAATGCCATGTGGTCAGGCTGCCCAGTAGAGTCAGCATTCTGGGGATCAAATCGCACAAATGTATGAGAAGGCAATGGCACCCCACTCCAGTACTCTTGCCTGGAAAATCCCATGGACAGAGGAGCCTGGTGGGCTATAGTCCATGGGGTCACTAAGAGTTGGACACGACTTCAGTTTCACTTTCACTTTTCACTTTTCATTTTCATGCACTGGAGAAGGAAATGGCAACCTACTCCAGTGTTCTTGCCTGGAGAATCCCAGGGATGGGGGAGACTGGTGGGCTGCCGTCTATGGGGTCGCACAGAGTCGGACACGACTAAAGCGACTTAGCATAGCATAGCATAGCATATGTATCCTTACTCATTTTGGTTGACTTGAATGGAACTGGCTATATTTTGATATATCATTTATATAGACTTTTTCACTTAACAGAATCTTATAGACTTTTGGAGTAAGAAACAGCTTCCAAGGATGATGTTCAGCTTCCTTGCTTTGCAGTGTGCGAAACTGGGGTCTCCAGGGCCAATATTCAGCACCTTAGTTCCAGACCCTTGCCTAGAATTCCAGGTTTCTGGCTGCTGATCGACTGCTTCACTTTGTTAGGAATAAAAAAATATATATATGTCATCAGGGGGCCTTTTCCCACTGCAGAGAGGGCAGGAAACCCCCTCTTTCCTGCCCCAATCTTTCTGGGTCAGAAAGATCCAGGACTAGAATATGTACATGGAAGAAAGAGGCTTTAAAAAACAGGCAAAAATAAAAGGTGATTTTTATTTTCTAGTCTTTAAATACTAGAGAAAAGAGTAGAGTATTAGTGTTCAAACCAAGAAGTCTAATATTCTTGCTGTAACTTTCCTGCTGATTATCTCATCAATCTGCCTAAGCTTTTGTGACCAGAAAGATGACCCCAATTTGGGGGGCTCTGGCCTGGGATCCGAGATTCTGAAGATTTGTTCCAGGAGTTGCCCTCTGACTTTCTGAGCAATCCTTGGGAATTACTTTAACCTTTTTGTGACCTGATCTTCTCTGTAAATGGAGATAATATTACTTGGCCTTAATACAATGCATTAAAAAAAAAAAATCTGAGATTTCCAGAGGAAAGTTGGTTTTTTTGTCTAGAGGGAAAAATGATACTCTGCTCCTGCAGCAATGTTTAGATAATTATCTGAGATAAACAGTTCAGTTAAGTTTATTTTGTGTGTGTGTGTTCAGTACTTTTCAGTTAAACAACATGTAACTGTCCCAAGAATTCTTTTACCTTTAACTTTGTTTTATCCTGGAACATTAAAGATCATGCCTCACAGGAAAAACTGCGCTTGGAGAAGGAAATATGAAACACTAATAATGACATAGTCATTATAATAATTTAACCGTTTCCTTGGCAACAGTTCTGAAGTGTGCATACACCCTCCGTATGTGTCATAGAAGGAACAGGTCTTCTGGCTACGGATACCTAGTCCTACAAGTGAGTCAGGGTATCACTAGCTTATTTACAAATCAATATGCAAATACCAGTACCGCCAAATTCCACACCTCTGTTCTGATCTGAGTTTATTTTTTGCTTGAGTTCTAACTGCCTGCTGGGTTTTCATTTCAGTATTCTGCAGCCAACTCCATCTCAATATGTCCTGAATGGGGCTCATTATTACCTTCCTCTCTCCCCAGCATCCTCTGTCCCAGTCGTCCATCCAAGCCTGACATTCATTTCACATCATTCCATCTTTCTTGCCCAGCATTTTCAATTAACCAAGAGCTTTCATCAATATCTCTAAAGCCTGTCTCTTCTTCCCCACATCCCTATCCTAGTTAAGTCCTTTATCAGCTCTCATTTGTACTAGTGCTGATTATTGATCCAACAAATATTTGTTAAGGATATGTTATAGAAACTTCCCTGGTGGTCCAGTGGTTAAGAATCTGCCTTGCAATGTGAGGGATGCGGGTTCAATTTCACACGCCATGGGGCAATTAAGCCTGCATGTCACAACTACTGACCCTGTGTGCCACGACAAAGGATCCCGCGTGATGCAACAAAGATCCCAAGTACCAAAATGAAGACCTGATGAAGCCAAACAAACACATTTTTTTAAAGGCTATACTGTAGGCCAGGCACTAGTCCAGGGACTTGGGATACAAATAAGCAAACAAAATATAAAAAGAATTCTTTCCGTTAAAGAGTTTATATTCTAGTGGGGAGGGGGGATGGCAGGCTTCCTGAGTGGTGCTAGTGGTAAAGAACCTGCCTGCCAATGCAGGAGACGAAAGAGTGCAGGATTTGATCCCTGGGTATGGAAGAGCCACTGGAGGAGCGCATGGCAACCCACTCCTGTATTCTTGCCTGGAGAACCCTCCACGGACAGAGGAGCCTGGTGGGCTATGGTTCACAAAGAGTCAGACATGACTGAAACAATTTAGCATGCATGCACAGTGGTGGTAGAGGAGAGAAGATGAGTAATAAGACCATAATAAATGGATAATTACATAGAAATTTTTAAAAATAATAATTACTATAAAAATTGGAGCAGGGAGTGTCAGGAAGAATTTTTGGCAGGAAGGCTATAGTGCCATTTTAAGTAGAGCGATTGGGTGAGTCTCTTTGAGAAGATAACATCTGAGCAAAGATGTGAAGGAGGAAGCCATGTGTATAGTCACCTGGGGGAAGCATTGCAGGCAGAGGGAGAAGCCCCTAATGTGGGCCCATGGCTGGTATGTTCAAGAAGCAGCAAGAAGATCAGCCCAGCTGGAGTGGAGGAAGCAAGGGGAGGTGGCGAGGAAAAAGGTCAGAGCTCATTAGATCAAGTTCAGCCTTTTCTGAGTGGGACCAGGAGCCACAGCTCTGCTGTATGTTTTTAGTCAGTTCATTTCAGTTCAGTCGCTCAGTCGTGTCCGACTCTTTGTGACCCCATGAACCGCAGCATGCCAGGCCTCCCTGTCCATCACCAACTCCCGGAGTCCACCCAAACCCATGTGAAATTTCTGGACGGGCTGCTGGGTAATGGTGAGAGAAGTATAGGAGTCAGGCACAGGGAGTAAGGAGAGGAGTGGTTTGCCTGCTGCTGGCTGCTCCCTGGCTGGGACCCCAGCCTCAAAACCCACCCTCCTGCCAGAGAAACCTTTCTAAACTGCAAACCCGGTCCTGCCACTCCTCACTGAAAACCTCCAGCAGCTCCCCCTGTACCTGCATCCTCTCCATTTACTACAGGAGTCCTTTTGTGATACGGTCCTGCCTTTATTTTCTGTCATAATTTCAAGCTGCTCTACCTGACAACTATTCCAAACTACCTTCGCGCACCTGCATTCACCATGCTGGGTCTTAGATAACACTGCTTCGTATTTTCTGCCTCTGCTTCTGAAACTCGCTTCTCCACTGATTTGCCTGACTGATGGGAACTCAATTTCTAGCCCAAACTCGGACATAATCTCTTTTAAAATGTGAGTTGAGGACCCTCCCAAGTGTACCCATGGTTCCCTGTGCACATCCTCTTCAAGGGGTCACCACTTCTTGCTGAAATGGCTTCCCTCATGGCTCAGACAGTAAAAGAATCTGCCTGCAATGCAGGAGGCCTGGGTTTGATCCCTGGATTGGGAAGATCCCTTGGAGGAGAGCATGGCTACCCACTCCAGTATTCTTGCCTGGAGACTCCCCATGGACAGAGGAGCCTGGCAGGCTACAGTCCGGGGGGTCACAAAGAGTTGGACACAACTGAGCGACTAAGCACAGCACAGCACATAAGCTCCTCTCTCCTCCTCTGCAAGTACTTAGCACACTATCAGACACTAAAGTAATAAGAGTTCCTTACGTGTTTGCTGCTCTGATTTGAAAGCTCAAAGGCTGGCTTTGCATAAACCAAGTTCCACCCCAGTCCACAGGTCTCTGGGCCATATCTCAGGACACAGCATTACCCTTTCATCACTGAAAACCAAAGAGGTCACATGAAGTGAATGCGTCACGTAGTTAATGACTTTCTCCCTTTTTGTCTCTGCATCACCTCAGCCAACCTGGGCACCGAGCAGTACCACCCGCACCCTGGATGTTCTGTGATGAGTCATACCCTTTTTAGAGTGTGTCTCCTGAGCTGAAGGAAACAAAGGCACCAACAGCATTTTCTCTGGGTGGTGCCAGTGACTGCCCCAGGCAGGGTTAGCAGACAGCCATGAAACCCACAGCCCAAGGGCAGCAGCAAAGGGACAGCTCGTGGTGGCTAACAGAGACCCAGGTTGCCTTTGTGGACAAAGTCTGAGAGAAGCAGATGGGGCCATTTTGTAAGCTTTCTATTCAAAGAAAATCAGGAGCAGAATAAAAAAGAGGTTTTGGACACAAATGCTAAATGGAACAGAGCAGATGTAGGAAGCATCAAGCTGGGTCTTTCGGGAGACGAAGAAATGAAATAGGACCCAAACGAGGCAGCCCCCCCTCTACCCGCCCCCTCCACCCCCCACAACCCCTGCCACAGCGGAATAAAGACGCCAGCGCTGCCTGACACTGTCTGTGCAGCTCTAACTCCGGGGGGCCGGGATCCCAGCCAGGTGCACGGGGGCCGCGGCCTGGGCCGCTCAACGGTGCCAAGGCCATTTGCTGGAAGACAATGGTGCCCCAGCCCGTTACCCAGACAGCCCAGCAGAAGTGCCTGGGAGAGGGGAGCCTCCGAGTGGCTACATCAGTGACAGCTTGGCAACCTCACGTTCCCCAGGAGGATGGAAGGGTTGCGGGGAGAGCAGTGGGGAGGTGTTGGCAAGGGCAGGGGGTTTGGGGCTTTTAAAAAAATCTCAGATGCCTCGTGACTCTCTAAGTCTTTGGTAAATTACCTTTTATTAGCTTTGTTAAGCCTCCACAGTCAGGAACTGTCTTCTCAACACTGAGCCATCTGTTCCCCTCCTGTCTGTAATTCTGACCACACACAACAAAAAAGAGTTTCATTTCAGCAGAAGATGATTCTTCCTTTAAAAACAAATGGGAAGCAGAATGGAGAGGGCGGAATGAATGAGGACTGAAATCTGCAGAGGAGGTTACATAAAAAGGTGCCTATTTCTGAGACAGGATCAATCCTGACAAAATGCATTATTAATTTCTTGGTGATCGGAGTCAAGATAATTAGCCCATCCGTCAGCACATTGCTGAACAATAAATATATATGCACTAAAGCTACTTTTAAATGCAGGAGACAGGGCTAGAGGCTGTGAAAAGGAAAAAGGCTTTTCGGAAAGTCATTGCGCTCAAAAGAAGAGTAAAAATTTATACTGCAATTTTTGAGAAAAGTCAGCTCAAGAAATGTTGCAAGACAGTCATGTGGCACAGGCTAGAATTCTGTGTGTTAGGATCAGTGGGCAAGTGCAGAAAAGTTTCAGGGAAGGGAAAAGGAAGTTAGGGAGATAGAAAAGGCCCTAACAAGCACCAGTTTAATCTTCTGACACAGACAGAAAATCTTTTCATAGCATACAATTTCTTTTAAGGTATTTTTGATAACAGGCATCCATTACCTTATTAATCAGCCTATTTTGCTTGAGGATATTCTTTTTTTTTTTTTTTTTGAGGATTATTTTTTTTCTAGAAAATTCTCTTCAACACAGAGCTCAGATCAGGCTTTCCTTTTTATCCTCACAGATAAAAGACAGTTCCATCCAACTCCTCCTCAGACTTGATGACAACCTGTAGAAGCCCCACTGTCCTTTCCTCCCCAAACCAACCATTCTCCCCTCCTTCCCCCATGACTCAGGATCCAGCCACCCTCTGTCTGCATCTTCTGTCTAGGGAAGGCTCCTGCCAAAGGCGATGCCCAGCGCAGAAGCCAGCACTCCAGATGTGCTGGGGTCAAAGATCTTGTGACTGTAATTTATCATCCTCTGAACATGATTCATCTCTTAAGACAGCTTAAGGTTGCCCTAGATTTCAGCCACCACGCTGCACTGCAGGTTAGTAGCAAACTTGTGATCCAACAAAAAATCCTTTTGTCTTTTCCACTGAAACTTGCCACCAAGCTAGGTTTCCCCTGCTTGAGCTAAAAGTCAAGAATGGATGCTTTGGAGAGGAGGGGAGAAGCTTGGGCCATCTGGGCATTCAGGGAACACTGAGTGGCTACCAGACATAAAAATGGACTTCGATGCTACAGTAAATAAAACAGTTTTATATGAACATAGATGTACAGCCAAATAGAGAATAGAGACACAGAGTCATGGAAATTAAGTATATGTTAAAATTTCCTCTTATGTATATGAGGCAATCTAGACTATTCATATTTAGAAAAATTGGCTATCCATTTGAAAGGATGATTCAGTGCATTCTCAGTTATTATATATCCAAATTAATTGCAGATATATTAAACATAGATTTTATAGAAATAAAAATATTATATTACATAAATATCATATATATGAAAAAAAGACAATTTTAATTATGGGATAAATCTCCCTATTAAAAAAATAAGGCCAAAGATGTTATTTCAAATGCTCTGTACAACAGAAAACATTAGTTTATGTAAGCATTAAATGAGCCAGACTCCTTGGTACTCACCAGGACAGAAAACGAATTTTGGCTTGTGAGTGGGTTGGGATATAAAAAGAGAGGACCACTTTATTAGGAGAAAAATATATGTAACTTCCTATAAAGTATTATGAATATATAAAATATTACTTTTATTCAAACTTTCCAGATTGCAAGTCTTTTTCTAACTGTGCTACTAGTTAGCACACAAATATGTGATGTCTGTATGTATGCAGCCTTAGACATATAAAACATATATATATGTGTGTGTGTGTTTAATTATACATATGACAGAAAGGTGTCAGAAACCACCAAGGTTTCTGTGTCCTATCATATTTACATACAGATAATATCCATTTTCTCTAAACCCTAGTAAAATATTTTTTATAGGAAAGCTACCATCTAGCTCAGTGCAGCTGATGAACTTGAGACAGTCTTGGTGGTAGAGAAAAGAACTAGATGTTAAGATGGCGAAACAGGTTTTCTGAGGAGCAGAAAGATTCCAGGAATGTGGTAGGAGCTCTGAGTGAATAGTGGCTGGATGGACAAATGAATGAAGGGTTAAGAGTTGAAGGACTTATTAAGCTTTGGGTCTTAGAGGATGAATAAGGACCTATGAGAAGGCCTTGAGAAAAACCTGCCATTACAGCCTCAGTCCCACATGGCATGTGACAAGATGGACATTTTGCTTCTGACCTGTCTGGCTCACTCAATTTTCTGCCTAGCTCTCACCTGTGACAGTGTAGTCTGTGCTAGCTATAACTCACAGGGAAGAATCACTAAAGCTTCATATTGAAAATGATCCTGATTTCAAAAGGCAATTGCTAACGAAACCTATAAATTGAACAAGAAGAAATCATGGGATGTAATCACACAAACAACTTAATTTTGTCTCCTAGTATCCCATTATGAGCCTCCCAGGTGGCTCAGTGGTAAAGAATTGGCTCAGCCTATCAATGCAGGAGATGCAGGTTCAATCCCTGGGTGGGGAAGATCTCCTGGAGAAGGAAATGGCAACCCACTCCAGTATTCTTGCCTGGAGAATCCCATGGACAGAGGAGCCTGGTGGGCTACAGTCCATGGAGTCAAAGAAAGCTGGGCACTATTAGCAACTAAACAACAACAGTTCATTCTGTAAGTCCATGGGCTTGCAAGCAGTCAGACATGATTTATCAACTAAACAACAACAAACAGCAACATCCATTATAACACTGCCCTTGGGGAGGTAAGGGGACTTGACTACTTGTCTGAATTATTTCAGTCATTCTTAGAGAAAAGAAAGTCTTTCAATCACGTAAGATCCTCAGTATAATTTCAACAATTTAAGATGTCTAGTTCTAGATAGGTGTGTGTGCATATGTGTGTGTGTTTAATTTCTTTGTCATGTCTGATTATTTTCCCAGTAATAAATTGGAGTTATTGCTAATCCTTGTCCCCTGCCCCACCCCACCCCTACCCCCAAACAGGGACCTATTGGGAGCCACCTGGCTGCTGGAGTGTGGCATCAAGAAAAGGCTCTCTTCCTCTTTTTTCTTGCCAGGTGATGGCCTTCCCTCTCCAGCCCCCAAATCCCCTGATCCTCTGCCCCAGCTTGCCAACCAGGTCACAGGAGGGAGAAGACCAGGAGGAAAGGGGTGCTGGCAAGTTCTTGTTCCTCTGGTGCTAGTCTAAGACGGTCACCCTCTCTGGACCTGTATATATTTGATGGGTTATTTTGGAGATTCGCTTGCTTTGTGTCTCTGCCTGAAATTCCTGTAGTTTGGTCAAAGATGCTTAATTCCCTGACTCCTCCTTGCTCAGTTCTTGTTTTATTCTTAGTTTAGGCCATGCAGAATCTCTGTTGGTCTCTTCCTCCTTCAGATAGACCTCTACCTGAATGTTAAATGAATCCAGAATAAGTCCTTTTTCCCCTAGAATCTCTTCTTCACGTTCTACAGGAAAGACATGTATGCATTCTCTGTCCAGGCTCTGGAATTTCAGGGCAATCCCAAGCCTGCAACTCCTAACAAAGTGCCTGACAGCTCATCCGCACAGCTTTGTGACTTCCAGATTTCCTGGAAAACATCTACCCATTTTGCCCTTCAGCCTCAGAGAACGCATTTCAGTATCTCAAAACAATCCCACTGAAGCGACTCTTACTTGTCTCCCTTAGCTGGGATTAACAGCAATAAATCATTCTCCCCAACAAACTCTCTTCATGCATTCTTTCCAGTCCCCCCACTTCTCTTGACCTTTCTATACACCTCATCTGTGGGAATAGCCCTTGAGTGAGATCCTCAAGTCTTGGGTAACCAGTTTTCAGTTATTTCCTTTGCAAAACTGATGCTTGCTTGTCTCACAACTCATTTTAGTACTGAATACTTTTCTGCATGCCTTGGTCAAATATTTCAATTTGATTTATTTTTATACTAGTTGGTTGGCAGTTACTTTTTGTTCCATGTTGATGGCTCTGATTCTATAGCTAGCTGGAGATCCATGGGGAAACTGGATTACTAATCTGAATATGAAAGCATAAAAAGCCGCAGGACAAGGATTTTGGAAAGTTTCATTGGCTTGCTTTCTGAGGTAGCCAGCCTCCAGAATGGCTCTGACTCTGGGCATGCACACCTTGTGTGGTGCCTCTGCATCAGGGTTGGTCTGTGTGACCGACAGAATACGGAGAAGGGATGGAATGTTATTTCCAAGATGAGGTTGTAAACCACTTGGGCTTCTGTCTTGCTTGCTCTGATTCTCATGGAGATACTTGTGCTGATACTCCCTCTGGGGAAAGCCTTGTTGTAAGCAGCCCCGTAAAGAGCCTCACAGAGAAAAGAAGCCTCTTGCCAACCGCTGTGGAAGTGAGCTTGGAAATGGATCCTCCAGCACTACCCCCACAACACACACCCCGTGAAGTTTTCAAGAACTACAACCCCAGCTAACGTCTTGACTGCAGTTCAGTGAGACAGCTGAACTAGAACCACCCAGCTAAGAATCTTGACCCTCAGAAATTATGAGATATAATGTTTGTTGTTTTAAGTTGCTAGGTTTTGGGGTTATTTGTTATGCAGTAATAAATTACTACTATTCTGAAAGAGATGGGAATACCAGACCACCTGACCTGCCTCTTGAGAAACCTATATGCAGGTCAGGAAGCAACAGTTAGAACTGGACATGGAAGAGACTGGTTCCAAATAGGAAAGGGAATACATCAAGGCTGTATATTGTCACCCTGCTTATTTAACTTATATGCAGAATACATCATGAGAAATGCTGGGCTGGATGAAGCACAAGCTGGAATCAAGATTGCCGGGAGAAATATCAATAACTTCAGATATGCAGACGACACTACCCTTATGGCAGAAAGTGAAGAGGAACTAAAAAACCTCTTGATGAAAGTGAAAGAGGAGAGTGAAAAAGTTGGCTTAAAGCTCAACATTCTGAAAACGAAGATCATGGCATCTGGTCCCATCACCTCATGGGAAATAGATGGGGAAACAGTGGAAACAGTGGCAGAATTTATTTTTGGGGGGACTCCAAAATCACTGCAGATGGTGATTGCAGCCATGAAATTAAAAGACGCTTACTCCTTGGAAGAAAAGTTATGACCAACCTAGATAGCATATTCAAAAGCAGAGATATTACTTTGCCAACAAAGGTCCGTCTAGTCAAGGCTATGGTTTCTCCAGTGGTCATGTATGGATGTGAGATTTGGACTGTGAAGAAAGCTGAGTGTGGAAGAATTGATGCTTTTGAACTGTGGTGTTGGAGAAGACTCTTGAGAGTCCCTTGGACTGCAAGGAGATCCAACCAGTCCATTCTGAAGGAGATCAGTCCTGGGTGTTCATTGGAAGGACTGATACTAAAGCTGAAACTCCAATACTTTGGCCACCTCATGTGAAGAGTTGACTCATTAGAAGAGACTCTGATGCTGGGAGGGATTGGGGGCAGGAGGAGAAGGGGATGACAGAGGATAAGATGGCTGGATGGCATCACCGACTCGATGGACGTGAGTCTGAGTGAACTCTTGGAGTTGGTGATGGACAGGGAGGCCTGGCGTGCTGCGATTCATGGGGTCGCAAAGAGTCGGACACGACTGAGCGACTGAACTGAACTGAACTGAAGTGAACTGAACTGATACCGCCTCAACAGTTGCATTAACAGTTTTTACAGTTACAAAATACTTTCACAGTGATTATTATATTTAACAACATAATTAAATCCCTAAATAAAATAAATAAAATGCAAATTAATTAAAGAATGCTTCATTTTGTCAAAATATTTATTACAGGAATTTTTGAAAAGCAAGCTAATTAGGTATAACTGAAACATGACGATCTATAAAATCAACTTCCAGAGAATTTTTTAGAAATTATTGTATTACATAGACGAGATTATTGCTGTTGTTCAGTCACATAGTCATTAACTGAACTCTTTGCGACTCCGTGAACTACAGCACACCAGGCTCCTCTGTTCTTCACCGTCTCCCGGAGTTCGCTCAGACTCATGTCCATCGAGTCAGTGATGCCATCCAGCCATCTCCACCTCTGTCGTCCCCTTCTCCTCTTGCCCTCAATCTTTCCTAGTAACAGAGTCTTTTCCAATGTGTCAGCTCTTACGCATCAGGTGGCCAAAATATTGGAGCTTCAGCTTCAGCATCAGTCCTTCCAATGAATATTTAGGGTTGATACTACTAGAAAAACCATAGCTTTGCATATATGGACCTTTGTTGGCAAAGTGATATCTCTGCTTTTTAATGTGCTATCTAGGTTTGTCATAGCTTTCCTTCCAAGGAGGAAGAGTCTCTTAATTTCATGGCTGCAGTCACCTTCCTTAGTGATTTTGGAGCCCAAGAAAATATTTTAATCTGTTACAGTTTCCACTTTTTCTCCTTCTCTTTGCCACGAAGTGATGGGATTGGATGCCATGATCTTCATTTTTTGAATGTTAAGTTTTGTCTCTTTCATCTTAATCAGGAGACTCTTTATTTCCTCTTCACTTTCTGCCATTAGGTGGTGTCACCTGCATATCTGGGGTTATTGATATTTTTCCTGGCAATCTTGATTCCAGCTTGTACTTCATCCAGCCAGCATTTTGCATGATGTACTCTGCAAAGGAGTTAAATAAGCAGGGTGACAACATACAGTCTTTACATACCCCTTTGCCAATTTGGAATCAGTTCTTTGTTTCATGTCCAGTTCTAACTGTTGCTTCTTGATCTGCATACAGGTTTCTCAGGAGGCAGGTAAGGTGGTCTGGTATTCCCATCTCTTTAAGAATTTTCAGTTTGTTGTCATCCACACAGTCAAAGGCTTTACCATAGTCAATGAAGCAGAAGTAGGTGTTTTTCTGGAATTCCCTTGTTTTCTCTATGAATGTTGGCATTTTAATCTCTGGTTCCTCCACCTTCTCTAAATCCAGCTTGTACATCTGGAATTTCTCATTCACATACTGCTGAAGTCTACCTTGAAGGATTTTGAGCATTGCCTTGCCAGCATGTGAAATGAGCACAGTTGTATGGTAGTTTGAACATTCTTTGGCATAAACAAGATACATCTATAAAATCATAGTTTTGAGATTCAGGCAGAAAAAAAAAAAAAAAAGAGATTCAGGCAGGACTCAAAATGTCATCTGAGTTATCATGTTTATTCTGGGCAGCTCTGCACCCTACACTTCCACACATATCACAGCTATTTCTTGTTTAATAATCTCTAGAAAAGGAAATGGGTCTAGGGTGAGAAGCTTTGGGGAAAAGAAGCAGCATTTTGCCATCCTTGCAGCTGGAAAATCCTTAATAGGTAATTAAATTATATCATATTCAAAATGTTCTTCACTCTTCTTAACATTCATTATGTCCTCCAGAGAATAAGTGAAGTGAACTATTGTTCAACATCTGGAGCACCGAAGCAGAAAGCAGAGAAAGAGGCTTTCCAGAGATGGTACAACAAAGGTGGGAAGTAAGAAAGACAGTCAAATAGACTTCATCCAACAAGTCAGCAATGGGTGGGTTTTAATCTGAACTCAACCACTGAAAGCTTGATAATGTCATTGACTGTCTATAATTATAAACATTTTTAATCAATACTAAAGCAGCTGGAAATCAATCCTAAAAAATAAAGTGTGAGCGGGTGGGGGCTGAATTTGAACACACTGTTTCATCAGCAGCAAAGAGACACAAATTAGGTGCTTTGTGGGAAGCCTCACATGACATTAGATAACTTAGGATACAGTTTAATCTATGTATGTGATTTTAAAAGTCTCCACTCACTTGTCCAGTTTCATCATTCATCTTTTCCTCTTTATTCTCTATGTTCAAGGCCATACTGGATTTCTTTCCATTTCCCAAATTTGCCATGCTGTCTCTCTGACCTCTGGGCTCCTGTTCATTCCATTCCTTCTGCCTAGAACATTTTTCCAAGACTTCTGCCTCTTATCTGCTCACCTGGTCTCAGTATGACCATGTTTCCTCCAGGAAGTGCTCCCTGATTGCTCTAGACTGGGTTATATGTCCCTCACGTGTGGTCTTTTGTACTGGACACTTCCATGGTCACAGAAAATGCTCACACTGGATTACATACTGGTTATCTCTCTTGCAGGACTGAGGTCACCACGTCAGGAGCCAAGGATGCATTGCCCATTACTATACAGCAGGGACCTAGAACAGCAGCTAGCACAGAGTAGGTCTTAAATAAACATTTGCTAAACAAACAAACAAAAACCTAGACGCCAGGAAATACCATCAGGTAGACTGCTCCCCTTGGTGTGGATGAGAAATCATCTTGCTGTCTCCATACTGCTAGACAAAGTATTCTAGAAGTCATGGAACTGAAAGGCTCACAGCCAAATCACAATGCTAAAATCACCTGGTTTATGGAATCAATTTAAAACAAACAGAGCAAAACAAGAGAAAAGAGATGAGTTGGTTAATAGCCTTAGGATAAAGTATAAGAAGGATGGACCACACCACCTGACTACTTGTACACAATATTTGAAGATTTTCTCTCTCTCTCCCTCCCCTTCCCCTTTTCCACCTTCACCCTTTTCTTCTGTGCAATAGGAGATTTTCCTGCTGACCAGGAAAAGGTATGAGGAAAAGGGACCAACAGATGGAGACACCTGGGACCAACCTTACACATTATCTCAGGAAGATGCAGCACAACTACAACTGGCCACAGCTGAGCTGCCAATGACCTCTGAGCAGCCCAGGTTTTTGTCTGAACGTTTTAAACACTGGATATATGGAGCCAGAATGAGTGTCACCAATGACCAGCCACTGACCTCATGAGTGCTGATTGTCTAATGTGCCCCATGTATATTTACAGGTTCATGAATATCAGTGCCTCTTGGCCCCCTCATCTGTTTCCATCTATGTTCAGCATGCAATGCTTGACTTTATCTGTGTCTAAACTGCCTCTTCCCTGGTGGCTTAGAGGTTAAAGCGTCTGCCTGGAATGTGAAAGACCCAGGTTCGATCCCTGGGTCGGGAAGATCCCCTGGAGAAGGAAATGGCAACCCATTCCAGTACTCTTGCCTGGAGAATCCCATGGAGGGAGGAGCCTGGTGGGTTACAGTCCATGGAGTCACAAAGAGTCGGAATCAACTGAGCGATTTCACTCTCACTTTCACATTGTCCCACAGAAACTTATTCTTCCATATTTCTGGAGGCCAGAAGTCTGGAATTAAGGTTTTAGCAGGGCTGGTTCCTTTTGGGCTCTGAGGGAGAATCAGTTTCATGCCCCTCTCCTAGCTTCTTGTGGTTTCTGGTGACCTTTGCTATTGCTTGGCTTATAGATCAGTTCAGTTCAGTTACTCAGTCATGTCTGACTCTTTGCAACACCATGGACTACAGCTCGCCAGACTTCCCTGTCCATCACCAACTCCTGGAGCTTGCTTAAGCTCACATCCATCGAACCGGTGATGCCATCCAACCATCTCCTCCATCATCCCCTTCTTCTCCTGCCTTCACTCTTTCCCAGCATCAGGGTCTTTTCCAAGGAGTCAGTTCTTCATATCAGGTGGCCAAAGTATTGGAGCTTCATCTTTAGCATCAGTCCTTTCAATGAATATTCAGGACTGATTTCCTTTAGCATTGACTGGTTGGACCTCCTTGCAGTCCAAGGGACTCTCGAGAGTCTTCTCCAATGCCACAATTCAAAAGCATCAGTTCTTTGGTGCTCAGCTTTCTTTATGTTCCAACTCTCACATGCATACATGACTACTGGAAAAACCATAGCTTTGACTAGACAGACCTTTGTCAGCAAAGAAATGTCTCTGCTTTTTAATATGCTAGGTTGGTTATCATTTTTCTTCCAAGGAGCAAGCATCTTTTAATATCATGGCTGCAGTCACCATCTGAAGTGATTTTGGAGCCCAAGAAAATAAAGTCTCTCGCTGTTTCCATTGTTTCCCCAATATTTGCCATGAAGCGATGGGACCAGATGCCATGATCTTCATTTTCTGAATATTGAGTTTTAAGCCAGCTTTTTGACTCTTTTTTCACTTTCATCAAGAGGCTCTTTAGTTCTTCACTTTCTGCCATAAGGGTGGTATCATCTGCATATCTGAGGTTATTGGTATTTCTCCCAGCAATCTTGATTCCAGCTTATGCTTCATCCAGCCCGACATTTCGCATGATATACTTTGCAAAGGAATAAAATAAGCAGGGTGACAGTATACAGCCTTGATGTACTCCTTTCCCAATTTGGAACCAGTCTGTTGTTCCATGTCTGGTTCTAACTGTTGCTTCTTGACCTGCATACAGATTTCTCAGGAACTTATAGATACATTAGTCTCTCCTTCAGTCTGCATATGGCCTTCTTCTCTGTCTTGTATTTCACATGGCCTTCTCATAAGGACACCAGCTATAGTATTTAGGGCCCACCCTAATGTAGTAGGATTACATCTTGACTAACTGTATCTGCAGATACCCTATTTCCAAATAAGATCACATTATAGCACCAGGTGAACATGAGTTTCAGGGGTGGGCATTATTCAACCCAGGACAACACCTAACATATCCTATGAGTTTTGTCCATCTTGTACACATGCTTATTGTCTATAGTAAAACTGAATATCCTCAAATAACATAATAAACACCTTCTATCTGGAGACATAACAAGTCTGTTACACACAGTGACCCTGCTTTCTTCACTGGAAAGTTATGTCCTGGCTGCAGTCAACCAGCTGCTGGTTCCTGACCAGGAAATAGCAAGCTCAGAACTTCTTCCTTTCCCTCTCCAAGGTCCAGTACCTGTGGCTTCCCCCATGACTGGACATGGGTATTGCATTCCCAAGTGGCTCAGGCCTCATTGTTACCCCATTAACCTGTGATGGCTCTAGGAGCCTCACCTGTGGATCTCGCTACCCAGAGGGGACAAGCCCACAGGTGGGAAGCCTCTTCATGTCCCAGCTTCCGAGAGCTCATGGTAACTGTGGGACTGGCTGGGTACTCCCAGGGCCTGAGCTAGTCCTGGTCGAGGTTCAGATAGGAGTGAGGGATCTTTCAAGGGAAGCAGAGAAAAATGCCTCTATGTGATATTTTGTGCACGCGTGCTCAGTCACCAAGCCGTGTCCGACTCTTTGTCATCCCATGGACTGTAGCCCTCCAGGCTCCTTTGAACCATGTAATTCTCCAGGCAAGAATATTGGAGTGGGTTGCCATTTCCTTCTCCAGGAGATATTCCTGACCCAGGGATCAAACCTGGGTCTCCTGCATTGGCATGTGGGTTCTCTATCCCTGAGCCGCCAGGGAAGCCCATGTGCTATTTTACCTGTGGAAAATACTCCCTTACGCAGGTAAGATTAACTCAATGAATCGGTCATTTGTCAGAGTCTACTAAGGAATAAGGAAAAGAGCTTATTTCTAGATGTCTGAAAGTGGGGCCCCCTAAGTCTGCAGAAGCAGATGTTGAGTTATATAAACTAATCAGAAAAAACCTCTCATATGCTACCACTCTTTCCTATGACACCACTGTACCATATATATCCTCCCCCGGTAGCATTTACTATGTTAATTGCTGAGACTACAGGCTTTTTGAGATTGGCCATTACTTCTTACTTATCTTTACTCAGCAGGTTGCCTGGTATTTTTAGTGTCAGTAATTGCCTGTTGAATAACTGACCAACTGAATTAACTAATGTTCACATTTATAAATGAATCTGTCTGACCATATACATAATTTACCCAAGTGAGGGGCTGCTGTTCTCATTTATGTTCTGTAATGTTAAGTGTTCATTTTTGTTTTCTCCCGTCTAGTGATGGATGTGGCTTTTCTTCACTCATTTTCCCCATAACCTCAGGGTGACCCTAAATGAGACCTGACCTCTCTGGCACTTTATCTGCTCAAAATTCTTTGCATGGTTATCATTCCTCTCTCTTTCAACTCTCAGTTGGATCAACTGACAGGGTAGATATTTAATCCCTGAACTCAGTCTCTCTAGATTCTAATTATTTGACTTTGATGGTTCTGGACTTTTTTCAGCTCCACCTTACAAGCCTTCATGACGTGGACTTGGGCCTCTGCCACTCGGGGGAGAGTTTCATGGATGGAGAGATGCATGCGTCTTCAGCCCTGATGAGGTCCTGTACGTGTTTCTGGTGTATTTCCACGGAATCTTTGCATCTATACAAAGTCCCACGCTTTCAGCCATATTGACAGGCAATTAGGGGAAGAAATGCAATGCCAATTAATTTCTGTTTCCTCACCCCATGACATGTAATTTGAAGCCAGGTTCAGCATGTCAGTGAGAGGCAAATACCTGAAAAGCAGAAGTGCCAAAGGGAAAGCAGACCAATAAGGGGACATCTTCCCATCAGTTTAAAAGGTCCTACAGGTAACCTGAGCGCACAAAAAATAGACTCAGGCTTTTCCTTGGCTTGAAATTTCTGCCCTGCCTACAGTAAGATCTTCTGGGAAGAAAATTAAATCTTTTGGCCATTTAATGTAATCTACTCAACCCTGTGACCATCAGTGGCATCACTACTATCATTGGCACAAAGTAAAGAAAGTAGGTGTCATTGCTAGCATAGCTCAGCTGCCTGGGTGGCTTAAACTGAGTATGTCCCAGGTGTCAGGCACTGGACTACAGGCTTTCCATGCAATCTTTCATCGAATATGATGCTATGATATAAATGATTACAATTTTTTCAGATGAAGAAATTGAGACTTTAAGCCAATATTCTCAAGATCATACAGCTATGAAGCAATGGAGTGAGGATTTAAAGCCAGCCCTATCTACCAGCAGCAACTGAGAACCAGAAAGGTGATAACAGGAAATGGGCTTCTCCCAGCTGAGACCTCTGTGGCCCCAGCATCAGTGACTACTCTGGCCTTCCATCTGTAACTTCAGAAACAACTCTTCAATCTTATTTTCAGCTCTTCCAAAGGACAAAAACTGGTATTCTCACATATTTTTTCTTTTCCCTTCTCACAAATACTTATAACTGGACACACGGAAGTATATTTTCAAGAGTTCAAAACAAGACATTCATATAAACAGAATAAACAAATGTCAAAGGAGTTTACCAGAGTCTGGTGGCTAAGACTCTGCACTCCCAATGCAGGGAGCCCAGGTTCAATCCCTGTCAGGGAACTAGATCCCATGTACCACAACTAAGAGTTCACATGCCAAGCTAAAGATTCTTTGCGCTGCAACAAAGACCCAGCACAGCCATATAACTTAATAAATAATTAAAAAAGAAAAAAAAAAAAGACGTGTCAAAAATGTATTTTAATTATTGAGGGAACGAGCCTGATAGTAAATTTGGTTCCAAAAACATTTTGAAGAACTGGATACTTATAGGCATTTCAGAAAACAGGAGTTCTAGAATAAAATGCCTAGATTAGATACAAAAGTAGTTAAAGTCTATAGGACAATCAATTCTTGACCTTGAGGTTATCTTCTCTACTAACTAGAAATCTATAAAGTACCTTATAACCTCACAGCAGTATTTGGCTCTGATCAAATAGTTAATATCAAAGCCAAACACAGGTACATTTTGTTAGATCAGTGGGTTCCCAAACTTCGCTGCATGTTAGAATCATGTAGGGGGATTTTAAAAATCCTGACACCCAATGTCCCACCTGTGTTAGCTTCTTATTATAACAAATTACCCCAGACATAGAGGCTGAAAGCAAAACAACTCTTTTCTCTTACAGTTCTGGAGGTCAGAGGTCTAAAATGTGTTCACAGGACTGTGCTTCTTCTGGAGGCTCTAGGGGAGAATCCATTCCTTGTCTTTTCCAGCTTCTAGAGGAACCTACATTCCTTGCCATATGGCCCCTTCTTCCACCTTCAAAGCCATCAGCACTCATCTTCTCTCTGTCCTTTGACCTCTGCTTCCATCTTCTCTCTCTGATGCTGGTCCTCCTGCCACCCTTTTATGAGGGTCATTGTAATTATATTGCTCTCCTCCCAACTGGCTTCTCTGATAGCTCAGTTGGTAAAGAATCCCTCTGCAATGCAAGAGACCCCGGTTCAATTTCTGGGTTGGGAAGATCCACTGGAGAAGGGCTAGGCTACCCAGTCCAGTGCTCTTGGGCTTCCCTTGTGGCTCAGCTAGTAAAGGATCCACCTGCAATGTGGGAGACCTGGGTTCAATCCCTGGGCTGGGGAGATCCCTTGGAGAAGGGAAAGGCTACCCACTCCAGTGTTCTGGCCTAGAGAATTCCATGGACTGTATAGTCCACGGGGTTGCAGAGTAGGACACACTGAGCAGCTTTCATTCACTCTCACAATTAATATAGGTTAATCTCCCCATCTCAAGGTCCTCAATTTAATCACATCTTTTTAGATTTTTTTATCACATAAGGTAACATATTCACAGATTCTGAGGATTGGATTGAAGATATCTTGGGTTGGGGGGGGACATTATTCAGCCCATCACATTACCCCATACCATTACATTAAAATGTTTAGGCATAGGAGTCAGGCATCTGTATTTGAAGGTCCCCAGGTACTTCCAACATGAAGCTAAGTTTAAAACCGACTGCTGTAAATAAGGAAAGGATCTTTGGCCAATCCTGTTAAGCAGTGGTCCAATAGGGCTTTGAGAGCATGTGCTCTTGACTTTGCTTTATTTTTAAGTTTGGGATAATTTTCTTAACAAACTGAAAGGTAGTATCAAACAATTCTCAAATGAACAAAACTATCTTTTCACATCTGCATTGCTTCTTTGTCTGATGCTGAGCTGGATACTACTGTCACTGACTTTTGTAAACTCGGCGAGTCACTCCCACCTTTCAGCCTTCTGCAAAATGGAGCACATGTAACTCATTTCTGTGTGGAGGAAGGCGTAAGGTAAGTGATTGAAATGCCATCTGTAAATACGATGGCCGCACATGCCCACTGGCTGCTGGAGGGCCAGCCAGTGTCAGCTTTCCACAGCCAAGAACCAAGCTCTGTGGACCACAAAGCCTGAAGCTTGTAAGTGCTTTTCAAATAAATAAAATGAAGATAACATCCATGCTTACACACAAACCCATCCATCCTTCGATTATGTTCAACGGCTAAAAGCAAACAGAGGGGAACTGTGAAAGCAGTTAATAGCAAAGACCTGGGAACCTTGGTGAAGCTCCAAAAACATAAAATCTCTTGCAGTAAACCTATCATCAGTCTGAGTTTACTGCATTTCACCCAGCTCTGATCCCAGAGCCTCAGGGTAAACTTCGCACAAGAAGAAGAAACTGGTGCTGACTTTCTACACAAACATCTGAGTTCGTTATGGTAGTTCTTGTCTTTTAATTGAAACAATTAACATTCCTAAAAACATTCCCAAGGTTTGCAACAAGCTGCAGGATATACCCGGAGACTCTGAAAGGTCTGAAGAATGCTTCTCAGGTTTATGAAAGGGGAAGGTTAGATTCTTATGGTTCACCTTCTAGGCATTTTGGAAAAAAGGAATTCTAGAATAACATTTTGTAGATTGGATACAAAACTGGCTAATGTCCTACAGGACAATAAGATCACGACTCTGAGGTTATCTTCTCTACCAAACAGAAATCTCACAGTAACATGCAACCTTCCCACTCTGTAATATCTCTACTTTTAGACTCTTCTCTCTGTTCTCTTCACGAGGTTGCCAAGTTTCATCAGTTCCCTGTTACTAGACGAGACTGATAATTGCAATTGGAATGAACCACGGATCACGTTTTCCAAAACACTGGTTTCCAAATCTCTTTTAAACAGGAGAACCAATTTTTCAAAGGAATTCTATGCTAATATTAAAGTGATAAAATGGAAAACAGTTATCTGAACAGTTGGCACCATTATGCTTCTTAGGAAAGGACATACAGTTGATCCTATCTGCCAATTCCATATTTCTTAATTTATGTACTTGCTAAAACCTGTTTGTCACCCTCCCCCCCGCCAATCAATACTTGCAGTACTTTTGCAGTTATTCACAGACATCTGCAAAGCAGCAAAAAGTTAATTCATTTAATGTATATGTTTCCAGCTGGGACTGAACAAGGTGATGCTCTGTCTTCTTCTTTTGGCCCTTCTATTGTCATCAAGTGTCCTTTTGGAGGTCTATTTAGTGCCACTTTTTATTTTTATTTTTTGCATTTTTGTGCCTTTCTTTGGTAATTTTGCTGTTTAAAATAGCCCCAAAGCATAGTACTGAAGTTTTGTCTATTGTTCCTAAGTGCCTTACAGAGAAAATTGATAATCTTCAGCCTGGCATGAGTTACAGTGCTGTTGACCATGAATTTAGTCATTAATGAATCATTAATGAATCAACACTATCTCTTAAATAAAGCGTCTTTAAATAGAAAAACACATGAAACAAAGTTATGTATTGACTGATTAACAAAGGAATTGTGACTCGAGCCTCACTGGAGCCTAAGCCTGTATTTCCTAGCGGAGCAGGGGCTCAGTATTCCCTGCTTCAGTGTTTGCTGTGATTTGATAGTTCACAACTACCAGGAATAACAAAAATCAAATACATATTTGGGAAAATGTCTGAATAATGGCTTAAGTTATATGATGAAGCTCCAGGGGCCCGGGCAGAAATTAGCTGTTTCCGATAGGGATGGAATAGAGAAAGGGAAAGGAGAGGAAGGAGAGAGGAGGAGCTACTGGTAAGAAGTGCTACAACTCTGGTTCAGGAAAGGGCAAGAGAGCAGACCCCAGCCGCTGGCAGGCTGCAATGGTGTTAGAGAACAGGAATGTCTACCAGCGACTTTTAGGGTTTCCTGCCAGTTTGGGTACACTACAACTCTCTCCTTGTGGCTTCCAGTCCTCTCTCAAAGTCTGTCTTTCTCACATGTGCTTCTCATGGCTAAGGCTTTTGGGGTTTGTTTTGTTTATTTTCGTTCCCAATGGAAATCAGAGATGTGGCTTAGTGTCCTGGGTTCAGCAAAGAGATGAAGAGTTTTGTAAGCAGGCAGGATCTCACTCTGCCAAGAGAACCAGGAGGCTGTCACCCCTCCAGGGAGCATCCTGGGGAGGACTTTGTGGAGTCAGAAGCTTTGGAATTGAAAACTCCTTGCCCAGGCAATTTTACCTGGTTCTTGAAGGCTGAGAGCACCCAGGGGACACCCAGGATGCAAGTGGAGCCGTCTGTGAGGCGAGGCAGGGTATAGCAGCCTGTCCAAACGCCCTTCCCCTCAGCACTCCTCAACTCTTCAGAAGAGAGGAGGCAAAGCATGGACCTGACTGAAGTATGATAGATTAACAGACACAGCTCTTTCTTGGGCATGTACCTTCTACATTCTCTGACTGTGGTTTTAGCTTTAACCCATCTGTTCTTGGGGCTTCCCAGGTGGCAGAGTAGTAAAGAATTTGTCTGCCAGTGCAGGAGATGTAGGTTTGAACCCTGGGTCAGAAAGATCTCCTGGAATAGGAAATGGCAACCCACTCCAGCATTCTTGCCTGGGAAATCCCATGGACAGAGGAGCCTGGTGGGCTACAGTCCATGGGGTCGCAAAGAGTCAGACACGACTGAAAGACTGAGCACGGCACAGACAGCATCTCTCCTTACACAGCTTTTCATGGGGATCACAGGATTGTGCCCACAGCACAGCTGGAGAATTCAGGACTGGGCTGGGGTGGGAAGGCTGAGTGCCCTGTGGTTAAGTGCAGCTGTATATTTGGTAGTAGCCGAGCTGAACCCTTCACTTGTCTTCCAGCTTCCCTGTGGAATTCTGCTGGCAGTCAGGCTCCCCACTGACCTGGCTTCTTTCCTGGAGGATAGAGCTTTTAATCAAATGAAACCAGCCTCTTGAACACTCCAGCAAAGCTCAAGCAGCCGGTGATTTCCCCTGACTCCACACACAAGCCAGCAATGCTCCTGCCACCTGAGCCCCTGGATCTTTCAGCGACAGGGGTGGTGGGTGGGGGTTGGGGGATGGAGGGAGAGTGCTGAGGAGGAAATCTTGCTCTGTTGACAGACTCTTTTCAGCGGAGAGGCGGTGGGGGTGGGAGAGGGCTGAGAAACAGAGGTGGCTGCTGCTCCCAGCCCACCTAGGGTTCAAGAGCACAGGCTTTGCAGAGCAAACCTTAGCTCTCCTGGCCCACCTGGTCTCTTGGCTTTTGCTCTGGAGTCTGAGATCCAATGACCCAATCTCTTTACTCCATCCCCTGAGCACAGAGGGTTCACTGACTGTAATTATATACCCACATCACAAACATCTTTTCATTCCCTTTATCTCATGTATTTTCCTTTCATGATTTTGTCAAGACTGATACCTATATTCCCTTTTTAGGCTATGGGCCAACGTATCAGAGGTTGTAAAGCTCTGTAACAGGGAAATTTTACTTGCTCCACATAAATGTGTTGGATGGTGGTGGTAACATGGTTTAAAAAGATTATTATTCAAAATGTGGGACTGGGATGCCAGGAGCTGTAAATCTTCCTACAGACTTTGAGGAAGTTACAGTGCTGGTGCTTTTTAATAGCATGAGCTGGAGAGATGGAACAGTCAACAATTTGGTCAGTTCTGTAAAATATCTATTAGGCCATTCGCTTGACTCAGAAGACTGTTTAATTCAGGTACAACAGTCTGGCTAGTAGACCAAATGAACACAGACTGGAAGGGACCCCGGTTCTTAAAACCTACGTGTAGTCTAGTTACAAGATTTTACAGTAAGATGTGAATATCTCATTCCTCTTCTATCCCTACCCTATCCCGCTGTGTGTGTGTCCTGCATCCCAGTGGCCTGGTGACCAGTGTAATCCAATCAGCTTCTCTGCAGAGAAGTAGTAGGTTGGAAGGCCAGACTCTGCGGGGCCAGGCCCAAGGGCCTTCAGTCCATCATCCTGCTTTGACAGAGATTCAGTTTTCATGGGTCCTATCTGGTTGATTAGGTTCTGGACAAGGCAGATGAAGGCCCCTGTGGGATTCTTCACTGTCTTCTGTCAAACACACTGTTTTTAATCAGAACTGCTCACCTAGTAAAGACTCATTAAGCACATGCTGTTGCCCAGCTCTGTGTGGTCCAGAGTGGCCCATCCACTCCCGGATCAGGCTCGCTCTGCCACGCATCTGCAGGGCCAGGTTCATTGAAGAGATCTAGTCTTTTATATTCTGGTCTGAAGCAAAGGTACGTTTTCTGGAACTCAGTGGTGACACCAGAGCTACTTCCTAACAAGGAAGAATAAGTCCTTCTCCCTCCCTGTCCATGACCCATCAGGAACACCGACCTTGAATCATCAACCTTTTATTCGACTTAAGGTCACTCTTCATCATGAATGCAATTTCCAGCCTGCCTGCCAACCACCTCCAACCAGCTGGCTCCAACCACTGTCAGACTCCTCTTCCTTAACCATGGCTGTGACCAGCACTCCTCCTCTGCTCTAAAAGCTTCCAGGGGTCCCCCTGCCTGCTGAGCAAAGAAACACAGCTCAGCCTATCACTTCAGCCCCCACAATGTGGCTTTAGCCTGCTTTCTTCACACCCATCTCCCAGTGTCTTTCCTGAAGGAACCTTCCTTCCCCTTCTGTTCTCTGCAGGATGCCTGGCACATGCCTCGTACACCCTTTCTCCTGTGTTTTTGTTCATAAATGACTCCTTCCATACTGGGACAGCTCCCATACTTTCCTCTTGCTCCATAAAAATCCTCACCATTCTTTAAGAACTAGTTCTTTCTCTAACTAATTCTTAATTAATTCAGACCACAGCAACATCTTTCATTGTTTTAACTTCGCTAAGTCTGTGATATGTATTCTTTTGGTGCTCCTGGTTCTTTCCAAACTTATCCCATCAATAAGAAATTGGTGAGTGGGCACTGGCAACTGTAGGGTCATGGCAATGGAATGCTCTGGGGACTGTCCCCCTTCTCCCTTTTATAGGGCAGGCGTGGTCTGGAGCAGGGAGTGGAGGAAGAATAGGAGACTTCTCAAGGGGAGAGATACCTGGCGTTTATCCTAAGACAGAAGAACATTTCTAATTGGCAAGGCTATATTTAGTAAATGGAATCCTTCACTGTTTTCTGTCATATATGCTTTCTTTTCTAAAGCTAAGGGCCTAATATGACTTCCTCTGTATGTAAAGTGGACACCATTAATCTTCCACTGAGCCCCTCTGGGAGCTGTTTCTGCCCCACGTTGTGAGCAGTGTGGTCACGGACCTCATGGAGCCATTCTCACTCTTTTACCCAGGTGTCCTCCGCAGCAGGGTCCCGTTATTATGGCACAGCCAGCCAGCATCTGGACACTGTGCTGTGGGACGTGAGCCAGACTGACTGCTCGTTCCTGACTCAAGCCTATGACCTTGCCTTCATCAATACACTAGCCTGCATGAATGAGCCAGGCAGCCACAGAGCACTGTGGCATTGATATAAGATAATGCCTTCATATATTATGAAGAGAGAGTCTGTTCTTCTTAATACCAAGGCATGAGAAAGCCTCTTGAGTTGAATTCCAAGAATCTTCCAGCTAAGATAAAAGGGGCCCTTGACTACAAATTTCAATGCTTGCTCTCTGATCCTCTATTAATTCTTCATACGACTGGGAAAGTGCTTTGTTCTCAGTGGTGGTTTCCTCATCAGTAACTAAAGGTTTTTTGTTTTTAATAATCTTTTGGGCCTTTTTAAGCTCTAGAATTCTATAAATATGAATCTGTTTTGTGCCCAAGACTGAACCAAATGACCTTCCAATTTCGTGATCCCTGAGACTTGCTGCAATGGCTGCTTCAGAGAGAAGAACATGCATTTGTGGAAATCTATACCAATATTTTTATTGCTTTGAAATAGTGCTTACAGTTTTTCTCTGCTTAAAGTTTAAAGCTTGTTTGTTTGTCTGTTTAACCTGAAATGATAAAGTTTTCAGCTCTACAGTTATCAGTCAAGATTCTTGATTGCAAGCAACAGAAATCAAGTCTGGTTAACTTAATATGAAAAGGAATCCATTGGAAGATTCTTTGAGATCTCATATTCATCTCTGTTCAAGCAATGGACATGAACTTGGGAAAACTCCAGGAGATGGTGGGGGACAGGGAAGCCTTGGCGTGCTGCCGTCCATGGGGTAGCAAAGAGTCAGACACAATTGGTGAATGAACAACAACAACAAATCATCTCTGTGAACTGAGAACCAGGAGGACAGAAGGGGCATGCAGTGAAGAGGCTGGTCTGTTCTTGATGTTTGACCATTACAGATCCCCACCCTTCTTCCCTGCTGGCTCTATCTCTGGGCAACCAAGTTAAGAAGACTCATGGGTGATTTTCCTAGTGTATCACTGATAAAGAATCTGCTTGGCCATGCAGGAGACACAGGTTCAATCTGTGATCCGAGAAGACCCCACATGCCGTGGGGCAACTAAGCCCATGTGCCCCAACTATGGAGCCTGTGATCTAGAGTCTAGGAGCTGCAACTACTCAACTCACATGCCCTAGAGTCTGTACACAACAAGAGAAGCCACCAAAATGTGAAGCCCATGTACTGCAACCGGAGAGTTGCCGCTGCTCAACACAACTAGAGAAAAACCCATGCAATAATGAAGACACAGCACAGTTCAGTTCAGTCGCTCAGTCATGTCTGACTCTTTGTGACCCCATGGACTGCAGCAAGCCAGGCTTCCCTGTCCATCACCAACTTCTGGAGTTCACTTAAACTCATGTCCATTGAATAGGTGATGCCATCCAACCATCTCATCCTCTGTCATCCCCTTCTTCTCTTAACTTCAATCTTTGCCAGCATCAGGGTCTTTTCAAATGAATTAGCTCTTTGCCTCAGGTGGCCAGAGTATTGGAATTTCAGCTTCAACACCAGTCCTTCCAATGAACATTTGGGACTGATTTCCTTTAGGATGGACTGGTTGGATCTCCTTGCAGTCCAAGGGACTCTCAAGAGTCTTCTCCAACACCACAGTTCAAAAGCATGAGTTCTTCAGCACTCAGCTTTCTTTATAGTTCAACTCTCACATCCATCCATGACTATTGGACCAACCATAGTCTAGACTAGACACAAGCACAGTCAAAAATAAATTAAAAGATAAAAAAATAATAAATAAAAAAGAAGACCGATGGGTGTTGTAACCCTCTGCTGGCAACCAGGAATCTCAAATAATACAGCCTCTAACTCAGTACTTGGTTCCAACCCCTCCACTCCTTACCCACAATAAAACCCCATCCTAGTTGCCTTGTCATCAAACCCAGAATAAACCTTTCCCTTTCTTCATATCTGGGAGGCTATGACTCAGTGTTGACTTCTAATAATACTGTAGAAACTGCATGCCAATAACCTTTTCATATTATCCCAATTCTCATGATGCTGACTCACAAATTTAATAACTTTTAATCTGTAAAAGCAAAAATGTAAGAAAAGTTAATTGTGCCAACCTAACTTTTGAAGCCTAGTCTGCAGTTACAGGGAATGAGACAAAATCAAGTAAGACTTAGAGGATAGTGTTAGTTTCCCCTTTCCCCTCGCTCTGACTGTAGGTGTCTTTGTTTTAGAAAGAGAACTTAATCCCCCAAAGAACTCTCTTAATTCTTCCTTGCTTAGTTGGGTCTAAGCAGGTGGTACTTCTCTGACTCTTGGCAACCACGTACTTCCTTTCTTACCTGGAACCACAATAGAATATGGATACTATTTCACTTAGAGTACATTTTGAATGCATGACAGGGAGCCAGCCAAACTGTCACATGATGGGAGGAATAAACCGTATTATTTTCAGTTGGGTTCATAGCAAATCTGGTTAGAGTGGGAGTCTGCAAATGGAGACAGGAAATGGTAATGTAATGAAAAACATATTTGCATAAATGCTTATAATTTCACAGATCACTAGGGGAGTGAAAGAAAATACTTGTATTCTGTTGGGATCTTTGGTGCTATCAGGAGTCCCTATTCTCCTTCCCCTGCTTTTGAACAAACTTCATCAAACACCTTATCAGGTTGGTATCTCCAGAGGCCTGATGGGTGTAGGGTAGGCTGGAAAGAGATCCTGGGGCCTACACGTCACACAGGAAAGAGCCTGGGCCAGGTTGGAAGCTCTTGCTGTGTCAATCCAGCAGGCAAGGCCTTGGAGGAAGTGTGGACATTCTGTGAGGAGAGAGAAAATTGCCAGTGCCTTTGCTTGGCATAGGTTTTCCTTTCTAAGTTTTAGCAACAGGTACTAAGACCATCTGTCCTTTGGCTTCCTGTGGACAGTTCAGGCCTTAACTATTTCTCATTTCTCCAAATCCCAGTGGCCTTACCTGGTAAAGGAGTCCCACCAAAGCAGGCCCTTGACCATCCTAGTCACTGCACTCGCTCTGCCCTGCCCAGCAAACTAGGGCCCCTCGGCCAGACATCTCCAGACACCTAGGTTGGAAGTTAAATTTTATGAGAACACAGCTGCATCCAATCATATATGGTGCTTTCATCCTACAGCAACAGAGCTGAGTATTGTAGGGCCACAAAGCCAGAAAAATTCACTATCTGGCCCTTTACAGAAATAATATTCCCACCCATGACTCACACTCTGCTCACATCAACCTGCCTACCTTTTCCTGAAGAGACAAGGCTCATCTCCTGCCTAGGGTTCCCTAGGAGAGGCTTCCTTAGGTTTGTCCACATGGCTAACTCTTCCTTCTCCCATTAGGCTCAGTGCAGGCATCAGTTGCTCCAAAGAGGTTCCTGTGGACCCCAGATTGAAATAAACATCCATGAGGGATGAGGATTGTGTATGATTAATGCTTTCAGGACATGAACACGCTGTCTGATACAGAGCAGGTACTTAATAAGTGGGCTGGATTTGTGCACTAGATATCCATGGTTCCATTGTGCTGCCATCAGGAGCACACAAGTAATGGCCAATGGTGTAGAAATGGTTTGCTGAGAAGCTTAATGGAAAATGCACTGGGGCGTCAAGACTGAATAAACTTGCTGTCAAGCAAAACGAACTGCTAGGTCTGTCTCAGATCTCAGCCAAGGGAGTTGAGTCAAGAAGTCACAATTCTTTTTGTTTTAACTGTCACAACCCCTCAATAAGAACCTCACGGGCTCCATGATAGAAAGGCCTCCATGATAGATAGTGGAGTGGATAGCTGTTTCCTTCTCCAGGGGATCTTCCCAAGCAGGAGTGGAACCCAGGTCTCCCAGCATTGGCAGAAATGTGCCATGCTCCCTCTTCATGAATGCCAAAGGCAAGTTATCTCTCAGGTTTTTCCAAAACGATTCTGATTCTGAGATCCTATTAGATGCCATCTGCCCTAAGCCCTGTCTTAAAATCCTGCAAAGAAACCCATTTTGGGTTGGATTGCCAGAAATACAGGTAATTTGAAAAACTGCTTTCATGAACCATTCGCCAGGGAAATGTCTAGGTATGGACTTCTTGGTGTAAAACAACTGAGCATTTCCATATAAATATGCATGAGTCTAATTTACTAGAGTGCTAAGTGATTAGAAAGATGGCCCTTAGCTAAACAGTACCTTGTACTATAGTGTACAATGACAGGATCTTAGTTCATTTTTATCCTAAAACCAGGTTAAATGATGGTCTGTGCTTAGTTACTCAGTCATGTCTGACTCTTTGTGACCCTATGGACTGTAGCATGCCAGGCTCCTCTGTCCACGGGATTTCTCCAGACCAGAATAGTGGAGTGGATAGCTGTTCCCTTCTCCAGGGGATCTTCCCAACCAGGAATTGAATCCAGGTCTCCTGCATTGCAGATGGATTCTTTACCAGCTGAGCTACAGGGAAACCACAAAATGATGGTCTAGTAAAGGACAAAATAAGAGATGAGAATTCATGGATTAATATAGAAGGTGATACTGGAAGAAGTTAGACACAGTCATTCCTTTTGTCGCAGACTTGTGATCCAATCAAAGTATACCTTGGGATGCTTGCATAAGACTAATTTAAATTTAGCTTTTAAAGGAACTGTCATATTTGATATGAAATATGATCTTGTCCAAGTAAGGAAGTAAGTGCCCTCACTCTGGGTTAAAATCCAGCAGGCAGGGTTTGCTTTCTCCGGTCCTGTTGACTGCCAACTATGCAGGCATTAAATATCTGTAATGTGACCCTACCCAGACCTTTTCATTCCCTTCCCTTCCTCCACTTCTTTCTCCCCTTCTCTGCCCGCTCCCCACTCCTCCTTTTCCTTTGCCACTTCAGACACAATGAATGCTAAAACTAGAAGACGATGTACAGTTTGTCTAATTCAATACTTTCATTTTACAGATGAAGAAAACAAGATTCATTGTCAGAGATCCGAGTACATTTCAGCGATAAGACTTGGACTTACATGCCCTGGCTTCTGACCTGATATCTTCTTTATGACATCATGCCCCTGCCAAAAGTGGGTAGAAACGTTAAGAAGATGAAAATTGCATCAGTCAGACTTACTGATTGAAGCAATAGGAAAATATGTGATTGGTCAGGGGATAAATTAATTCATTGATAATACCTTCTGATTGGGGCTTTCCTGGTGGCTCAGCAGTAAAGAATCTGCCTGCAATGTAGGAGATGTGGATTCGATCCCTGGGTCAGAAAGATCCCCTGGAAAAAAGAAATGGCAACCCACTCCAATATTCTTGCTTTGAGATCCATGGACAGAGGAGTCTGGCAGGATATAGGCCATGGGGTTGCAGAGGAGTTGGACACAACCTAGCAACTAAACAACAGCAATGACACCTCCGGATTACCTCAGGATAAGAGTTGGGGAAAAATGCATATTTTAATCGTCCATGAAGATTAGCTAATAGTCATTTAGCTCAAATGTGCCCCTTAACATTTGCTGATGCTGAATAAGCAGGCATCATCTTTGAAATGAAAGGCAGTCCATGAAAATGCATGGCCACTGATAATTAAGATAATGGGACATTTTTATATACTGATTTGAAGTTCAAGGATTTCTGAACCCTTTAAAAAATGAAAGAACCCCAACATAATTTATCTTACTGTATTTCAATATAATGCAGTATCAGAAGAAACCATTGACTTCCATTGCTGCTTTTTTCTTAATTAGTGGAAAACTTTCATTTTAAAAAATCATTAGCTATACATATTCTCAAGAGGGCTCCACAGAAAGAAACACCACTAACAGGATTCTCTTCCAACATCCTGCATCTCTTAAAAATCACATGTAATTTTCTAAAAATCCTAATAGTTTGTGCCCTGGTTTGCAACATGTCATATTTGAATTTGACTAACCATTGTCACTGGTGGGTCATCCACTGAACCCAAGGTGGCAGGAGTTAATGGGGCATCCTAGTGGGGATATCTGTGGTTGGAGGGAATGAATTTTTATCCATCGTTAAATAACTCTTTGGCACCAACTCTGTATGTCCTACTGATAGTGGACCTTTTTTCTTCTTGTAATGCTACAGAACATTCTTAGTGTAATTTGTAACAAAGAGAGATACAGATGATGCCTCACACTCCATAACATTTAAATCATGGCAATAAAACTTGACAGACAGAAAGGTCATAAGTTTGTCTTGACTATTTCCATAGTCACCTCGGTACCTTCTTCCCAGAATAAAGCTTCCTTCATTAATATTCCTTTGGGTTTTAACAGATTTAACATTTCAGAGTATACCTGAGCCTGGAGCAACTCTTCTCTTCCTCATCTTTGTCCCCATCATTCTTAATTACTAAGAGTTTTAATATCTTGTTTCAAAGTAACGTCACCGTTATTTTTATTGGTTCTTGATCTGCTGCAGGGGCCTACAGACAGTCTTACACGAAGCATTTGTGCTGATGTCTAGTTTGGTTATTCCATTTATTATTTGCCTGATTCTGGGGTAGGTTATTCTACCCATCTGAGCTTCTCAATGGAAAAGTAAGAGAGCTGACTTAGATTATTTCTAAATTCTGGTCTAGTAGTCAAAACCTCAAATATTCATTGATATGTTGTATGTTTTTATTATAATTCTAAGTTACAGGTAAACTACTTTAAGGGGACTTGGGGCAGGGGTGAGGGATAAAACTGGAAAAAGATAAAGGAAAATGACAAAATCCTTGATGGAGATTGAATTTGGAAGGAGAACAAAATGGAATTTTCTGTATCAGTCAGCATTTGGAAGAGGTATTTGGAGATGCTCCAGAAAGGCTGGGAGCTGCCAACAGCACACACTGCAGGCAGCTGCCTTCTCAGCTGAAGGCCTGTCCTGGTCCCACTTCCTCGCTCCTCTTGTCCTGTTTTTCTCCCAAGTTTAAAACAGGTGAAAGAAAGTGACAGGATATAAAAGGATGGTAATAAATTGGGGGTGGGAGAGGCTATAGTGAAGCATGAAGGGAGTAAAATCATCCCCCCCACCCCAGTTTTATGCACAAAGAAAAATACCATAACAGAAAGGTCCTGGCCCTCAGAGCTATTTCAAGACTTTGGCAGCTGACCCATAGGAAGGGTGGTCTGGTTTCCACAGATTCCACACAACAGACAATCTTGTATAAATATCTCATGCAGTTCCTGTCTCTGTAACAGTCACTGCCTTGATGACAGAGTTTGATTGAATGCTTTTTCTAATACAGGCAGGTAAGGAAGAGAGAGCTGTAAGAGTCTTTGTCCTTTATCACATAGAAGCCTCACTAACCCCTTTCACATCCCCACCTCAAACATCCAAGCCAGCTGAACAAAGCCATCCCGCCTCTCACACAACATACCCAAACGACATAAAACAGAACACCCAAGTCCATGTCAGAGAAAAGATCGTCCCATGACACCTCTCCTTCCCAACTTTGTAAATTCAACACACGTTCACAGCAAGATGTGAGTTCTCACTGGGCTGAGAGCTGAGGAGTCTCAGTTGTGGCTCTTGTTATGAGAACATGGCATCCACCTGGATGGGCGCCTGCAGACCTGCATAACAATACAGATGGGCTGATGGAGCCCTTGTAACAACACTTGGGAGAAACTGCTAGGTTTGGTCCAAGACTCTCTCTGTCTAACTTGTCACCTACTTTTAGGCAACATGGGCCATTTGGCCTGGCCAGTTCTCCTTGCCACCATCTCCTGGATTGAACTCAGCTAATCCTCTGTGCTACAACACTGCTGTTTCCTCAGCCTAGATATTTAATGTTAAGATTAAATCTTGATGAACTTTGGTAGTGTGCTGTGATGATGTAGAAGGGTAGGATGAGGGGGTGGGTGGGAGATATATATGTATACATACAGCTGATTCACTTCGTTGTATAGCAGAAACTAACACAACATTATAAAGCAATTCTATCTTTTTTTTTAAAAAAAGACTAAACCTTAAAAAAAAATGTGAGCTCTCATTCTCCCTCTAGGCCCAGTGGGCTTCAAATGGGATTCCTAGTCACAAAGGCATTTTAACAAAATGTTATTAAATAGACAATCTTGATATCCTATGTATTTTCACCCATAATAGGTTATCAAATGCAGGATAGTGCCTAATTCTGACCCACCTCTAGAAAGAAGAAAACCAGGAACCTTTGACTTAATTTGTGGCAGCATGACTTTGATTATACATGACAAAAATTTCCTGTCCAAATGATTAATTAGAAACTGAAATAGCTCACTGAAGATTGTCAGTCCTTGTTCTTTCTCTGGAGATGTTTCAGTGAAGAATAATCACCCACCCACTCCTCCGCCTGAAAGCAAGTCATTCTGCTGGAATCTATGGGTGAGCAACTATGTTGTCATCCCCATAGCCCTCCCCACAGTAGGTGCTGTGGTTGACCACCACTGGACCACACAACCACACAATGGGTCTGCACCTGGAGCGTGCCAGAGCCACTGGCAGAGTCTTCATCTTTCAGAAAACAGTAGGGAAAAAAAGAGTGGCACACAGGAGATAGTTTTTTACTCTTGGAGTCTTACTTAGCTTAGAAGAAAATCCATGGAGCAAGACCATGCTTAATTGTATCAATTGATCAGTCAACAATATACTATGCAATATACAGGGCATGGTAAATAAAGGCAACAAATAATATGACACGGTTCTGTCGAGGGTGTGTGTGATTTCCTTGGTTCTGTCTCTTCGCAGCAAAAATTTGAAGCAATGGACAGACTGGTGTTACAGCTCAGTTTAAACTGTGGACTAGTGTCACAGCTTGGTTACAGCTCAGTTTTATTTGGCAAGCAAAGGAAAATGCATCCTTGAGACATGAGGGTGGGCCAACCCAAAAGAAGCAAAGAGAAGAGCGAGACTCAGTTTTGGCTCCTCTTTTTATATGTTTTTTCTCCTCCCCCTGAGCCTGCCCTATGTAAACTGGGCTAGCCAGGAGGGCTGTTTGCTTCACCTGAGGTTCTCACTCCTGTCCTTGGACCTTTCTTGGTTCTATTTTTGCAGGCTTTTCCCTTTCTTTGTCTTTTAGCCACTGCTATTTTGGACTTCTTTTTCCTATTCTACCTACCTGACAGTTCCTCCCTGCCTTCAAAGATCATACACAATTGTAAAACTATGACCAAAGACAAAAAATAGATTATGATAAGGGGCAAAGGATTAGAATTAGAACCAAGCTGAGGGAAAGTGCTTTACGGATGAGAGGAGGAGGAGTAAGCACTCAAGAATCACTTCTCTTTAAGGCATATTTCAGAAGGACCTATCCATAGATAATTGTTCTCCCGGGTCTTTCCCCTCTTGCCTTTGGCTCTGGCTAAAGGAAAATGATTAATATTCTATACAGAAAAGTGATGGTTAAATTGTTTGCATCTTTGGGTCCACAATGTATGGTCAACTTGCTCTCTGTCTCTCTTTCTGTCTGTCTCTTCTCTCTCTTTTTCTCTTCAAATCAGAATAATTACAGCTAAGAGTTTTGTGAACTTCCCAGCCTCTTTAAGGGCCATGGATGGGCAAGAATTCCAATAGAGGTAATGTTCAAAATAACTACAGTTGGTACATGAGCCTCAATCAATCAGAACAGATTTTTGCCAGGAAACTGTCCAATCAGAATTCAAGCCAACCATGAGCATGCCTGGTTGTGAATAAATCTTGACCTTCTGCTCCTGGATCTTCATGTTAGATATATCTGTGATATGGTCCTGACAGAGTCTGCTTTTCTCTAACACCTAGGTTTGCACCGAATGTGTTATTTAATAAGATTAATAAGGTTGATTTACTCCCTCATTAAAGAGAGAGGCACATCAATCAGAAAATTGGTTGTGAAGTTCCTCTAGCCCTCTGTCCTCTGCTGGATCCCACTCCATCACTGAGGCTTCAAGGCTTCAGGAAAGTTGAGGGGTCACTTAATAAGATCTTCCATTTTATTTTCCACAAACAAAAGAATCTGAGTTCATTAGAGCCCATCTTGACAAACTCATCCCAAGTGAGCAGATAACTAAAGGATTTCAAGATGCTTTAGCCCTTCGGTATAATCAGATTCCCCCCATGCAAAGAGGGCCCATCTCCTTAACCATCCCCTCACAGTGTAAATTCTGTAAATGAGTTGTGCAGAAGTGTAGAACTGGTCTGCCAAAGCATTTACATGGTCCCAGACAGGAATGCATTAATGAGGGGTGCTGTGGTCTGTTCTGCTCTGTGATAATTCTCTCTGCATGGACCCTGCTGCCTGCTGGAAGGAGAGCTCTGGAAGGTAACTTGTCTCTTTTATAACTATAACCAGCAGGGAAGCTTAGAGGCATACCTTGTAATTTGGGTGCTTTGAGCAATGAATGACACAGTTTCTCCTCTCTCTTTCTGTAGCATAACTAAAAAGTGCAAGCTTATTAGTAAGGATTACATATCTCTTTTCTTTATTCCCACACTTTTGAAAAGAGAATTGCAGTTTGTGCCTTCCACATCTCTTTCACAACCTGCAACTGGTTTCACATATAATCTGTGTTAAATGGGATGTGTTACTATGTTATTTATTTAATAACCTTGCTGTACTCTGCAAACATAGTCAATCACAGCTAATTCCTACCAAGAGCAGCTTCTCTGAAGTACCCACTGCTATGCACATACTACATACATAATTTAACTCTATTCAATTAAATATAATACCCACACAGTTTCATTGGTACCAATCAGATCTCCATATGGCTTCTAAGATCTGAGCTTGCCATTCACTCTGTGTGTGAACTTATATTTATTCTATTTGGTATTGGAGCTAAGGGTTGTGACTTTCTATTCTGAGGCTGAAAGAAAGAGGTATTTGAGAATAGAAAACAAAATTATACTCTGTGCTCAGTGTGATAACTAAACTCAAAAAGATATCATAGAGGCCAAAGCAATTCTATTTTGGATGCTTAAAATATCTAATTAAGCTTCAAAAACATTTAGCTAACCTGTAAAGACAGCTTTTAAAAAAAGAATGAAAGTGATTATGCAAAATTTCCAATATACTTTGTATTGTCCTTAACTTTAACTGAAGCTAAAAGGGTACATATCTTTAATAGTAGGTACCTAGTGACAAAATACCACTGTGATATATAAAATGTTTATTATGGTTTGTTTATAAATGCATTGGTGACAACGTTTAAAATGCATCAGACGATCCCTTTTTCTTTCTTTCTTTTTTTTAAAAAAATAGTAGTTTGAGCATCCTATTCAGGTACTCTGGGATGTTTTATTTCTTGTATCTAACTAGAACTTTTCAAAGAGGTCATAAAGAATTTTGCAACTATATTTGGTGGCAAATAGGATCAAGTCCAGTGATCAAATGGGAAGGTAAATTAGTTATTTTTCCAAAGGTACTGGGAATCGCAGAACTAGTAATGAAAATTACATAGTTTAAGTGCCTGATGGGTTGATTTATTTCCAGTCAATTTTGTTTCTGTTGTAATGATGATTCGGTATTATTTTCATAATAAAAATAATACAAACAAAACAAAACTCTTATTTCTATTTAGTGTCATCCATCAGCAAATTTTATTCTGCCTGTTAAATATTTCTTGAGTGTAGATATGCTCAGCACTAAGTCGGATACAACTGAGCGACTGAACTGAACTGATGTGAAAAGGAGGAAGAAATAGCCTCACTTGGCTCCGAGAATCCACTCGGCATGTTCTTCCAAACCTGCTGCTTAGCTTATAAAGTTAGCACAGATTTTACAAGATAAGGTGTTATTTTACAATGAAAACTTATTATCTTAAAATCGCATATGATAAATATTGCCAAAAAATTTCAAACAAGACTATGGTCATTTGGTTATAATAGACAACACTAACCTTTAACTTAAATACATGTATGAAGATATGAGTCAAGGTCATGTGAAAAACATCAGTGACCGTTGGAAATCTTCCTCACCTCCCACCTCCTCTTATGGCTGAGTTCACCCAGGCAGACTGGCTGAGATGATGAATAAAACTGCTGAACAGGAATACTTGGCATACATGTATGTCTTGTAATTTCCTTCTAATTTGTGTAAATTGTGGTTCTATCAATAGAATATGACTGCACATGACCCTTCACAATATAATGGAGAGGGTATTTTATGTTAATTACTGGCTCTGACTCTTTAAAGAATTAACCCATAATGACCCATTGGTTATATTATCAATTTATAGAACTTTTCTAATAAATAGATGTAAAGGTTTAGGCATTAAGTAAAAGATATTTTACTAAAAAGTGAAGCTAAATTAAAGGAGTCAGTGTGAGACAATTAGTGCCTGAACTAGGAACCAAGCAGTAGAAAATTAAAGGTTGATGGTAGAGATATTGTAAAAGAATCTCCTAGACTTGGTGACTGAGACGAAGACTTGGTGACTTGGCAGAGAAGGAGAAATAAGAGGGAAGGAATGATATAACATGAGCCCCAGGGGCTTCCCTAGTAGCTCAGATGGTAAAGCATCCGCCCGCAATGCCGGAGATGTAGGTTCGATCCTTGTGTTAGGAAGATCCCCTGGAGAAGGAAATGGAAACCCACTCCAGTATCCTTGCCTGGAAAATTCCATGGACAGAAGAGCCTGGCAGGCTATACAGTCCATGGGGTTGCAAAGAGTCAGACATGACTGAGCGACTAAAACACACACACCAATTTTAAAAATCTGTGTGACTGTCACTGGCAAAAGAAAAGCCCAGAGTTTACCTGGTTTTTGTGAAGAAAATCTATGACTGTGGTTTAGCTATACAGAATTTCACATAATGGGATAAAAGGAACACCCTTATAGATAGGTAGAATTGCATATAAAATCTGCCATCAACTATTTGCTGATATGAAGTACTGATAAGTCATTTCTTGCTGGCATTGGCCTCAGAGAACATGAGGGCATGGAGTGTGCTTACATCAAACTCTCAGTGGAGGGCAGACATCACAAGGCACTCTCCTCTACACACACACACACACACACACACACACACACACACACTTCTTTTCTGAACACTGAAGAGCTATTATACTCACTATGCTCCATTCTGTCCCCATTCAAGACCACATGGTACAGTACTTGATGACATTCCTGGCAATTTGAGAATTCCTCATGGCTTCTATGGGGCCATTAGAAGTCATCCCACTGCCCTCTGTCACCTCTAGATGTTTCCATCTTCCAGGAAGTCTTTGATGCTTCTTCTGTTGGGTTTATTTTTAGGTTCCCAGACTGGTATCCATTGGTGCCTAAATTTGACCAAACTCAATGTTAAAAGGCCCCACAGAGTAGACTTTGACCTGATAGGAATGGAAGCCACGTGACTGACTGCTCCAGGCCAGCCCCTCCGAACTCAGCTTTGGGATGGAATGCCTCAGATGGGTGAAGGGGTGGTCTTATTGAAGGCCTTGATGAGGGTGACTTAGCTGCATTGGTAGTGCCTAGAGGGATCTCTGGATACTCTGACACATCCAAAAATGTCTTCCCCTGCCCATGCCTGTGAGATAACAGAATTATCTACTGATGTCAAAGAGAGCCCGGGAAGCACAGTCCAGCTGGTGCAGCTTTAGAGCAAAGAAGGCAGTGCCTGACTTCTTGACAATCAAATGAATATACCAGAATATCCTAAGGCTGGAGTATTATTATTATCCTTTCTTTAATGTCATTTGGTTTGAACATTTCCTCTCCTTTACTGTTATTGGCACATGGAGATTTAAACTTTCTCCCTGATCCTCATTTAACAAATTACATTGTGAATCAAGAGTAAGAGGAATAAATGAGAAGTAGTGAGTATTGAAGGATAGCTTTAAAGATTCTCATGTTATCTATCGACGAAGAAGGGTTGCTTCTTTATATCTTGATTTGGGTAGTACATTTCCATTTGGGTCATAAAGAATAGGAGATTTTTGTTAATATAAAATACAGTCAGAAATCTTTCTTGGCCCCTTCTCCTTTCCATTTGTTTTTTAACAGTTCAGTCCTAAAGCTATTAGGCAGGTGTCCATATGCAGAGAAAATAGAGGGGCCACAATATCCTAGGGTGGGGTGTCTCACCAAATAGAGATAGGGGCAAGCCAGTAAGGTAGTAGAGACCAAGGTGAGGAGGCAAGGAGATAGGTGGTCCAGCACCAGATGTCAGAGCATAAATACAGTGAGAAGGGCATTCCCAAGGGCAAGGGGAACCTGGTATAGGGTGTCAGAGCCCAGGCAGAGAGAGGAAACTGTCTTCAGTGATGAGACAACAGCAGTGATGGAAACTGTGTACATGCAAGGAGATCTTAACATTATTGTTAAGAATAATGGGAGCCTGGTTTCTCACCATCAGAGAAAGACATTACAGATGTGGAAAGAAAGGGAAAAAATGAATCCAATGGTACTGGATTGGAATTAGAAGCATCAGGATGAATTCATAGTTTTCAATGTATGAGACAGGCATAGAAATTACCTTAGTGATAATTACACGTGTATATGTATGTTCTCTAGCTCTGTCCACTGGGAATATCTAAGAACATGATACCCCTATGGCAATGAGCAACCCCTAGTACCCAAATCTTGGCTTCAAGACACTATTTTAAAACAAGTAAGAGCTGATTCCAGTCAAACCAAGCACAAATTGAATTTGAAATAATTTGTTGTGTCAGGTAGCAAGGAAATACTGAGACAATGACAGGTCATGAAAGTAACACAGAGGCCAGCTTGAATAGGCTCCCACTGGCCACATGAGTGGAGAAGGCAATGGCACCCCACTCCAGTACTCTTGCCTGGAAAATCCCATGGATGGAGGAGCCTGGTAGGCTGCAGTCCACGCTAAGTGTCGGACATGACAGAGCGACTTCCCTTTCACTTTTCACTTTCATGCATTGGAGAAGGAAATGGCAACCCACTCCAGTGTTCTTGCCTGGAGAATCCCGGGGACGGGGGAGCCTGGTGGGCTACCGTCTATGGGGTCGCACAGAGTCGGACACGACTGAAGTGACTTAGAAGCAGCCACATGAGAGACAATTTGAGCATCAAAATAGTCAGTTAACAGGTTATAACAAATTGAATAAAATAAGAAATGAGTTCATATGAAGTAAATGTATAAATACACTGAAAGTTGGAGAAAGAGCAGAATATTCACATGGTTTCAAAATCCTTACCCCTAAATACTAATTGAGGGCTTCCCAGGTAGTGCTAGTGGTAAAGAACCTGCCTGCTAATACAGGAAATGCAAGAGACAGGGTTCAATCCCTGGATCAGAAGATCCCCTGGAGAAGGGTGTGGCAACCCATTCCAGTATTCTCGCCTGGAGAATCTCATGGACAGAAGGGCCTGGTGGGCTTCAATCCACAGGGTCTCAGAGTCAGACACGACTGAAGTGCCCTAGCATGCATGCACACAAATACTAATTACAAAGGAGAAGAGAATAACTCTACAGTGGAGAATCCTGGCAGATTCAGAGAAGGTTGTACTAATTTTACATCCATGAGTCCTTTACTGAGTGTATAACTGCAAGGATAACAGTTCTCAAAGGGGAAAAAAAGCCCTGGGAATTCTTGATGTTAAGCATCCTATTTTCATAAGGCCAGGTTGACACAAGACTGAGGTATAAGGTGCAGAATTCAGGGAGGCCTCACTCTCAGAGGCACCCTATGCTTACACAACCCTGAGAGTGGCAGAGAATCTAGGACCTGAACACAAAGGCTAACTCCAGGGTCAGAGCTGGCGGCTGGATGAACAGAGGTTCACCTCAACTCACCAGAGTCAGAGAGAATGTTAAAAGTTGAAGGCTGAGAAGAAACCAACAAAACAAAACAAGATGAAATGAAGCTTGAGGAACATGAGGGTTCAAGTGGAGGAACCAAATCTGTCATCCCTTGGAAGAGGTGAGTAAGTGTTTGGGAAATGCAAGGCCCAGCCACAAAGAGTGAGAACGATGTTGAAACAAGAAGGCAAAAAGGGAAGAGCAAAGAGAGCAGGGGCTGTACTGTCCCAAGGATGTCCTGTGGGCAAGACTGAGACACCAGGTAGTTCTCTTTATGAGACTTGGTGACATCTGTGTGGTTGCTTAGGCCTGAGCAACATGACAAAATAGAGCAAAGAGACTCTTTAAGCCTCAATTTCCTCATTTGTAAAATAAAATTATGTCTTTCTTATCTGGCTGTTAGAATTAAAAAGGGTTATTGTTTTCAGCTTCTCCATTTTACAAGGTTCCCTTCGTTATGGTTCCCATGAAATGGGAGGATATGGGTCATGGAGGGGTGGAGATCATTTTGGCCCTTTTAAAAATTTCACCCAACATCTGTATATAAAGTCCTCAATCTCAGACAAAGGAATCAGCTCTGTGTATGTGTGTCCACTTGTGTTTTAACTTTAGCCCAATTAAATGCATATTCTGATGCTCCTGGTTAAGGCTGAGAGAATTCTCCTTCCCTTTGGAATGTCCTCTCTTCCTTTTTTCTCTCTTCTCTAAAACTGTGAACTGCTTCAGCACAGAAACTGTCTTCTCCCCGGGCATGTGACACAGTGCATGACAAAAAGAAACACTTATTAAACACTTACAGAAAAAAATGAAGAGAAGAAATCCAGGGTCCAGAAAGAAACCCATTCAAAAGCCTAACGGTAAAAAGCAAACAAACAAACAAAAAAACACAAATTTTCCTAATGTAATCCCATTTTATACCTCAGATTCGCATTTCAATGTCTTCTGAGATTGTTTTGATTTCCCTCACCCCCTTTCTTTTTTCATTTGGAAAGTTGTCATCTCCTTTCCCTAAATTTGTTCAGACAGTTGGCTCAGGCGGTTAAGAATCTGCTGGCAGTGCAGGAGACCTGAGTCTGGAAGACCCCCTGGAGAAGGGAATGGCACCATTCCAGGAATCTTACCTGGAGAATTCCATGGACAGACGAACCTGCTGGGCTCCAGTCCATAAGGTCAAAAAAAGTCGGCATGACTAGTTACTAACACTTTCACTTCTCTTTTTTCATTTGGAAAGTTGTCATCTCCTTTCCTTAAATAGGTTTAGAACTCTCAGGTTGGGTCAATAAATTAGAAGTGCTGCTGGGTGTCTAAGATCTGTTACACACCTGTAAGGATAACGTGCCAGAGGAGAGAGTTAGGCTTTAGAGTTAGAGTCCTAGATCTGCTGTTTACTTGCTATGAGATCCTGAACTAATCACTTAATCCAGCTGTGCCTCCATTTCTATAAGCAGATAGGTTAAGGGGTCCCCAGAGGAAGAGAGCCAGGAATGGTTTTCTTCACATAAGAGAAGCTATTTTGGCCTAAGCCATTTTGGAATCTAAGCCTGTTCACAATGGTCACCCTTGGACAGGTCTCAGAAAGCACTGATCTTAAGGGAACAAAGGAAAGCTGGAACAGAGCAAAGCCAGTGCAGTGATACCGTGGAGTCCTATTCCCTCCTCAAGGGATATATTACACATAATAATACATCTTTGAGTTCTGCAAGAACTAAGCCCCACTCCACACCCCCACCCCCAGGTAGAGGACTGAATGATGGTATTAACTCTCCTGACTTCAATCAATCAAGACTTGGACTCTGTCCTTGGCCCCAGTGTTATGGTGAATTCTCTGCTCAAGCCTTTTTGTGAATATGCATGTACCCTTAGCTTAAAACTTCCCCAGTTTTGCTGTTTGGGGAGATATTATTTGGGAAATATCCCTGGTAGTCTCCTTACTTGCTGCAAGTAACAATAAATCCTTCCTTTTCCTGATCTTTGGCTTGTTTATGTCTATTAACTTGTTTATGTCTATTAACTTGACACTCAACAAGATAGGAACCTTGTTTTGGGGTAACGTTTTCTCATTTCTAAAATGAGAATAACTGTTGCCTTATTGTGTGGTTAGAGTCAACTAGACCCTGCAGTAGGTCTGTGGCGACTCCATTTAAAGTACAAAAACTTTTCCCCACCCCAGCCCCTTTCTCTATTTTTTTTGTCTTCACTTCAGTTATATGATATAACTGACTTACTCATTTTTGTCCATTGGCTCTCTTTCCTCACCAAGATGTAAATTTCAGAAGGGCAGAAAAGGAGGTAATTTAAGAAGAGGAAGTCTCTCGGGACCAAGCCGGATGAGAACTCTGCTCAGATTCTGAGTCTCGCTCAGGCTTCCAGCCTGCCTCTGGGTCACATCAGATTGCAGGCCCCAAGGAAGAAAGAGCCTTGACACACTCCAGGACCTCATCTAATTCTTCTAGAAGAAAGGTTCTCCAAGTAGAGTCCACATACCCCTTGGGGATCCCCAAGACCATTTCAGTGGGTTCACAACGTCTAACCAATTGTAATAATAATAAAACTGAGGTTTTATATGACTTTTTACTGTATTAACATTTGCACTGACAGGGCAAAAGCAACAGCATGCTTCACAATGAATAAGGATGGTACAACAAACTGAACTAGTCGTTATTTTCTTAATAGTAAAATTAAAAGGAAATAAAATTCCAATTTCACTCAAGAATGCCCTTCGTAAAGCCATAGAAATCGTTCATTTTGAAGATCTTAACTCAGCAGCATGTGCTTTTTAATATTCTCTGTGACACGACAGAAGTTCAGGCAAAGGAGTACACCTTCTGCACTCTTGCCTAAGGGTGCTGGCTGTTTTAAGGAAAAGCATCTGCATGATTGAGCTGTGAGCTGACTTAGATTTTTTTTGAGGAGGCAGGGGCATCATTTTTTTTCCTTGGAAAAACTGACAGACAAACAATGGTTGTTCAGACTTGGAGATCTGGCTTGTTCTCAAAAATGAAAGAAGTGAAACTCTCACTGCAAGAAAAACTGACTGTGTTTGTTGCCAGTGGTAAAATTTGACCTTTCAAGTCAAAACCGAATTTTGGAAAACTCGTATCTGGCATCTTGAGCTTCACAGCATTCCAATTCTTAACACTTTTCCTAGAGACCAGAGTTGGTATTAATCATTGTGACTTTCTGGTAGTGGGTAATACAGTGTGCTGCCATTAGGAACGTTGCCATTGGTATGAATTACTAAACCAGTATTTTCAAACGACTAAAGCACTAAAAGAGACTTTTAAAAAAGATTTTAAATGAAAAAAAAAAAAGATTTTAAATGTAACGGAGTTTGGATTCATTGATATGGTTTCAGAGCCTACATTGCAACATTCAGTGGCTCAGACGGTAAAGTGTCTGCCTGCAATGCGGGAGACCTGGGTTCGATCCCTGGGTCGGGAAGATCCCCTGGAGAACGAAATGGCAACCCACTCCAGTACTCTTGCCTGGAAAATTCCATGGATAGAGGAGCCTTGTAAACTACAGTCCACGGGGTCGCAAAGAGTCGGGCACGACTGAGCGATGTCACTTCACTTCTCTAAAAAAGCTGTTTCAATACTCTTTCCTTTACAACTAAACATCTGCATGAAGCTGAATTTTCTTCACATACTTCAACCTGAACAACATGTAGCAGAATAAATGTAGAAGCAGATAGTAAATTTCAGCCATCTTCCCATAAACCAGACATTAAAAAGACTTGCAAAAATGCATAATGCTACACCTTTTTTTGCTTAAGAAAACATAATCATTTTTCACAAAAATGTTTGTTAACATGTAAAGCTTTATTATTTTAAGCAAATAAATAAAATATTTTTAAAATTCCCTATTTTAATTTCTAATATAACAAATATGTATGTATATATATATACATATATATATATACACTCATATAAACAAAAGGTTTTCTCAAAAATTTTTAAGAATGTAAAAAGGGTCCTGAGGCCATGCTGTTTGAAACCACTGTTCCAGAAGATGTAGACATATGTCAGGAAGCATGACCTTTGGAACACATTGCTGTTTTTAGATTCTGGAATTTCCACTTACAAGCTGTTGACTTTTGCCTACTTATTTAAACTCTGTAATCCTCAGCTTCATCATGTGTTGAAGTAGGGATAAGAATACTTACTTTCCATTTTCTAAAGATAAGAATTTATGAGGAAATGCTTGAGAAGAAACCTGAAATGTAGTAAGCAATTTAAAGGTTTGCCTCCTTTCTCTTTTTTCTTTAGACCAAATAGAGAGAAGTATCAAGGTCAAGGTCACTCAGGCAATTCTTTCTGCATACATAAATAGACCTGGATCTTTAAGAATAGCTGGCTCCACTAAGAGTGAGACAAAGGCAATCAAATTAGAAAACAAAAACAAAAAATTCATGGAGGCACCCAAACCATGGGCACACATGCTCTGCAGAACACTCAGAGACGGTCTCTGAGATCAGCTGAGTGACTTGCCCCCGACCTGGTCTTTCCAGTCTCAGCCTGCCTTCAGATTGGAATGGCTTCTTGCTGAGTTTCTGTCTCAAACTGACCCAGTCTTTAACAAGCCCCAGCTTGCCTTTCCTTTGGACATGACCCTTGATATGATCACTCCAACTCTCAGCAGCTTTGTCCACAGGTCCCCACTATGCTTGACCTACATACACTTCATAAAACACTTCATCCCTGCTGGACCCCAGGCTTGCACCACTCCAAACATAACAGTCTCCTGGAAGTCCCCCAGGCTGAGAGCACAAATCTCTATCTTTCAGTCTTTGTTTCAAACTCGAGCTTTAGTGCTGAGGAAGAAGGCCTTGTGCTGTGTATTTGCAGGTGCTCATCCATAGGGATAAAAGCAAGAGGCTTCCAGGCAAGGCTTCAGCCTCCATGCAGAACCGTCCCCCCCGCCACCGCCAAAATTCCATCAACAAAAGGATCACGTGCATAATTGTGAGTGTACCTTGAAGACAGCTTCATCAATTGGTGAGGATCTTCTGGCTCCTCTTTACTCCATGGGGTACAGGATTATTTCCATTTTCATAATACAGAGGAATGCTCAAAGGTATTAGCTTTTAAACACTGAGTCAGGGTTTCTTGGAAAATTTTTTCCAAAGCTGCAAGGCTAGTCTGGATTCCAGACATTTTACACTTGATCAAATGGAGTGAATTGCTATCCTGGGAATATTTAATGTGTCTGCTTATTTACTATGGAAGTAAATGAGCTTTAACTTTCAAAATGGAGAGGGCATGAGCATAGGAATAAAAGTAGTGATGGAGGAGAGTGAGAAATTGTGGAAGAGGGAAGGAGAGAAAAGGCCAGAGGGAAGGGATGACTATTAATCCAGAGTAAGGAACGTAGTCAAGAGGTTTATCAGGCTTTTAAAACGTCACTCTGTTGGTGAATTTTTGGTTTCACATATTCACTACCGTATAGAAACTCTTAGTACTGCGACTTTACATGACCAGGGTAGCTTGCCTTTTTTGCATCGTTCTCAACTTTGACAATTTCTAGGGCAAAGTTGTCTGAAAGGATATCTCTGAGATGAGATTCGGACTTTCTAGTCATACTCTTACACGGTCTGCTGTCAGCCCTCACAGCCATTTGACTCTCATGCCGTGGTTGTCTCATCTATGATATTGGAGTAATGTAGGTACCCCTCTGCAGTCAACCCTGCTAGTCGTGGTCATCACAAAAATCAATGACTGCCATTCTGAAGTCAAAAACTTCCAGGGTGATGGCTTAGAAAACAGTGTTGTTCAGTTTCCACACAAGAAATCATCAGGGCCCAGACAGAATGCCGAATCTTATCCCTGCTTCTTGAGCTCCTCTCTAGGTCTCCTGCACAGACTGGTAGCTTAGCTCAGTAGCTGTCAAATCCTTAAGATTTTCCTCTCTTAAAAAAACATATTCTTGGGAGTTTGGGATTGATGTGTACTCACTGCCATGTTTAAAATATATACCCAAAAAGGACCTATTGCAAAAAAATAAAAAAATTAAAATATAATAAAATAAAATAACAAAATATATATTGTTTACTCTTTGCATCTGAAAAATCACCCCCACATTTTTCTTAATAAGATCTGCCTCTGGAAACTGCTTCCCAAGACTGCTTCACTTCAATGATGACATCTTTATTTATTTATTTTTTTACTGTGCCATGCTGCGTGTGGGATCTCAGTTCCCTGACCAGGGTTGATACCCATGCCTCTGCAGTGGAATCCCTGAGTCTTGACCACTGGACTGCCAGGGAAGTCCCTCACTGATGGCATCTTAATCCAATCCTTTTTTCAGAAACCTGGGTGTCATCCTGGACTCTTAGAACTCTCTCATCTCCCAGCACGTAGCATAGTATCCACACACAATAAGCTTACCTGTTCTCTCTCTCTTTCTCTCCATACACGCACACACACACATACACACCTTAAAGTCTATCTTCCTCAAGATTTTGCCTTACTTTACTATCTTCCTCTCCCCTATATTTGTATAACCAATACCACTTTTCTTTGAGTGTGTCGGTCTTTTCCCAAACCCAAGTATCTCTTAAGTACTGGTCCTAGGTTCACATGCGGTCTCTGAAGATGTCTTATCCACAGAAAACAGACTCTTCTGCTTTTGAAAAAGTCTGATTCTCAAAAGTATGGTGTCCCATAGATAAGATTCTTTAAATTCGTCATTAGCTTTTGGTTTTGCTAATTTCTTGAATTTTTCCTCAACTTCCACCTAAGAAAAATGCTTAACTTCCTATTTAAGAGAGACACTCATTTAAAATATCTGCTCACTGATTAAATGCTTCGAGGCTTCTATGGTAAAAATTCTGATTCCAACTCTTTGATCAGGGTTTCCTTATATTTCACTGAGAATCCTAGGCCAGGAGGAACCTTGCCAGGGGGAAGGGGATGGTACTTTTGAACAGCTCACGCTAGCATTAGGGCCCACAGTGGATCCATCTTTGTATATTCATCCTGTATATTCCTACTTTTCAGCCTAGTATAAGAAATTGACTTAAGTATTCAGTTGGTAAAGTTCACAGTCAGGTGCCTTTGAGAATCTGTGGATAAAGCACAGGAATTCTAAAAACTCACATTTGCTGCTTCTCTCTTGTTAGTTTCAGATGCCAGTAAATGTGTCAGATTGTCCTTTCATGCGGGACAGGGTGAGCTCCCTAAACAGCACTTTGATCCCTCCCTATTAGCTGAGAGATGTAGAAATAGAAAAGGAGAACTAGGATGGTGATTTCAAATAATATGAATTAAAGATCTGCTTCTGATACTTGCTGCCTGACTTTAGGCAAATTGCTTAATTTCTCTGTGTCTCAGTTTCTCCATATGGGATTAAGGATATCTTCATCACATAAGAGGCAGTAACACCTACTATTATTAATATCATTATCAGCATCAGCAACAATGATAACTGCAGCAACACCTTGAGTAGCCAATGTCATTGTATGACATTAGCAGTCTACACTAAAATTGACAGCCTCCACTGATGCTGCAGCACAGTACAAATTCCGGGGGAAATATAGCTACTTTATCTATAGCTTCAATGCAGTTCCAAACAAAATCCCAACAAGTAATTGCAGATATTGACAAACTGATTCTACACTTTATATAGAAAAATGAAAAGTCCAGGATAGCCAGCACAATATTGAAGGAGAAGAACAAAGTTGGAGGACTGACACTATCTGACTTCCAGACTTACTATAAAGCTACAATAATCAAGATAGTGTGGTATTGGTGAAAGTATAGACAAATAGATGAATATAGCACAATAGATAGCCCAGAAACTGATCCATATAAATATAGTCAACTGATCTTTGACAAAAGAGCAAGGGCAACACAACGGAGCAAAGTAGTCTACTCATTTTGTAACAGCTGGATGTCCATATGCAACAATGTGAGTCCAGACACAGACCTTACACTTGCTCATAATTAGTTCAAAATGGATCATAGATCAAAATGGAAAACATGAAACTGTAACACCTACAAGATAACATAGGAGAAAATCTAGATGCGCTTAGGTTTGGCAATGAATTTTCAAATATAACATCAAAGTTAAAATTTGTGAAAGAAATAATCAATAAATTGAACTTTATTAAAAATGAAACACCTGCTCTGCAAAAGAGACTGTTAAGAGATTGAGAAGACAAATTACTGACTGGGAGAAAATATCTACAAGAGACTCATCTGATTTTGGACTGTTGTCCAAAATATATTTTTAAAAAACTCTTGAAATTCAACAATATGAAAACAAACAACCTGATTAAAAATTGGCCAAAGATTTTAACAGACACCTCACCAAAGAAGATATACAGATGGCAAATAAGCATATAAAAATGATGTTGCACATCATATGCCATCAAATAAATACAAATCAAAACCACAGTGAGAGACTGTTAGAATGACCAAAACCTGGAACACAGTCAGTGGAACACTGACAGTATCAAATGTTGCCAAGAGGCAAGAGGAACGCTCATTCATTGCTAGTGGGAATGCAAAACGGTCTGAAGAAACTGTTGGAAGACAGTTTGATGGTTCCTTAGAAAACTAAACATTCTCTTACAATAAATAAGGCCCCCAAATGGAACTCTTTGGATCCTTGGTTTTACCCAAACATACTGAACATGTATGACCATTCAGATACTTGCACATGGATGTTTATAGCAGCTTTATTCACAACTTCCAGAACTTGGAAGTAATCAAGGTGTATTTCAGTAGGTGACTGTATAAACAAACTATGGTACATTCAAACAATGAAGTATATTCAATGCTAAAAAGAAATGGGGTTTCCCAAGTGGCACTAGTGGTAAAGAACCCGCCTGTCAATACTAGGAGACAGAGAGATGTGGGTTCCATTCCTGGGTCAGGAAGACCCCTTGGAAGGGGAAAGGCAACCCACTTCAGTATTCTTGCCTGGAGAATCCTCTGGACAGAGGATCATGAGCTCTCAGGTCATGAAAAAGCATGGAGGAAACTTAAATGCATTTTACTAAGTGAAAGATGCCAACCTGAATAGGCTGCATATTGTATGATACCACCCATAAGACATTTTGGAAAAGGCAAAACTATGGAGACAGTAAGGAGGAGATCAGTGGTTTCCAGGGATTGGGGTGGTGACATGTGAATAGACAGAGCACAGAGAATTTAAGGCAGTAAAAACACTCTCTGTGATATCATAATGATGGATACATGTCATCACACATTTGTGCAGAGTTATAGAATGTACAACATCAACAGTGAATCATAATGTAAACTATGGACTTTGGGTGACTATACTGTACAAATGTACCACCCTGGTGAAGATGTTCATAATGTGAGAGGCTGTGCAGGGGCTATATGAGAAATAGCAATACTTTTAGTGTTCTCATGAATCTTAAACTGCTCTGAAAAAAGTCAATTATAAAAAAATAATTCAAGTTAATAAAGAATAAATAAGTGAAAATAGCTGTATGGACTTATTTTTCCATTATAGGAATGCTAAGTATTCATTATAAAACTTTTTCAAATATTTCAGTATAAAAAATAGTAAAAATTATCTTAAAATCTTATACTGCTAAGTCACTTCAGTCGTGTCTGACTCTGTGTGACCCCATAGACGGCAGCCCACCAGGCTCCACCGTCCCTGGGATTCTCCAGGCAAGAACACTGGAGTGGGTTGCCATTTCCTTCTCCAATGCATGAAAGTGAAAAGTGAAAGGGAAGTCGCTCAGTTGTGTCCGACTCTTCGAGACCCCGTGGACTGCAGCCTACCAGGATCCTCTGTCCATGGGGTTTTCCAGGCAAGAGTACTGGAGTTGGGTGCCATTGCCTTCTCCAAAATCTTGTACAGATAAACACTATTAACTCATGCTTTCCTATTAAAATGGTACAAATGCTGCTGAGTTGACAAGCCATGTTTCTTTTCCAAGCTTATCTTCCACATCTCATAGAATTGGGAGAGGGAGAGATGCTTGTAACATGCAATGAAGACGAGGATTTGGTGTCAAGTTATTCTGAAAGTGAAAGTCACTCAGTCATGTCCGACTCTTTGCGACCCCACGGACTATACAGTCCATGGCATTCTCCAGGCCAGAATACTGGAGTGGGTAGCCGTTCCCTTCTCCAGGGTATCTTCCCAACCCAGGGATTTAACCCAGGCCTCCCGCATTGCAGGCCTAAAAATTATATAGTTAACCTTGTTCAATGGGAAATTAATCCAGTTGTAGTTTTCTGAAGTAGGATATTTTGTTTTTATTTTCCTGGGAGGGAAGATTTGGCATTTCATTCACGAAGGAGAAAAAAAAAAAGGAACACTACTGTATTTATCAATTTGGATTAAAAACAGTCCAATGTACATAAGTCACAGTTACAAGGATAGGAATAAACAACAGTTATCTTAAAAGTCCTGCTTCAAAAATCTGGAATGCTCAGAAAATGTCAACACAAATTAAGTATCAACTGCAGGAGTCTGTTACGCTAAGCCCTTAGAATTAGCAAATATTTAATTACTTCCTGAAGAGCCTGACATTTCTTCTTAACCTGTAACACAAACAATAGTGAGAACTAGTTCAAGTTAAACAGACTGGGATCATTATCAGATTACCCTGCTTCAGATGCTGCTGCTGCTAAGTCGCTTCAGTCATGTCTGACTCTGTGCGACCCCGTAGATGACAGCCCTCCAGGCTCCCCCGTCCCTGGAATTCTCCAGGCAAGAACACTGGAGTGGGTTGCCATTTCCTTCTCCAATGCATGAAAGTGAAAAGTGAAAGTGAAGTTGCTCAGTCGTGTCCAACTCCTAGCGACCCCATGGACTGCAGCCTACCAGGCTCCTCCGTCCATGGGGTTTGCCAGGCAAGAGTACTGGAGTGGGGTGCCATTGCCTTCTCCACACTGCTCCAGATAAATGAACCTATTTAATTTCATGTGCAGACTTGCTTTGTGTTTTTGTGTGTTTTTTAACCATTTTTTTTTTGGTTGTGTTTGCAGTGCAGGCTCTTTCTAGTTGTGGTACCTGTGGCTTCTCTTGTTGTGGTACTGGGGCTTTCTAGTCATGGGATGAGGGCTTAATTGCCCCAAGACAGGTGGAATCTTTCCTGACCGGGGTTCGAACCCTCATTCCCTGCATTGGAAGGCCGATTCTCAACCACTGGACCACCAGGGAAGTCTCTCACAGAGTTAGTTTGATCAAAGAATAGGATGGCATTTGAGGAGTAACTCAGAGACTTAAAAAGAAGATAGAAGATATATACTGACAGCATACTGACTTCTTATAATCTGCCCCATGGCATTTTAATATTTGATTACTGACTACTTTGCCTATAAAATCAGCTCACTATCCTTTATAGTTTGTATGAAAGCAAAAGTAAGAGCTAAGATTTTGCTCTTTCTTTCTCTTTACTGTTTTCCTACTCCCCTCCCCATGTCCCAGTGGTTAATTCCTTTTTTTTTTTTTTTGATCATTACAGAACAGAATTTTTTTTATTAAAATTTAAAACATATTTCCTACCTACTCTGCATAATTTTTCTTTTTTTGCCTATTTTGAGCTGGCTAGACTCAAGGTTTTGTTCCCCTAGCTTAGTAAGGATTGTCAGAAAAATTATCGGAACTTAAAAATAGATAAAAGAGAATAGTAGGTAGGTTTCTCTTTTTTTTTCCATTGCAGTTCTAAGATTGGCTTTCTATTGGGTGATTTAATTTATATCTTTACAAGGACAGAGATCAACTTGTAAATTTTGGCTGAGTAGAGATGTAAATAATTTCTCTCTAGTGGAATACATATCCCCAAACATTACATTTAAACTGAACATGAACCAGCTTTATATTTAACCCAGTAATTTATTAAATCACCTATGTATACATAGCTTTCTAAATGCCCTTTGGACCAGTTTTAATATCTTACTGGTTCCCTCATTCATTAGTCAGTTAAGTTGACATCTTCACTTTATAGTTGTATGAGAGTCATGTTTTTCAACCCTTTGAAAATTATACTTTGACTGAGTGATTGTATTCTCTGGGCTTCCCTGGTGGCTCAGACAGTAAAGAGTCAGCCTGCAGTGTGGGAGACCTGGATTCGATCCCTGGGTTCGAAGCTTCCCTGGGGAAGGGACCGCTGCCCACTCCAGTATTCTTGCCTACAGAATTCCAGGGACAGAGGAGCCAAGTGGGCTATAGTCCATGGAGGCGAAGTAGGATACTGAGGGACTTTCACTTTCACTTCACTTGTATTCTCTGGAGAAAAGTTTGGCAACTGTTTTACCTTGCTTTTCCCCACTCAAATTTTAACATTTTAAAGGTATTTAAGGTATTCTCAAAATATGCCACAAGTTGACATTTTCTTTCTTACCTATTAGCATCTGATGTCAGCCCACTCCAGTACTCTTGCCTGGAAAATCCCATGGATGGAGAGCCTGGGAGGCTGCAGTTCATGCGGTCACAGAGTCAGACACCACTGAGCGACTTCCCTTTCACTTTTCCCTTTCATGCATTGGAGAAGGAAATGGCAACCCACTCCAGTGTTCTTGCCTGGAGAATCCCAGGGACGGGGAAGCCTGGTGGGCTGCCGTCTATGGGGTAGCACAGAGTTGGACACGACTGAAGCGACTTAGCAGTCTACCAGTAACTGTACTTTTTTTTTTTAACCTATTTAGTTATGTTATCTTTCAAACACACATAGAGGAGGGAAATAATATCTGCTATCACCATTAATGTAATATGTTGTAGTGATGAGAGTGTGGGATCTGGAGTCCAATTCAGCTATACTATTTAGTAGCCATAGGATCCTGAACAAAAATTACTTAAGTTCTTCGGGCCTCATTTGCTGTATCAAGAAACGGGGCCAGTAATGATGATATCATCTCATAGTTATTGCAAATATTAGAGGAGATCATGATGTAAAATGCCTAAAACAATACTTAGCATATAATAAACAATAAATGTTAGCTATTATTAACATTTAATGTTACTAAATATTACTATTATCATACCCACTAGTGGAGTCAACTTGAAGCTAATTACTAGAAATTATTTTACATACAATGGCTCCGTGGGAGAACTCAGTCAACACCCAGAAAGAAGATGCTTATTGTTCATGTTGCCTGGAATCAGAGGCTCTGCTGTCACAGACTTTGGCCAGAAACAGGCCTCCTGTCTGTTTCATGGGTTGGCTTTGAATCTTTGCCAGGACTTTGAGGAAAACAGAAAGCGGATTTGTAGCATTTATGAAACTAAGGCCTTATCTGAGTTCCCAGGGCTGGTTTGTCACATGGAAATGAGCTGCTCCCTTGCTTTATTCCCCTTAACCTCTGAGGATCTGGTTCAAGGCATTGCTGTTTCCACATGTTAAAACTTGGTGAGGATTCTCTAGTGTCTTTGCTTTCTCTGTAACCCGGGATGACACGCTTGTTTTAGTCAGCATTTCCAAGGATTGCATTGTCATTCCATCTTAGTGGGAAGAACAGTGACCTTGACAACACATTCTGAAAGCTAAACTTTGAAACATTTGTCTGGTAAATGGGTGGGTTTCCTTTTGTCTCCTGGATTTGTTTTTCAGTTTGGTTGTTTTGTTTCTCTGTTTGGAGCCAGATAAGCTCTAAGTCTGAGTGAACTCCAGGAGTTGGTGATGGACAGGGAGGCCTGGCGTGCTTCGATTCACGGGGTTGCAAAGAGTCGGACAAGACTGAGCAACTGAAATGAACTGAACTGAAGCGAAGCTCTAAGATAGAAGCAGAGACTCAGAAAATCTCTCCATTTAGGACTGTGGGTTGACGAGTGAGAGGGAAAGGAAGATTAACCAAAAAAGGTTGTGCTCTGATTCCTAATGCAACCGTGGAAAACAATGTACCTCAATGTTTGCACGCATGATCAGTCATGTCTGACTTTCTGCAACTCTGTGGACAGTAGCTTGCCAGACTCCTCTCTCCATGGGATTTCCTAGGCAAGAATGTTGGAGTGGGTTGATATTTCCTCCTCCAAGGGATCTTCCCGACCCAGGAATTGAACCCATGTCTCTTGTGTCTCTTACATTGGCAGGTGGATTCTTTACTACTGAGCGGGCTGTGAAGCCCATCTTAATGTTTGCTGCTGCTGCTGCTAAGTCGCTTCAGTCGTGTCCAACTCTGTGCGACCCCATAGACGGCAGCCCACCAGGCTCCCCATCCCTGGGATTCTCCAGGCAAGAACACTGGAGTGGGTTGCCATTTCCTTCTCCAATGCATGAAAGGGAAAAGTGAAAGTGAAGTCGCTCAGTCGTGTCCAACTCTTCGTGACCCCATGGACTGCAGCCCACCATGCTCCTCCGTCCATGGGATTTTCCAGGCAAGAGTACTGGAGTGGGGTGCCATTGCCTTCTCCAATCTTAATGTTTACCTCTATTTAAATCCAATGTTCATCACTTTATCTGTTCCCCTCCCATCTCCCCATCAAAGTCTCCAAAAGGAGGAATGAGATGACATGCCAGAAATTGCCTTGAACTCCTCTGGCGAACATGTGGATTGTGAATGTGAGAGACAGGCTATAGAAAGCACAAGGATAAGGTTCATATCTGAATTATCACTTCGAGGAGGAAAAAAGTTCACCAAGTGAACTGGGAGTACCCTGTGTGAAAATCAGATTTATCCCACAATGACAATATACCCAGCAACAACAAACACTCCCGCACGTGCATAACACTAATTTAGTCTAGTTCGGCTTATATGTTGAAGACTTTGGTTTTATGGCCGTTGCTTCTTCAGATTCTGCCCTTTGTCTCTTCACCCAGCACAAGCAGCATCAGAAGCTTCTGTGGTAAAATGATCAACACGTTTCATATCTGGACCACTAGGAAGGCTTTGTAATTTCTTTAACCTGCTTTGACTTCAAAGCAAGTCAGACAGTAAAAAGTCTGCCTGCAATGCAGGAGATTCAGATTCCATCCCTGGGTTGGGAAGATCCCCTGAAGAAGGAAATGGCAACCCTCTCTGGTATTCTTGCTTGGAAAATCCCATGGACAGAGGAGACTGGCAGGCTACAGTCTATAGGGTCGAAAAAAGTTGGACATGACTGAGTGACTAATACTTTCAGTATTTCACTTTCACCTGCTTTGATGTTAAAGCAACATCTCAAGTTAGTTTGTTCTTATCAGACCTGAAATAATTCAACAGCATTTATTTCACACCCAAATAATTATGACTTTTAAAATTGTTATGTGTTGTCACCTGTATGATTTTTTTTAATGCCAATGTCACCTTGGGAGCAAAACTCACAATTTTATTATTTTATCCTAGTTGAAATATGGGACAATCTACCTTATGAAAATCTCAGGAGTGCATTTGAGCAGAAAGGTGAGACGGGTTTCACTAGGTTGGTGTCACGAAAGATACACTTGTATGATTGAAATGCACAGCGATTTCTCTGAATATATCCTAGAATGGAAATCCACACAACCAGTGCTCAGTGGTAGATCAACCACCAAATTGTGAAAATGGTGCTTTTTTTTAAGGTAGTAGAATGTTTCGAAATAGTAACTGATTTTTGCTCCCCCAGCACTTCCTTCTTCCTCTTGGCTGGTCCCTGTCCTGTCAGCTTGGCATTTCTGCACACATGGCCTCAAGGAAGGTGTGAGAGAACAGAGGAAAGAGGAGTCACCTCAGGGCTTTTGAGTCACAACAGCCCAGGCCTTCTTGCAGCCAGAAAGGACAGCTGTGCACAAGCAACAGATCTGGAAGAATATTTGTTGAGGGAGTGCCTCAGCCTGGAGACTTGTCAGGCAGTCTCTGGGCTGCAGGAAGGAGGGAAGTTGCAGCAGATGTGATGAGAGCTTAGGTGCTTTTAAACCTCTCCTGCTCCATCCCTGACAAACCGGGCCCACTGCAGGATGGTACTGGGAATTAGAAAAGACCTGTGCCCTTTCCTGGGTAGCACCCTAGAGAGGAAGCAAATCCAAGAAACATGACACACCTGGACCAATGGAGCCAGAGCACCTCACCAAGTTCCCAGCGTGGAGGTGGTCAGCAGGAAGGACCCGGCAGGGCTGACCCTGCGTTACTGACGACCAAGCCCAGGAGAGATGATGGATCATGTTGAAAACCTCTCTCAGCGTGATCCACCGTCGCCCGGGCCTGTACTGCTACCACGGAATTCAACTCCAGCTCCAGGAAGTGGAGTCTGTGTGTGTTAGTCGCTTAGTCACGTCTGATTGTTTGCAACTCCATAGACTGTAGCCCTCCAGGCTCCTCTGTCCATGGAATTCTCCAGACAAGAATACTGGAATGGATTGCCATTTCCTTCTCCAGGGGATCTTCCTGACCCAGGGATCAAATTCAGGTCTCCTGCGTTGCAGGCAGATTCTTTACCATCTGAGCTAAAGAAAAGGTAACATTGAATTTATTGTGACTTTTTTCTTGATACCTCAGCAGAATGAAATCTTTAAAAAGTTATATGGCATTCTATAAAATAAACATATTTCTTGAACACTGAGATGGTAGACTGAGCTCTGTAACTGGCTCAGTTATATTTTAATCTTTTCCTTTTTCATACGTACTCACATCCTTCAATTGTACTGCTTTTATTCCGTCAAGTACCATAGCCTCTCCTATTAAAATTTGATGTCAGAGGAGAAATTGCTAGATCCTTATGCCAAGATATAAGTAGATGATAAAATTTAAAGTATTACCTCACCCAGAGATATCTACACTTTGGCAAGGATTCAAAATTTAGGTCACAGGAGATAGTCCACAGCTGTGCAATGCCAGGTTTCCATTAAAAGGTGGGAAGATGGTTTCCTAGGAGGCTCTATCTCTTCCCAGAGTTCCAAGGTGACCCTGAAGATTGTCTCCCACCTGTTAAACTCTTCTCAGAGAGCAAAAGCAGTGTTTCTCAGCATTTTTTTTCATTATTAGTCCCCTAAGGAGCCATTGAGAAATATCAATAACCTCAGAAATGCAGATGACACTACCCTAATGGTAGAAAGTGAAGAGGAACTAAAGAGCCTTTGGATGAAAGTGCAAGAGGGGAGTGAAAAAAGTGGCTTAAAATTCAACATTCAGAAAACGAAGATCATGGCATCTGGTCCCATCACTTCACGGCAAACAGATGGGGAAGCAATGGAAACAGTGACAGTCTTTATTTTCTTGGGCTCCAAAATCACTGCAGATGGTGACTGCAGCCATGAAATTAAAAGACGCTTGCTCCTTGGAAGAAAAGCTATGACCAACCTAGATGGCATATTAAAAAGCAGAGACATTACTTTGCCAATAAAGGTCCATCTCGTCAAAGCTATGATTTTTCCAGTGGTCATGTATGGATGTGCGAGTTGGACCATAAAGAAAGCTGAGCACCGAAGAATTGATGCTTTTAAACTGTGGTGTTGGAGCAGACTCTTGAGAGTCCCTTGGACTGCAAGGAGATCAAACCTGTCAATCCTAAAGGAAATCAGTCCTGAATATTCACTGGAAGGACTGATGCTGAAGCTGAGGCTACAATACATTGGCCACCTGATATGAAGAGCTGACTCATTTGAAAAGACCCTAATGCTGGGAAAGATTGAAGGCAGGAGGAGAAGGGGACAACAGAGGATGAGATGGTTGGATGGCATCACTGACTCAATGGACATGAGTTTGAGCAAGCTCCAGAAGTTGGTGATGGACAGGGAAGCCTGGTGTGCTGCAGTCCATGGGGTCGCAAAGAGTCGGACATGACTGAGCAACTGAACTGAACTGAAGGAGCCATTTTAGACACTTTCCCCTAATTTCCTCCATGAAATTTTCGTATTGCAGAAACATTAGAGTTATTCTTATTGCAATATATGAATACTTGTGCTTTATATATAAAAAGGCTAAGAGTTACTTTGCTCCCCAACAAATCAATTTTTTCTCTATTGGAGGATGTATAGGCTTCATGGAAAATTCATGTTACGAGTCAGCGCAAGACTAAGTCCACAGAATCATAAGAAATGCAAAGGGCCTATAGCCCTCCCCATCGCCCCCACTTCCACCCTCATTCCGCAGCTGTGAAATGACTCAGGCTGCACACAAGAAAGACAGAGAACTTTCTCATGCTATGAGTGCTCACTGCCTCAGGAGATGTAATGAATATATTGTGGGGAAGTTGAAGAAGAGCTGGTGTTTATTCTTTGAACTTGTTAAAAATTAATCCATGTTCCAGGTTGGGCCAACGGAATATGAAGCACGTGACTCACATCAAAATGTTCCTATAAACAGTGAGCCAACCCAAAGCCCTTACAGAGGTATCCTCTGGCCTTGGTGAACCCTTCCAACAATCGCCTTTTGTGACAGCAGCATGACGGGATACTTTGACAGGCACTCATAATGAGCTATGTATACACATGCTGTAATTATAAGAAGCATAATAATATCTCACGTTTATATTGCTTGCTTTCATCTTAGTGAATCCCAGGGCATTTTACACATTATATCATTATTAATAAGATAGATACATATGTTAATTAAAGCATTCCTCTTCCTAAATGTATGTACTACTTTACAGACTGCAGACATCTACTACTATGAAAAATGTGAGCAATCTAGTTAGCACTTGTAAAAGAGTTGAACTTTCCTGTACTCAAAACGGTACCACACTGGAGCAATCTAACATGCTTTTTGATAGTCCATGCCTCAATCTGCTTCCATCTGTGGTGGCCAAGCCCAGTGGTGGTGAATTCATTAATTCCTGTGTTAGCTCATTCCTTTATCCATGCATTCACCAAACTTCTGTCACAGATGAAGGCTTTCCAGGTGGCTCAGTGGTAAAGAATCTGCCTGCCAATGTAGGAGCCAGGAGACAGGGTTTTATCCCTGGGTCGGGAAGATCCCCTGGAGGAGGAAATGGCAATTTGCTCCAGGATTCTTGCCATGGAAGAATATTCTTGTCCATGGAAGAATATTCTTGTTCATGGAAAATCCCATGGACAGAGGAGCCTGGCAGGCTACAGTACAAGGGGTCTCAAAGAGTCGAATGCAACTGAATGATGGAGCACGTCATAGGTGAGCTTCTGTCTTGTACAATTGAGTTTAGAAGGTGCTGGCTTTTCTTGGCAAGAAGTAGTGAGTCAGGGATGATCGTAAGGCAAAGAAGCTGCAGGGCATGGAAAATGTGAAGCTTCCGTCCTGGCACTTACTTTTGGGTGTGACGGTAACTTTAAACACATACCTAACACATGCCTGAATCTTAAAGCTCTTGTGTCTCCATTAAATTAAACCAGAGTCACAGCATATTCTCATCCTGCTTGACACCCCCAAAGAATCCTGAAGCTGCCTGACAAACACAGGCATCTGCTCAGAGTCTCAGCAATCAGGCCACAGCTGCTTTTCCTCTGAGAGTCATATGTTGCTCCCACAGAGGAAGAGGTGGCCTGAGTTGCCTGGCATCTAGTCAAGCTCCAGCTTTGTCTTTCTAGGGACATGTACTGGCTTGTTTTGTTCATACCAGTTGGTCTTATTTAGCTGAGTCCTGGTGTGTCCAAAGAGTTCAGGGCAAGTCTTCTGAGGAGATAGGTTGGTATTGGTGTGGTCTCTGCAGGCAGGTACACCTGGGGATGTGGGCAGTGGCAGGCTGCCTCTGCAGCAGGATTGGGCACTGGAAGACTTCTGGAACCAGACTTGTTTTCTACCAACCTGTAAATGCCTGCAGTTCACCATAAAGGGCTCCAATTGGTCTTTAAAACACTCAAAGGTCCTCAACAAAGGCCCAGCGCCTCTAACCACCCAATGTCTTGCTGAGGGTCCACGAAATGGAGGGAGAACATAAAGTGAGCAAAGGCAAAAGCTGCCAACACATTTGCTAGAGGCAAATTCTGCTAGTCTCTCTGGTCCCTGGAGAATGCCTCCTAGCAGCCACCAGGTATGCAGTGCCCAGGTGCTTGCTCACCTGGCTGGCCCCAGCCGAAAACATTCAGGCTGCTTCAGGAGGTTCTGGCTTTGGGGAAAAAAAAAAAAAAACAGAGAGAGTACCATTTGTCCTTCCCTTGAGAAATATTTTGTCCTGGTGGAATCCTGCCTCTAATACCCTGATGTTTTTTGAGACGGTGGAAATGTTACCTTCTCTGAGCTTCAGAAAACAATTTGAAAATGAGAAGGGAATGTATTACTTCTTTCAAATGAAAGGTTGGACCAAGGAGGGTCTTTCTTGCTCTAAAATCTTAGGCAGTGTTGTTGCCTGAACCTTGTTTACAAGCACTCTCACTCCTGTCCTCAGGATGCTGAGCAGGGCCACCTTCAGGGACATTTGAGGCATGCTTTCACACGGGGCCTGGGCTCAGAAAACCCTCACAGTCAGTTTAATAGTCTTCAGCCGCCATCTTGAAATTCTTAATTTTTGAACAAGGCACTTCACTTCGTTTCACACTGAAGTGAAAGTGTTAGTCTCTTCATTCATGTCTGACTCTTTGCAACCCCATGGACTGTGGCCTCCCTGGCTCCTCTGTCCATGGAATTCTCCAGGCAAGAATACTGGAATGGATTGCCATTCCCTTCTCCAGGGGATCTTCCCAACCCAAGGATTGAACCTCAGGTCTCCTGCACTGCAGGCAGATTCTTTACCATTTGAGCCACCAGGGAAGCTCTGCATCTTGCTAACTATGTACCCGTTCCTGCCTGAGAGGTTGAACCTGAGATATTCTTTCTTCCAGGAAGGCTTTTCTGGGCATCCAAGAGAGAGGTGGCTGCTCCCCTGGTCTGGTTGAACACCTGAGTTTTCCCTCTCATGAGACTTTCCAGCCCACTGGCCAGTGCCCTCTTTTGCTGAGAGTTCTCTGAGGTTTTCGTCTCCTTGCATCTCCAATGCCCAGTACAGTACATGGCACTACGCACTAACAGAATACAGTAGACATTTCTGGGATGATTTTGAATGCACAATATATTTTTAACAAGTACTAATGTAATTATTAAATGCATTATGAATTTAAAAGCCATTTATTAAACCTTTACTATGTGTTAGGCTCTGGGGAGATAATTGGAATACTAGAGAGTGCAACAAACAAAGCCCCTGGCATGGAATTTGCCCTCAAATGTGAACACAGATCATTAATAAGACTCTGAAAAAAACACAATTACAAATTGTGCTTATTTCTCTAAAAGGAAAAAAGAAAGTAGAGTCAAAGAGAATACTGGCTTCTCTCTAAGTAAGCCCTGAAGGAGCATGTGACGGTGCCTCAGGTAGCCAGAGATTTGCAGAAAAGGAGCCATCTGTGATGAGACCCTGAGGTTTGAGAGAACTTGCATCCCCTGATTCCGGAATGGAAAGAAGACCAGTGTGGAATGAGCTTGTTGGATGCGAGGATACTGGCAAGAGATGGAGAGACAGGCAGGGCCCAGATCTACAGGTTCTTGTAGGAATCTGGATTTTATTCAAAATCAGTGAGGAGCCTTTGAAGAGTTTTTGTCATTAGACTAACAATGCAATTGGTCTTTTCAAGAAGATTTCTTCAGTTGCCTAGAGTAAATAACCTGGATGTGAAATAATGATAATGATGATGATAATTAAAAAGAATGGGATGTAGAGATTAGAGAGAGCTAAGAGTGGGTCATTGCAGTAATACAGTGAAAGGAACAGCTTGGATAGGTGGCCATGGAGGTAAGAAGAGGGAGGGTTTGTGAGAGATTTGAGAGGGGGGTGGGTTATAACTTGTTATTGATGAATATTGGGCTTCCTGGTGGCCCAGATGAAAAAAAATCTGCCTGCAATGAGGGAGACACAGGTTCAATCCTTGGGTCAGGAAAATCCCCTGGAGAAGGGAATGGCAACCCATTCCAGAATTCTTGCCTGGAGAATTCCATGAACAGAGGAGCCTGGTGACCTAAGTCTATGGGGTTGCAGAGAGTCTGACATGACTCAGCAGCCAACACTTTAACATTATGGGGAATGGGAGCAAGGGAGACCATCTGAATGATACCCGGTTTCAAGCTTGAGTAACTAGATGGACGAAGGGCTGTTTGTTGAGGTGGTCACCACGGAGAAAAGAACATATTTGAGGTCAGAGCAGAGGGTGGGTGTCAGGAGTTCAGGTTTGAGCAGCTGGAGGACAGAACAGTGTTAGAGTTACAAGGGTGCTGTTAGTAGTTTTCTGGTATGACAGGCGTAAAAACTGGGAAATCTGATCACTTCACACATACAGGGCTGTCTCTCTCAGAGCCAGAATAAGTCTGGGAACCCGAGCAGAGGAGCAGGAATGATGCCCCCGACTAGGACATGTGAACGCTTCATTCCTATGCTTGGTAGCTATGCCCAGGAGGAGAGATTCCTGGGGGGTTCCACTGGATTTGGAGTGGACATCGCCTGTCCCTGCTGTTAACTGCTAAGGAACCAGTGAACAGTGGTCTGCAAGCAGCCAGCCCAAGACGGAAATTGTGAGCTTCCCCTCCTATCCTGCAGAAAAGGGGCTGGGAGGCAGAATAGCCTCCACATGGACCGATCCACCAGAGGAAGTGGTGTTTCCAGAATCCGTGAAGGTAGTCTGGGTTTGAAGCTCAAGATCTGAAGGGCAAGTTCCCCAATATGACTGAAGATATTGTGGAGTTTTCTGGACTTCAGAGAACATGGGGAAAGTTTGGAGAGAAGGGAGGGATATAGTTTTGGTGACTAGCATTCAGAATGAGGGGACAGTGTGGGGATGAGGGCTGAGCTAATAATGCCTGCAAAGAGCCAGACTCGAATTTACAGTAGTGATAAATTACAGAGGAATGTGAAGCATGATGTCCTTGAGGAGATGGATGGACAGTCAATGTTAGTTGTGACTCCAAACATGTCATAGAGTGGTTTGGAAATTCCAGAACCTCTGCTCCCTCAGGCAGTGATAGAGTTGGAATGCAGAGCTAACAGTCCTGGGTTGGGGCTGGTCTCAGATTGTGGGCTAGTCTTAAGCTCATGTGAACTTATCTGGGGGAATTTTGACCCATCTGGATTTATATTTCTAATGTCAGGAAACCATGGATGGAATAACATTCAGGATTAACTAGGACTGATATGTGATATGTTATTTGTGGCACTTGATAACCTCTGCTCCAGTCTCCCATATAAACTAGAAACTCATGACAATGCCTTGGATGAGAGTAGCTGTCTCCACCCTGGGTGGACACTGAGGCTGTCTATCTTGTGTTCTTATAAGTTGTTGTTGGCAGGGAAGTGACCCTATTGTTCCCCTTTTAAATGACCTTTCTGTATTGAAGGCTATGTGGTGAATAGTGGTCAACTCAGTCTTACCAAGTGATTATAACTTCTATCTCATATTTGAGGTTGAAGAAAGAAGAGAACATGTTCTAAGATTCACTTCCAAGTAGAGGAAAATGGCCCCTCCATTGTTCCTTTTCTTTTTCTTTCAATGGTCAAAATGTCCTCTGATGAGATGTGCTGGCCTGGATGAGAGATTCAGTCACACATCCTCTCACCATCATACAGTTTAATTTGCTGGGACTGTGCATTTGGAAATACGGAAACTGAATTCCTTTGTTTTTCTTATGAGATCGTAAAAGGTGGGGAGAGGGGAACTAAACATTAAAAGTGGACTAACTTTCATCGTCTGGTCAAGGCTATGGTTTTTCCAGTGGTCATGTATGGATGTGAGAGTTGGACTGTGAAGAAGGCTGAGTGCCGAAGAATTGATGCTTTTCAACTGTGGTGTTGGATAAGACTCTTGCGAGCCCCTTGGACTGCAAGGAGATCCAACCAGTCCATTCTGAAGGAGATCAGTCCTGGCTGTTCTTTGGAAGGACTGATGCTAAAGCTGAAACTCCAGTACTTTGGCCACCTCATGCAGAGTTAACTCATTGGAAAAGACTCTGATGTTGGAAGGGATTGGGGGCAGGAGGAGAAGGGGATGACAGAGGATGAGATGGCTGGATGGCATCACTGACTCGATGGACGTGAGTCTGAGTGAACTCCGGGAGTTGGTGATGGACAGGGAGGCCTGGCGTGCTGTGATTCATGGGGTCGCAAAGAGTCGGACATGACTGAGCAACTAAACTGAAGTGAACTTTCATTATTTAGAAACATAACAGTGGAATGGTTTCCACTTATATTTGACATATCTATCATCTGCTAGTCATTAGCATTACAATGACAAGCCAGATAAACCCTCCAAGAATTTATCGTGTAGTTGGATAAAAGAGTTATTATGCATTATGGTACCACCCAGGTAGGACACCTAGGCTAGTCTTTAGGGCCCAAGGCCATAACATCTAAACTGAGTCCTACATATTGAATAGAAATTGACCAGGTTATACATTAGAAGGAAGAAGAGGACATCCCAGGAAAGCAACAATGTGTGTAAAGCCTTGGGAAAGAGGGGCTTCCTTGATAGCTCAGTTGGTAAGGAATCTGCCTGCAATGCAGGAGACCCCATTTCAATTCCTGGGTTGGGAAGATCCTCTGGAAAAGGGATAGGCTACCCACCCCAGTATTCCTGGGCTTCCCTGGTGGCTCAGTTGGTAAAGAATCCACCTGCAATGTGGGAGACCTGGGTTTGATCTCTGGGTTGGGAAGATCCCCCGGAGAAAGGAAAGGCTACCCATTCCAGTATTCTGGCCTGGAGAATTCTTGGGGAAATTGATAAAGCCTTGGGAAAGAGAGGCTGGGGTATAAAGTAGATTGAGGATGTTGGAGGGAAAGGAACTTGGGAGAAAAAAAAACAAATCTTGTAGACCTAAGATGAGTGCATGAGATGTGGACTTCCCAAGGGAACTGGGAATCACTGAAGCATGTGATACGGTCAGATGACAAGTAGAGGGAATTAACTGACACAGGCCAGACAGAAGCAGACACTGAGAGGCTCTGCCTGTGAGCTAGATTTCTGGCCTTCAAGACTGTAGTCACACACCCCTGTCTAACATTTTTTAAGCATGGACCCCAAAACATGACTACTTACTTATTTATAAATGATAGAGTCGTGTATATTTTAACCATATAAAATTAAGGATATTATGTATATTTCATATGTATGTATATATATTTAAACATGTTACATATATTTTGAGCATATATAATAAATCACAAGCTGGAATAAAGATTGCTGGGAAAAACATCAGATATACAGATGACACCACTCTAATGGCAGAAAGTGAAGAGAAACTAAACAGCTTCTTCATGAAGGTGAAGGAGGAGAGTGAAAAAGCTGGCTTAAAACTCAACATTCAAAAAACTAAGACCATGGCATCTGGTCCCATCACTTCATAGCAAATAGATGGGGAAGCAATGGAAATGGTGACAGACGTTATTTTCTCGGGCTCCAAAATTGCTGCAGATGGTGACTGCAGCCATGAAAAGACACTTGCTCCTTGGAAGAAAAGCTATGACCAACCTAGACAGCATATTAAAAAGCAAAGACATTACTTTGCTGACAAAGGTCTGTATAGTCAAAGCTATGGTTTTACAAGTAGTCATATATGGATGTGAGAGTTGGATCATAAAGAAAGCTGAGTGCTGAGGAATTGATGCTTTCAAACTGTGGTGTTGGAGAAGACTCTTGAAAGTCCCCTGGGCTGCAAGGAGATAAAGGAAATCGGTCTTGAATATTCATCGGAGGGACTGATGCTGAAGCTCCAATACTTTGGCCACCTGATGCGAAGAGCCAACTCATTGGAAAAGACCCTGATGTTGGGAAAGACTGAAGGCAGGAGAAGTGGGCAACAGAGGATGAGATGGTTGGATGGCATCATTGACTCAATGGGCACGAGTCTGAGCAAACTCTGGGAGACAGTGGAGGAGAGGAGTCTGGTGTGCTGCTGTCCACGCGGTCGCAAAGAGCCGGACATAACCGAGCAACTGAACCACAGCAACAATATAACAAGTACTATTTTAGATGATGCGATGACATATATAAAAATAGAAATTCTAAACATTTTCATTTCCCCAGCAGTGGATTATCTACTGAAGCCCCTGTGTCCCTGTCCTCTGGAGATCACTGGCGGAGGGCAGTCTGAGCCTGAGATCCCATGGTAAGGCTGCAGTAGAACTTGGGACTTTGACGTACACCCAGGACTGTGCACTTAGACCACAGTTTTGGAGTATTCGCATTCTATTCCCAAAAGATTCTAATGCAAATGCTTCCATTCCTTAGGAAAAGTCAACACTTAGGCTTCATTTAGCACTGAGAAAGATGCACAGAGTACCATCTCTTACGAAAACAAAGACAGCTTTTACAAAATTTTGACTTTTTCTTTCTTTGTTAAAAATACATGATTATATTACTGATTAAAATGTAATGGTGGAGGATCACAGAGGGAATTTCTCCTTGGCTTAGTTGAATTTCCATCAAGTCTTGCTAATTTTGACTTGGTGGTCTGCTTGGCTGCTGGTGGTGTAAGGCTTTCAGTCGTCTAACTGAAATCTTTGGATTAGGCAGGTGGTGGCTGATGGAGGACCCGTGCCAGCATGGCGATGTGGGCGGTCTCTGTTAAGGCTCCAGCAATTCCCAGGGGGCATACATGTGTAAAGAAATCATGTTTAAACACGGATATTGCTGCTGGGATGATTCCGCTAGAAAGTAACTCTCAGATCAGAGCGCCTCTAAGGAGTCTGCAAATAAATACACGTGAAGCACCTCACGCAGGCACTGGGGGAGCAGAGCTGTTCTCTCCGTGAACCTGACCTTCCTCTTGGCAAGAATGCCCCACCCCTGCTCCCACTGTATCTCCTTACACTCTTACACATCGAGGCAAAAGTTAGCTCTTCAAGGAGAGATGTTGGGCAGGAGGTCCAGCTGACAAAGAGTTCATCATGACTTTTGCTCATTTAGGGAAATCATTTGAAGACTTTTTCCTTCCACAAGACAGATGCTCTTTCCCCAACCAAATCCCCAAAGCTAACAGATGCATATTTATGAGGAAACGTAGCTAGGGCATCTGTGAAGGCACATTTCCATATCTAAATATTTATTGGGACAGAGGGACGTGAAAGGAGCAATTAAATGTTGCAGGAATTATAATTTTTTTTTAACAAATCACTCTTCCTGGTTGTATTATATATCAGCTACTTCCAGCTTTTGACTCTTAAAGACAGAGCCTTTTATAGAGAGACATGGAACATTTCCATTTTTTGTACATGCTAGGAACTGTAGGAAGACACAGATGGCTTTATGCTCGGCATGGGGGCATGAAAGCCATCACCTGCAGAGACCAAGAGGAGACTGGGTTAGACAACAACTCAGCAAACACAGCTGAGGAAATAAAATTAAGGAGAAGATTCTAAAACTTAAGTCACAGAATAATAATTTATCTTGAAAATAAAACAGTGGTTTCTTTAGATGAATACTGCATTTCTTGTGTGTCCTTCACACCAACTTTTTCTATCCTATTTCCTCTGAGAACAGTAAATTTTGAAAAATGCTCTCCCCTGATCATTTATTCTTTTTCTTTATTTTTTTCCCAAAAGATTAGACACTAGAAATCAAAGTTATTAGTTATTATTATTTTTTTCTTTTTGGCCAGATAAAGGGTTAAGCTAAAGAGTATCCTCATCTCTAAAGCTGGGAAGACTGGTGGGTGGGAGAGGTGAGAAGTGGGGTGAAAGGTTTGGGGTGAAAGAAAACAGTTTGATCTAGAAGGAGGTTCTAGCTGGAGCAGAAGAAAGTCTGGGCAAGACGGTGGGAGAGATGCCTGCATGGAATTACTGTGTTTAATGGGTCCTGAGAAGTCATCTCAGACAACCTTGTGAAGGGAAGAGACAGTGAAAGCCTCATGATGAACCCACTTCATTCTCTCGCTCACTCATTCGTTTGACAAATAATTTCCAGCACCACTGTATGCTGGGTGGTCTTCTCAGAGCTGGGGATATAGCAGTGGGACAAGTGCCTGTGCTCACAACCTACAGGGGGAAGGTAGATAAAAGATCATCAGGTAAATACATAGAAAGTCAGAGAGAGGAAACTGCTAAGGTGAAAAGTGGAGTTGGCAGGAGAGAAAGGGAAAAGGGCCTCAAGGGAGTGAGGGTGCACCCTCCCCTCTGGATGAAGAGCTCAGCCTGGCTTCTATGTTCAGAGAGGCAGAGGATGCTGAGAATGCAGGGGGTGCAGAGGATGCCACTGTGCCTGCAGCTCCAGAGGCAAAGGCCCCTCCCTGATCCTGGCAAGAGGCTGTAGGCAAGAGGCCTTGACTCAGAATGGAGCTAGATACTCTCACTGCTTCTCTGTTGTGTAGCTCCACAATAGAATGCAGAAACTGAGAGGAACCAGGAGAAGCTACAGGTTATGGCATTTCAACCTGAAATGAACTATTTCCCATTATAATGGCTAAGTCAGAATGTACAATGCCTATTCACTTGTTTGTGTCTATTCAGTAAATATATATATTTATAGTGTATGTACCAGTTTTTGTTTTTGTTTTTTTAAGAACTTAACTCTTCTCTAAATGAACTAAATGCAGACATAAAAATATATTATGTTTACAAATTGATTGCCATTAGAGCAAATGCTAAAGAAATACGAGCATCTAGGGCCAATTTGTTACCTTTCGAAAACTTAATCAAAGATTGTTGTTTAATCCAATTCTGGTCATACTCAGGCCCCAAATAAGACTAGTTTACTGACTGTCTTTAACTTCTTCTCAGTTCAAAAATCTTCCTTGGGCATATTCTAGATTTTGGCAATTTGGCCAGAGCATTTTGGTTTTTTTTTTTTCAGCAACACCAGCATCATCAGGGAACTTTTTAGAAATGCAGTCTCAGGCCTGCCCCAGAGTACATTTTAACAAGTGATCCATGTACATATTAAACTTTAAGAAGCACCACTGTAGACGGTATCTAGTCCTGCTCTAACAGGAAAGCCTCTCTCTGAATCCTGCAAGAAAGGCTACATATGTCTTTTGGAACTTCCAGCTGAAAGACACACCACCTCTATTCCCTGGTGACCCAAGCTCTGTCCTGTCCCACTGTCTTCACAATAAACCCTGTCCCTCTCTGAGTGCCAGCACACACCTACCAGTTCTAGATTCCCCACACCCGGCAAGGAGTGAGGTAGAAGGCAGCTCACCTCCGTGCTCAGGTCAAGATGGTGGCACTACTGTGTCAGTGGAGCAGACTCCCTGTCACACTGCCAGCCTGTTCCTTCCCTCAAATCCCTAGAAGCTTGTGTATTCCATGCACCTCTCTCCCTGCTTGACTGGGGGCTCCCTGGCTCCATTTGGAGTCCACTCACTATCTACCTCCCTGAATTGTTGCAGAATGGATGCCTAGGGCCTCTAGCCCATTGCCAAATGCAATCATGGCAGAGAAACTGGCAGTGGTGAAGCAGTCTTGTTTAACTGCAGCAGATCCCTTTTGGAAATTTGTTAATCTCATGATCTTGAATCCTTGCCAAGCAGCCACTGGCCAGCTCCCTCCTCCAAACTCCTCCTCCTTGCTACTCAAGGCTATTGTTATACTCAACATCAACAGTCCCTGTGTTTAAAACAAAACAAACAAAAGAAAAACAAAACAAAAAATAAACCCTAAAAAGCACGATATTATAGACATAGGATCTCAGACTATCTGGCTCATGCCCAGCTTCCTTTCCTTGGTCAGCTGAGATAAGTTTTTCCTCTCCTTTCAGCCATCCCACTTCATGGCATTTGCAGGTTATCTGTTTGTGCACTGAAATGTTTTTCTTCTTAACAACCTGATTAGACTTTTAAAAATTGTTCATACGTTTAAAGGAGGGAAAAAAAAAAGAAACTTAGACCTGCAATCCAAAGACAGGGACTTAAAAAATGCTTAAAGGAACGACATATTTCCCCCATTGAATATTTTAAAATGCTTCAGCTACAAAATTATTTCCTCAGCCTCTCTGCTGCAGGGAAAAGCCAATCCTAACTCCATATTGGAACTGTTTCTTTGACTTGCTTTTCATTGCTTTTGTTATTATAATCATACATAAGAGCCTACCCTCAGGCTTCCTTGGTGGCTCAGATGGTAAAGAATCCATCCATAGTAAAGAAGGTAAAGAATTAACCTCCTCTGAGCTTACACACAAGTCAGAGCCTATTGTAGTCATTGTCACTTTGCCCAACATTTTTGGGTGATGAGGAGATAGTCCAGTCCTGCCACACTGGTTCAGCGGATACTTCCAGGACATAGTTTATAAAACTGAGTGTGGTCTTGGAATTCCCTCCATCATATGTGAGAGGTGTGTACAACTAGCTGTATGACTGCACAGAGTGGATGTTACCACCTACCCACAGTAGTGACAATTAAAAAAAAAAAAAAAGACTTAATCCTCTTTAACTTCAAAGAAATAGATTTCCATAACCCCTAAAATCCTGGGAATATATCTGTTACATGTGTATATATTGGTGGCGCTAGTGGTAAAGAATCCTCCTGCCAATGCAGGAGACGTAAGAGATGTGGGTTTGATCCCTGGGTCGGGAAGATCCCCTGGAGGAGGGCATGGCAACCCCTCCAGTGTTCTTACACGGAGAATCTTGTGGACAGAGGAGCCTGGTGAGCTATGGTCCATATCGTCACAAAGAGCTGGACACAACTGAAGCAATGTAACACAGCTGCTGCTGCTGCTGCTAAGTCGCTTCAGTCGTGTCCGACTCTGTGTGACCCCATAGATGGCAGCCCACCAGGCTCCCCCATCCCTGGGATTCTCCAGGAAAGAACATTGGAGTGGGTTGCCGTTTCCTTCTCCAATGCATGAAAGTGAAAAGTGAAAGTGAAGTTGCTCCGTCGTGTCCAACTCCTAGCGACCCCATGGACTGCAGCCCACCAGGCTCCTCTGCACACACCAATAAAATAGCATTTGGTGTTTCTCAAATTTGAAAACTCTGTGTAATTATTTAAAAAAAAATACAATTCCCAAGAATCCCAAAGAGTACTTAGACCTAAAAATGTTGACTTGAGAAACTAATATATTTTACGAACACAGCTTTTGGTTGCAATCATTGTTACAAAAAGGTTATAATTTATTTTTATTTTATACAATGTAAATGCTTAATCATATACCAAACTACCACACAATTGCACTCATCTCACATGCTAGTAAAGTAATGCTTAAAATTCCCAAGACAGGCTTCAGCAATATGTGAACCATGAACTTCCAGATGTTCAAGCTGGTTTTAGAAAAGGCAGAGGAACCAGAGATCAAATTGCCAACATCTGCTGGATCATGGAAAAAGCAAGAGAGTTCCAGAAAAACATCTATTTCTGCTTTCTTGACTATGCCAAAGCCTTTGACTGTGTGGATCACAATAAACTGTGGAAAAATCTGAAAGAGATGGGAATACCAGACCACCTGACCTGCCTCTTGAGAAATCTGTATGCAGGTCAGGAAGCAACAGTTAGAACTGGACATGGAACCACCGACTGGTTCCAAATAGGAAAAGGAGTATGTCAAGGCTGTATATTGTCACCCTGTTTATTTAACTTATATGCAGAGTACATCATGAGAAACGCTGGGCTGGAAGAAACACAAGCTGGAATCAAGATTGCCAGGAGAAATATCAATAACCTCAGATATGCAGATGATACCACCCTTATGGCACAAAGTGAAGAAGAACTAAAGAGCCTCTTGATGAAAGTGAAAGAGGAGAGTGAAAAAGTTGGCTTAAAGCTCAACATTCAGAAAACGAAGATCATGGCATCTGGTCCCATCACTTCATGGTAAATAGATGAACAGCGGAAACAGTGGCTGAGTTTATTTTTCTGGGCTCCAGAATCACTGCAGATGGTGATTGCAGCCATGAAATTAAAAGATGCTTTCTCCTTGGAAGGAAAGTTATGACCAACCTAGATAGCATATTCAAAAGCAGAGACATTACTTTGTCAACAAAGGTCCATCTAGTCAAGGCTATGGTTTTTCCTGTGGTCATGTATGGATGTGAGAGCTGAATTATAAAGAAAGCTGAGTGCCAAAGAATTGATGCTTTTGAACCGTGGTGTTGGAGAAGACTCTTGAGAGTCCCTTGGACTGCAAGGAGATCCAACCAGTCCATCCTAAAGGAGATCAGTCCTGGGTGTTCATTGGAAGGACTGATGTTGAAGCTGAAACTCCAATACTTTGGCCACCTGATGCGAAGAGCTGACTCATTTGAATAGACCCTGATTCTGGGAAAGATTGAGGGCAGGAGGAGAAGGGAATGACAGAGGATAAGATGGCTGGATGGCATCACCAACTTGATGGACTTGGGTTTGAGTGGACTCCAGGAGTTGTGATGGACAGGGAGACCTGGTCTGCTGCGGTTCTTGGGGTCGCAAAGAGTAGGACATGACTGAGAGACTAAACTGAACTGATACCAAAAGATAGAGATAGAGGTGGTTAAGTAGTGCATACATACACCCGTCACCCAGCTTCAACAATCAATTTATGGTCAGTTTTGTTTTTACCTTTAATGTATTCTCCATATCTTATTTAGAAGCCAATCCTAGACACCATGTCATTTCGGTTGGAAATATATCAACACATATTTCTTAAAAAGAAGGACTACTTGTTAATAAAAACTAAATCACGATTTCTTTATTACATTTAATCTCTCAATATAACTAAATATCTAGTCCAGGTTGAAATTTTTCAGAATGTCTCATTAATGTTTTATTGTAATTGGTTATTCAAATCAGGACCCAACTTTTTATCTGTATAACTAGCATTTTAAATTGTCATTAATTTAAGAAATTAAATTAATTAATTTGGGAATTAGTCCCTAACCCCTGGGCTTACTATATGGGTGAACCAAAGTTTGAAAATACTAGTACAGAGAGTAAGTATGGGCTTAGGAAATGAACAAATCTGGGCCTGAATCCTGATTTCTGACTCCATTCTTTACTAGCTGGGTGACCCTTTACTAGCTGAGCAACTCACAAGGGATCAGCCTCTTTTGTAAATATTAAGACAGACCTTAACGAGATTCAGGCTTCCTTGGTGGCTCAGATGGTAAAGAATCCACCTGTAATGTGGGAGACCTGAGTTTGATTCTTGGGTTGGAAAGATCCCCTGGAGCAGGGCATGGCAACCCACTCCTATATCCTTGCCTGGAGAATTCCCATGAACAAAGAAACCTGGGGGGCTACAGTCCACAGGGTTGCAAAAAGTCAGACAAAACTGACTGACTAAGTGCAGCACAGGAATGAGAATTGGATTCAATCCCTGGGTTGGGAAGAACTCCTGGAGAAGGAAATGGCAATCCACTCCAGTACTCTTGCCTGGGAAATCCCATGGACAGAGGAGTTTGGTGGGCTACAATCTATGGGATCTCAAAAGAGTAGGACACAACTTTGTGACTAAACAACAACAATGAACAACTTTGTGTGTGTATACACACACATATGCCTATATTAAGTACAATGTTTTTGTATGCATACATATTACTATATGTATTTGTATGTATATAAATTATTCATAAATAGGCTTCATACTAATTATTTGTAGGACACTTTTTAAAAGAGCATTTGCTGTTATAATTTTTGACATGTAATTGACAAGTCTGAGAAATGCAGCAGGATACACTGATGTTCACAAACACATGCTGCACAAAATTTAATCAAACCCCAGGTGGCTCAGTGGTAAAGAATCTGACTGCCAATGTAGGAGTCTCAAGAGATGCAGTTAGATCCCTGGGTTGGGAAGATCCCCTGGAGTAGAAAATAGCAACCTGCTCCAGTACTCTTGCCTGGAAAAGTCCATGGACAGAAGAGCCTGATGGGCTACAGTCCATGGGGTCAAGAGTCGGAGATGACTGAGCGCCCACACACAAACACACACCTCTCCTGCAGGACCTCCAGATAAAACCCAGGATGTTCAATCTGAATTTCAGGGAAACGAGTAACTGTTCGAGATAAGTCTGTCCCATGAAAATTCCAAATTTGATGGAGTCCCGTGATCTTATTTGCTATCCTGCAGCTCTGCTTCCGTGGTTATTGTGAGGATTCCCTGGGATGACACATGTAAAAAGTTTAACCCAGGGCCTGACACGGCTGATATCAGCGGTTGGACTAGTCTGTCCCAAGAGAGGGAAGCGAGGAGGCGCCAGCCCTCCTGTTGGATACCCATCTGCTCTCTGCTTTGTTTGGTATCATTCCCCAGGTAGAAGATAACAATCTTCAACAAGCTATAAGTTTGCGCTACAGAGGGTTTCCAGGTCTTACTGAAGAATTACACAGTATTTGGGAAGCCTTTGCTTCTGATAACAAAGATATTTCTGGCTTCTTAAAAATGAGAACCCTGGCAGCTCTAGGCCCGCTCTCCCACCTGGCAATAATCAGGGGAGCTGAGGAGCAGCTGCTCCCTTTCATTGGACATGTGCTTGCCAGCTTGCCATCTGGTCCATCCCAAGCTCCTATCACCTGCCCAGACCCTAGGGAGGCTCTGAGTTGCCACCCCTATGCTTCCTCTGTAACTCTCTCCCTGTGCTGGCTCTTTGACCCCAGAAAATACTGGACCTGAAGTGGAGCAGGAACTGGAGAAAAGAGTTAGGTAGGAGGAAAAGAGGATAGGTGATTCCAAAGCCAATATTTTTTATTGGCTCCAAACCAAGAAATTGTGACTTGAGTTAGGCTGTGATGCAGAATAAAAGGGTGGGGGTGGGAGGGAAGCCTAAGTACAAACAAAAATGAAAACGAAAAACAAGAAGGGCCTTTTGTGTGGCTGGGGTCAAAGAGGCTCAGGAAGACAGTGGAGAAGAAGGTAAGAAAGTGAATGAAAACTTAGAGGAACGAGGGTCAGCTAGTCAGGGCAGCCAAGGAGTGACTATTATAGTGACTATTAATGACTATTACAAACAAACTTTTATCCCAGTGGACAGTTTCTCCAGAGTACCATTCCCAGGTTGTTGGCTTGCTGAGGAATTGTTACCTGGATGCAGAGCCCAGATCCTTTTCTTCCGCTCCTGATGACATCCTTTCTATCTATGGTGGGGTCAGTGCTAGAATTGGGTTTGAGATCTAAAGGGTGGCAGATGGGACTTAAGGTCCACAGGATGGCTGATGCTTTGCACGTCAGTGCTTCCTTCTACAGAGTGTGCCTGGCAGAGTTGACAGAGAATGACCGAGAGATCCAGAAGTGGCCTTAACCGCGTCACACAGAGCTCAGCAGGGTAACTAGGCCTCTCTGCCCTCTTCCCTCCCCTACTCTTCAGAAGGGTGAGGGAGTGATAGGGTGCAGAATGGAGAATCATTTTATCCCTGAAAGCAGCTTCTGGGGTACCCTCGTCCCCTAAATGGATATGCAACTTTTGGAAAGCAGAAAATCTGAGAAAGGTAATTTTATTATATAAGACCTGCCTTGAATAACGGAGGGGAAAAAGGACAGTCTTTGCTTTCTGGGGAAGAACAAAGCAGTCTGATACAGAAAAGAGGTAATGTGCTGAACAAGAACCTGCCAGAAGAACCCAGCGGAGCCTTAAGCCGCAGAAGACACTCCTCAAGTTCAGATGTAACTTCCTCATCTGATTTTAGAAGCTCAGAGGGTTAATGGGAGATGATGGAACTTCCTCTTCTCTTACAGGACCTTGGAGTACCTCTGCTTATTCAGCTGTCCATACATGCCTTTCTGGAACTGTTAAAGATTTTTCCATTTAAGTCTTGCATAGTTCTTACTAGGATGTTACTAAACAATTTATCTTTTGTTTCTATTGGAAATAGGAATTTTTCAATGAAATATTCAATGGTCATTATCAATGAATATAATGTTATGTACATTTAAATGGAAATCTTGCATCTATATACCTCGAGGAATTTTCTTACTAAATACAGGAGTCTATTTGTAGATATTTTATTCAGAGCTTTTGTGCCTTTGTTTATATGTGAGATTTGCATACCATTTCCTCATCCTTTCTTTGCCTAGTTTTGTCATCAGAATTATGCTAAAATCATAAAATGAATTGGGAGGTATTATCTACTTTTCTAAACTTTGAAACAGTTTATACAATATTGGAGATATCTTTTCTTCAAAGTTTGGTAGACTATACTGGTCAAAAGTTCAAACCTAGTGGCATTTATTGGGAACATACCTTTGACCACCCTTTTAGGGATGTGGGTGTGTGGTGGGGAGAGTGTATTTTCTCATGTCAGGTATATATCTTATTTTGATTAACTTTATGTTCATAGAAAATCATTTTTTCACTTATTTTTTAAATTATGTTTAAAACAAAGTCATAAAAAGTATTCTTTTACAGTTTTAGAAATCCATGTCCTGAGTTCTGATTCTTCTCGATACTAATTTTGCTTGTGTTTGTTTCCACCCTTATTCTTGACCAGATTTGTCAAAGATTTGTCTGTTTTTTAAAGTAATAAGTTTTTGTTTTATTCATAAATTCCATTACTTTTTCATCTTTTTATAACATTTTGCTTAGTTCCTTTTTTTTTTAACTTCTCAGGATTTACCTTATCTGTTTAATTGAGTACAAGCTTAGTTTATTTTCAATTTTTCCTATAAAACTAGTTTCTTTTTCTTACCAATCCTTACTTAGTATTTCTGTTTTGAGTGGGGCAGATCCACTCCTTATTCAAAGTGATCACACATTGGAGTGAGTCTGAGGACTCTTGTCTCTTGGGCAAAAGGCTTTCTTCCTCTTGGGGTTGCTGAACTGAGAATATATATACCAGGCCCTGCAGTTGACCATTATTTTGCAGTGATATGGGGAGAGTTTAACTGAGAATAAAAAAGTCACATGGAGGAAATGGGAAATGATGATATTTTTTGAGCACCTGGATCCAACCATACCTGAAGTCTACCCTGCACTCTTTAATTACATAAACCACTAGATTTTTCTATTTGCATAAGCCAGTTTAGTTGGCTTTCAGGCCTTTATACATTAAGGAATCCTGCCCTATCTTTCAATAAGAGTACTGAATTCTGTATATTTTCCTTTGTTGTTCAATCACTCAGTCATGTCCAACTCCTTGCAACCCCATGGACTACAGCACACCAGCCTTCTCTGTCCTTCACCATCTCCTGGAGCTTGCTCAAACTCATGTCCAATGAGTTGGTGATGCCATCCAACCATCTGTTGTCCCCTTCTTCTCCTGCCTTCAATCTTTCTCAGCATTAGGGTCTTTTCTAATAAGTCAGCTCTTTGCATCAGGTGGCCAAAGTATTGGAGCTTTAGCTCTAGCATCAGTCCTTCCAGTGAGTATTCAGGACTGATTTCCTTTAGGATTGACTGGTCTGATCTCTCTGCAGTCCAAGAATCTCTCAGGGGTCTTCTCCAATACCACAGTTCAAAAGCATCAATTCCTCAGGGCTCAGCTTTATGGTCCAACTCTCACATTCATACATGACTACTGGAAAAACCATAGCTTGCTTTGACTAGAAGGACCTTTGTCAGCAAAGTAATATCTCTGCTTTTTAATATCCTGTCTAGGTTGATAATTTTTCTTCCAAGGAACAAGTGTCTTTTAATTTAATGTCTGCAGCCACCATCTGCAGTAATTTTGGAGCCCAAGAAAATAAAGTCTGTCACTGTTTCCATTGTTTCCCCATCTATTTGCCACGAAGTGATGGGACCAGATGCCATGATCTTCATTTTTTGAATGCTGAGTTTTAAGCCAGCTTTTTCACTCTCCTCTTTCACCTTCATCAAGAGGTTCTTGAGTTCCTCTTTGCTTTCTGCCATAAGGGTGGTATCATCTGCATATCTGAGGTTATTGGTATTTCTCCCAGAAATCTTGATTCCAGTTTGTGCTTCATCTAGCCTGGCATTTTGCATGATGTACTCTGCATATAAGTTAATAAGCAGTGTGACATACTCCTTTCCCAATTTTAAGACAGTCTGTTGTTCTATGTCTGGTTCTAACTGTTGCTTCTTGACTTGCATACAGGTTTCTCAGAAGGCAAGTAAGGTGGTCTGGTATTCTTATCTCTTTAAGAATTTTCCAGTTTGCTGTGATTCACACAGTCAAAGGCTTTATAGCATGGTCAATGAAGCAGAAGTAGATGTTTTTCTGGAACTCTCTTGCTTTTTCTGTGATCCAATGGATGTTGTCAATTTGATCTCTGGTTATCTGGAAGTTCTCGGTTCACGTACTATTGAAGCCTAGCTTGGAGAATTTTGAGCATTACCTTGCTAGCATGTGAAATGAGTGCAACTATGCGGTAGTCTGAACATTCTTTGTCACTGCCGTTCTTTGAGATTGGAATGAAAATTGACCTTTTCCATGCCTATGGCCACTGCTGAGTTTTCCAAATTTGCTGGCACATTGAGTGCAGTAATTTAAAAACATCATCCTTTAGGATTTGAAATAGCTCAACTGGGATTCCATCACCTCCACTAGCTTGTTGGTAGTGAGGCTTCCTAAAGCCCAATTGCCTTTGCACTCCAAGATATCTGGCTCTAGGCGAGTGATCACACCATCATGGCTATCTGGGTCATTAAGACTTTTTTTTTGTATAGTTCTTCTGTGTATTCTTGCCACCTTTTCTTAATATCTTCAGCTTCTGTTAGGTCCATACCATTTCTGTCCTTTATCGAGCCCATCTTTGCATGAAATGTTCTCTTGGTATCTCTAATTTTCTTGAAGAGATCTCTAGTCTTTCCCATTCTGTTTGTTTTCCTCTATTTCTTTGCATTAATCGCTGAGGAAGGCTTTCTTATCTCTTCTTGCTATTCTTTGGAACTCTGCATTCAGATGCTTGTATCTTTCCTTTTCTCCTTTGCTTTTTGCTTCTCTTCTTTTCACAGCTATTTGTAAGGCCTCCCCAGACAGCCATTTTGATTTTTTGTATTTCTTTTCCATGGGGATGGTCTTGATCCCTGTCTCCTGTACAATGTCACGAACCTCCATCCATAGTTTGTATAGACATGTATAATTTGGAGGTCTTTGTAAATGTTTTTAAACCAGTCATATATTCATACTGAATTAAGTTACTTATGTCATTTGAATCCCATAAGTTTCTTATGCAATTTTAGTGGGAAATACTTTAAAATCTTCCTTTAGCATTGTGAATTTTATTTTTCTTTGTACTTGTTCCAGTTCTTGCTTTATGTAACTCAGGCAATTTGTTGGCTCCATTAGGATCTATGTTACAATTTCCTGCACAACCGTACCTCTTCAGAATATGAAATATACCATCTTTGTTTCTCTTGAAGCATTTTTTTTTTGCTTTGAATTATATTTTGTCTAAGATAATGTTGTCACACTGCAGGTTTTTTTGTTACCATCTGCTTTATAAATCTTTTTCAAAGATTTTTTTCCCCCAAGATTTCTTTCTACGTCATGTTTGTATTTCTTGTAAGAGCATATAGTTGAATCACCTTGGTTTTGTTTTTTTACCCATTCTGAGAGTATTTAGAAAGTGAATTATTTTATGGTAATTACTGATATAGATATAGAGAGTAGAAATAAAATCTAACCAAGTGGTATTATAGTTCTACTCAGGGAAATATTCCTGTAAAGTTTTTAGATGATTTTCTTCCCTTCCTTCTTTCTATTCTCTTCCTAAAGATAAAGTTTATAATTTTAGAAATATTCTCTAAGTCTTTTAATTTCATTTTCTTATTTTTCATATTTTTGTTCTTTTGAACTATCTACTTACTTTTTTAGTTCCATCCTCTACAGTATTGCTTTTAAGCTTTGTCTTTCACTCTCAGTCTATCTATTGAAATGGTTCTTTCACTAATGTTGATTTTTATTTTCAGTTTTCCTGATGGTTGTTCATATGATCTGACTTTGTTTTACAGACATGAAATCTCTGTGGGGCTTTCCGGGTGGCAAGAACCCGTCTGGTAAAGAACCCATCTGCCAATGCAGGAGACATAAAGAGACAGGGGTTCAAGCCCTGTGTTGGAAGATCCCTGGAGGAGGACATGGCAACCTACTCCAGCATTCTTGCCTGGAGAATCCCCATGGTCAGGGGAGCCTGGTGGGCTATTACAGTTCATAGGGTTGCAGAGTCGGACACAGCTCAAGCAACTTAGCATACGCACGATCTCTGTATTCCCTCTGAAGATATTATTCATAATAACATTTCCTTTAATGCCAGCATCTCTTTCCTCCATCAACTCTTGTTTTCACTTATTTTTGTTCTTTTCTTTATGAGTTTGGTTGTCTCTCTCAGCTTGTCCGTTTACCTAGCATGTTGGGTCACTCTGGTGTGGATTCTTATTTGTGTCTGGGACACCCTAACTTCCTTGTAAATACTATGCCTTTTGAACAAGGCTTGTTTCCAGTGATGTAGGGGAGAGGCAGAGTGTATTCTCAAGGTACCGCGTTTATTAATAACTCGTCTTCTGGGCCTGGGGACCTCATGTTTCTCCAGCTATAAGCTGCTTCCTGGGCCAGGGTGCTCAAGCTCACGACTCCTACATTGGACAGAAGGAAGCAGTCCCACCTGCCACACTGTACTATCCCAACCTCTCATTCTATTGTTCCCTGAACCCCAAGGCTGTGACCACCCCAGAGTTACACCCTCCAGGGACAATAGACCTCTTCTGTGTGTCCTTGGTCTACATTTATTTTATACCAAGTTTATTATGATGAACACAATTTTTAATGCTGATATTAATATTTAATATTCTGCTGGATCAGAATCTGTTACAACTCCTACCTATTCCCAGAATCATTTAATAGAATTGAGCCCTTTCATAAACTAAGTTTCAGAAAGTCTTAAATTTTTATTGCATTCAATAAAATATTTACACCTTGAAGTTGCCTAAGGCTGTCTCCTTAAAAAGTAAAAAAAAAAAAAAAAAAAAAAAATTCCAGTTTAGAACGAGATATTTCTCAGAATCATACTGCACATTTCAATGTGTTCCACAGGGTTTATAATTAATAGTCAAAGCAGCACCTGTTCTAAATCTTAATTGCTTTCTTCCCCATGAAAACTCCAGGCTGGAGGTGTTGGTGAATTGATTTGTACCACATAATATGGCTGCAGACACAGCTTGGCAAGCACAATACAGAAAGCTGAACACAGTATTGAAATTTTTCCCAAGGAAAAGCTTAATTATAACTGCTTCAGGCATTCAAGTCAAGTACCTGCTAATGAATACGATGGTGACAGTACTGCTATTTACCACTTGAAGTCACACATATGTCTGGACAGCCAAAGACATTGAAGAGGGGCATAAATTTATCTGATAGCAAGAGAGACACTCTAGAGTCCAGTAACTCATTTTAGCATAAACTGTCTTTTGTATTCAACCTCACTGTCTCTTTCATTTACCTGTGTCTTTCTCAGTAAAGGAGTGCTAGGCTGTGAGCCCACCTGTTCTGTCCTGTGGGTACCTTGCTCACCTTCCCTGGACCTCGGCTTTCTTATCCTGCAAAAAGGCTGCAGAGTCAGACAAGGCAAAGCACAGTTGCTACCAAAAGTGGAGCTGGTGCTAGCTCTAAAACTCCAAGAATAATTTCCTTCAAAAAGTATACATGGAAATGCCACTTTGGTAACTTAAACTGGGTTCCTAAAATAATTTTTATTGTTTTTCCTGCTAAACAAGAAATATGTGCTTATTTCAGAAAAATATAAAAAATTCAGAGAAAGGAAGAAAACTTCTTGCACTGTTTAATCAACTGCATTTTTAATATCCTAGGGGAACATAAAAGTTTTAAAAAGCATAGAGATGAATTCTGTGTAATGTGGATGCTTGATTTGTTAGCTTGATTTTTCCTGTAATAAATTTCTTCTGAAACAAGATTCAGGGGTATTTCCTGGTATACAGCCATCCATCCATGCAGTCAGCATTTCTAGAATTTCCTTGCTGTGCCTTATCCCTACTGCTGTGAGGGTTACATCTAGAGTCAGTGTGTTCTTTCTGTGCATAACAGCAACTGTGTGGTTTTTGCACAGAGGTGGTGGGGAGGGGGGATTGGTTGGTGGGTTTCGCTTTTTTTTTATTTATGTATTTTTTGTGAACTGAATCCAGCAATGCATTAAGGGGACCATACCCCATGACCATCATGTCAGGTATGTAAGGATTTTTCAGTATCCACAAATCAAGAAATGTGATACGTCACATAACAAACTGTTGTCGCTTTTGTTTCAGCTTCGCTCTGTGGGGCAGGAGGACCCCTGTCTTGTGCTTGACTGACCATCCACCTGGATGATGGAAGCTCTCATGGTTGAGTGCAGACCATGAGATACCAGTCCAGTACCAAACTGAGCTTTCCTGCCATCATGCTTTAAATCCATTCTCCAAAAGAAATATTTTACAAACATGATTTACTTTCAGAGGTAATTTTATCACTTTGCCCCTTAGTCACTTGGGTGGTGGTGTACATAGCTCCCCTGCTGCTGCTGCTAAGTCGCTTCAAGCGTGTCTGACTCTGTGCCACCCCAGAGACGGCAGCCCACCAGGCTCCCCCGTCCCTGAGATTCTCCAGACAAGAACACTGGAGTGGGTTGCCATTTCCCTCTCCAATGCATAAAAGTAAAAAGTAAAAGGGAAGTCGCTCAGTCATGTCCGACTCTCCGCCACCCCATGGACTGCAGCCCACCAGGCTCCTCCATCCATGGGATTTTCCAGGCAAGAGTACTGGAGTGGGGTGCCATCGCCTTCTCTGATAGCTCCCCTGGGGGGGCAGAAAGCATCCCTTAGTAGAAAGGGTCACTCCGACCATGCAGCCCATTAAACCCTTAACGGCGTGTTGAAAAACCTAAGTGCAGAGGCCATTTCCCATCTCACGTCTTATTATAACTGTTGTTCTGACAGTCCCTATCTGGAGTAGAACAAGGACGCCCATTATTAGCATGCCCTGAAGGAACTAACAACACAAAAGGAAACCAGGCTTATTAATTCAGTCACAGTCTTGCGGATTCCCAATTCAGCTTCTTGTGCTAATGAAACATGTGTCGTTCTTGACAGTCTCTGTTGAAATTTGCTGTCATATTTACAGTTTACCAGAGTTTTTTCTACTGCAATTTCTAAAAAAGTGACAGGGATTTCCCAGCAGTCTAGTACTTTATTTCTCTGGGTTTATTTGAGATGTCAGTAAATGCAAGATATGAGGGGGAAATGTGTGTTTTTACAAAGAACATTTATTTGATGCTTCAACAATGTCTTGCATAAAAAGATAGTTATATGTGAATTGTCATCTTATTATTCATAAGTATATCTTTCAATATATATTGATTAGCCCAAATGAATAATGCTGGCACAAATTACCCTCACAAGCTATGAAATATATTCACAATGTATATGTAGGCACATAAATCACACATATATGTGTGTTTTATGTAATTATTTTAGGTGTGCACATGGATACATTTTGGAAGCCATTTTATTTGCTTTGTGTTTATTCACAAAATATATACAGAGGAAAAGATGTTATCAGTGTTTATAAGTTCCAACAAATTTTAGACAACTTCAGCTCTGGAGTATTAACTTTCTGTTGGAAGTAACTTTATAAAACAATATGAAATTCTGTGGCCATTTGAATTTACCTAGACTACTTTTGCAAAGGCTTAATCTATTATTTATTAAGAACCTACCCAGCATTGTCCTAATGAAATAAGACACAATCTCTAGGTTTTGAGGATACTGTGCTTTTGGAGATGAACAGTATGTGTTACCAAAAGGACACAGTAGTGGCAATAAACTGCTTTAGTTACTGACAAGAGATTGACACCAGGGCCATGCACAGTGGGGCCACCGAAGTGACAGTGGCTTAGTCTACATGAAGGTGAAAAAAGGGAGATTCTCTCTCATGCTGTGTCCATGGGTGACTCTCTTGTATGGTCTCACAAGGTGACATTATGATCCACAATCTAAGGGTAACACCTTCATGGAACCTATTGAATGGTGACACTAGGAATTAAATGAGTGAACTGGGTTCCAGCTGCTGCCCTGAATCTCTTCCCATCATTGTGTCTCTTCCTAAAAGTCACTCTACACGTAGATATCACCAGATGGTCAATGCTGAAATCAGATTGATTATATTCTTTGCAGCCAAAGATGGAGAAGCTCTATATAGTCAACAAAAAACAAGGCCTGGAGCTGACTGTGGCTCAGATCATGAACTCCTTATTACAAAATTATGACTTGAGTTGAAGGAAGTAGGAAAACCCACTAGGCCATTCAGATGTGCTGCTGCTGCTAAGTCGCTTCAGTCATGTCTGACTCTGTGTGACCCCATAGACGGCAGCCCGTCAGGCTCCTCTGTCCCTGGGATTCTCCAGGCAAGAACACTGGAGAGGGTTGCCATTTCCTTCTCCCATTCAGGTGTGACCTAAATCAAATCCCTTATGATTATACAGTGGAAATGACAAACAGATTGAAGGGATTAGATCTGATAGACAGAGAGCCTGAAGAACTGTGGATGGAGGCTTGTAATACTATGCAGGAGGCAGTGACAAAAACTATCCCCAAGAAAAAGAAATGGAACAAGGCAAAACGGTTGTCTGAGGAGGCCTTACAAATAGTTGAGAAAAGAAAAGAGCTGAAAGACAAAGGAGAAGAGGAAAGATACACTCATCTGAATTCAGAGTTCCAAAAAATAGCAAGGAGAGATAAGAAACCCTTCTTAAGTAAAGAATGCAAAGAAACAGAGGAAAACAGTAGAATGAAAAAGACTAGAGATCTTTTCAAGAAAATTAGAGATATCAAGTGAACATTTCATGCAAAGCTGGACACAATAAAGGACAGAAATGGTAAGGCTCTAACAGAAGCAGAAGATATAAAGAATAGGTGGCAAGAATACACAGAAGAACCATACAAAAAAGGTTTCAATGACTTGGATAACCATGATGGTGTGATCACTCTCCTAGAACCAGACATCCTGGAATGTGAAGTCAAGTGGGCCTTAGAACAAAGCTAGTGGAGGTGATGGAATTTCAGCTGAAATATTTCAAATCCTACATGATGATGCTGTTAAACTGCTGCACTCAATATACCAGCAAATTTGGAAAACTCAGCATTGACTACAGGACTCGAAAAGGTCATTTTTTCATTCCAATTTCAAAGAAGGGCAATGCCAAAGAATGTTCAAACTACAGCACGATTGCACTCATTTCACATGCTAGCAAAGTAATGCTCAAAATCCTTCAAGTTAGGCTTGAACAATATGTGAACTGAGAAATTCCAGAAATACAAAAAGGATTTAGGAAAGGCAAAAGAACCAGAGATCAAATTGACAACATCCATTGGATAACAGAAAAAGCAAGGAAATTCCTGGAAAACATCTACTTCTACTTCATTGACTACCCTAAATCCTTTGACTGTGGATCACAAAAGACTGTGAAAAATTCTTAAAGAGATAGGAATACCAGACCACCTTACCTGCCTCTTGAGAAACCTGTATGCAGGACAAGAAACAACCGGACATGGAACAACAGACTGGTTCCAAATTGGGAAAGGAGTATGTCAGGGCTGTATATTGTCACCCTGCTTATTTAACTTATATGCAGAGTACATCATGAGAAATGCCAGGCTGGATGAAGCACAAGCTGGAATCAATATTGCTATCAATAACCTCAGATATGCAGATGACTCCACCCTTAAGGAAGAAAGTGAAGAAGAACTAAAGAGCCCCTTGATGAAAGTGAAAGAAGAGAGTGAAAAAGTTGGCTTAAAGCTTAACAAAGCTTTAAGCTTCAGAAAACTAAGATCATGGCATCTGATCCCATCACTTTATGGCAAATAGATGGGGAAACAGTGGAAACAGTGGCAGACTTTATTTTCTTGGGCTCCAAAATCACACAGATGGTGGCTGCAGCCGTGAAATTAAAAGATGCTTGTTCCTTGGAAGAAAAGCTATGACAAACATAGACAGTATATTAAAAAGCAGAGACATCACTTTGCCAACAAAGGTCCATCTAGTCAAGGCTATGGTTTTTCCAGTAGTCATGTATGGATGTGAGAGTTGGACCATAAAGAAGGCTGAGCACTGAAGAATTGAAGCTTTCAAATTGTGCTGCTGGAGAAGATTTTTGAGAGTCCTTTGGACAGCTCAGAGATCAGACCAGTCAATCCTAAAGGAAATCAGTCCTGAATATTCATTGAAGGACTGATGCTGAAGCTCCAATAGTTTGGCTACCTCATGTGAAGAGCCGACTCATTGGAAAAGACCCTGATGCTAGGAAAGTTTGAGAGCAAAAGAAGAAGGGGGTAACAGAAGATGAGATGGTTGGATGGCATCACTGATTCAATGGACATGAGTTTGTGCAAACCTCAGAAGACAATGAAGGACAGGGAAGCCTGGTATGCTGCCATCCATGGGGTCACAAAGAATCAGACGCCACTGAGCAACTGAACAACAACTAAAAATAACCAGTTGTGACTGACTCGTGTTCACTTATTCTACATCAAAAATCACAAATAAAATTCCCAGCACTTCTGGGACTCCCCTGGTGGTCCAGTGGTTAAGACTCCGTGCCCCCAGTGCAGGGCCCAGTGTTCGATTCCTGGTCTGCGAACTAGATCCCACGTGCCACAACTAAGAGTTCACCCAAAAGTGAAGATCCCACATACTGCCACTAAGATCTGGTGCAGCCAAATAAGTAAATAAATTTTTTAAAAATTCACAGCACTTCTTATAGAGTTAAGCTCTGCCTTGTTATCATCCTTGTATTTAAGTGGAAAGAATGATCTGTTTCCAGTTAAAAATTAGAGGTCATTTTCCTTCCTTGGGTAAGTTTTAAAAAAAGTAATGGCAATGATTTCTATCTGCTGATTAGATTTTCTCAGCAATTTGTGTTTTTCTCAGCAGTTTGTAGTTCACTGGGTTAGAGTTGGGGTTCTCAGCTCGGGGTGGTTTTGTCTCCAAAAGGATACTCAGTGGATCTGGAGACACTTCTGGTTGCCCTGGGAGAGGGGAGGTGCTACCTGCATGAGAGAGATCAGGGGTGCAGAAAAATATCCTGTGGTGCACAGTCCAGCCCCCTCAGCAGAGGGGGTTATCCAGTCCAAAATGTCAGTAGTGTCAAGGTGGAGGACTCCTGTGTTGGAGGACATGATTTTTATAAAACAATGACTACAAGAGAAAATTGGAATGATGGCCTGAGTAGAAAGAGTGAATATTTTTTCAGAAGTTCATCTCTTGGTTGAGAAAGCTTAAAGGCATGTTCACTTCTGACACCGCTAGCAAAACCTATGAATGGAGGCAGCACCAGCTCTCTGACCTGTCTGAAATGGAAGTCACTGAATTTCTGCTCTGTAGGCAACTCCCTCCTGCTTCTAATCCACGTCGTCTATACATGCACACATCCCCCTTCTCTCCCAGCTCACTGTGTCTTCTACTCTTCATCGTCCATACTCTTCCCTTCCCAAGTTGCATATCAGTTTTTAAATGCTGTTTTATATCACCAAGAACTCCCACACACAAGATATGCAACCCTAGAGTCTGCAGCCTAATTTTAGACAGCTGAATACTTCTTTAAATTAAAAGAATTTTGATGGCAGGAGCTGATAACAGCTACGTACTTTTTTTTTTTTTCCTGGCATTCACAGAGAGACATGTATTTCAAAAGGCTGCCTCTTCTTTTCAGGATACCATTAGAGGAAAAATAAAGCAATTTACCCTTTGAAGTCTTTTTATTCTAAAAAAAGGCAGTGGGGGTGGGGTGGGGGGGTTGGGTGGGTGGGTAGTGAGGGTGAGAGATAGAATGAAACAGGGAACTTTCCTCAAAGGAAATATTCTAGACAGATGACTTGATTTAGAGCTCTTACATGCACTTAGCTTTTTAACAGTCTGAATAACTCAGCAAATCTGAAACAAAGAAGGTTTTTAAAAAGCATCCCATGGCTAGGACTGTGGGTAATGAAATTTGCTTTGAACAATATGAGCACTGTGTGTGAGTGTTTCGGATGATGACCAGAACATACACACAAAAATCTTTGTTCTGTTGGTGCCATTCTAATTTTAGAGCCAGATTAGACCTGTGCTCTTGCCACTGTGGAATTTTGCTTCCCATGGAAATAGCCACTCCTTCCCTAGAAGTGGGCAGAAGACACTATTTCAAACAGTTAGAGATGTCTTGAGGTGGAAATGGCAAGGTTGTGGCACGTGCCTGGCACAACTGCTGGTTCCCACTCCCCCTGCGTTTCCCACGGCCAACACAGGAAAGGCCCCTTTTTGGTTGAGCCCAAACAAGGTCCCCGGATTGTCACAAACCATTCTTTCCTGTCTAAGCCCCTGAAGGGGTCTCACTGTAGAGTAGATCTAGAGTAGGTCAGAGGTTTTAGTTTTCTCTTTTCACACAGCCTAACACAGTGCTGTTTACAAAATGCAAGCAACAAAATCCATTACTTTCACAGGACTGAAAGTACCTATAACTCCTGAATGCTCAAGTAAATTATTCTCCCTCTAGCTAATACTCACATATCATTATTAATATAAATACTAACTTACATTACCATTAATAATGAAGTCCTCAGAAAGAGTACCTGGCACAAATAAGTGCTTGTTGAAAGTTAGGTATTATTGTTATTAATGTTACTGCTATTATTATTATTATTAGACCATCAAAGTCCCCAAAGAGTGTTGGTTTGTAAAAAGAGGGTTTTGCTAGTATCATTGTTGAAGATATGGTTCATGATATAACTAGGCTCAGCCCCTTGATGTGACTAATTTTGAGGGTAATTTGGGCTAAGTTCTTGGTACTGGATTTCATGATGGCAGACAGACCATTCTTAAGAGATAGGATGCTTCTTTTCTGTTCAGAGAATACTTGACAAGTCCTTGCAAAACCTTTTCCTGTCAAATGTTCTCTTCTGATATATGGAGCTGTCCAAGCTCAGTTTCTATTCCATGAGCCTCTTCATATTTAGTAAAGAGCAGTAAGTAAAAGCTGGGGGAGACGTAACTCTTACTTTGACTTCCACACCATACATTCAATCTTTCTTTCCACTCATTTTAAGTCTTCTGTGTGACCATTATGTAAGTATCCCAAATGTTGGGAAGCCAATTGTGCTCATGACTAAAACATTTACATCTAAAATCTCTCCAGCGTTTTCAAACACTTGCAAAACATAGCTGAAGAACTCCCTGCAAGGTGAAACTCCTTTTGCACCACTCTGAATGCCTTCTTTCTCAACGCAGTCACCCTGGCTACTGCACACACAGCTGTGGATAAATCCCTAGGAGCGCAGGTGTGTAAGAGAGGAGGTCTGCCTTGTAGAATCCTCATCTGGGTTATCTGTGACAACAGCTTCCACAGTTGAGGCAAGTGTCTATGTGGGCAGCTGCACACAGATATTGGATTGGGGGATGCTCAAAAGACTTATTTGGCTTATTAATGACTGAGGCACTGCAATAGGAAAGCTTAAAATTGTTCAAACACAAATGTTGTTGGTAATATTAATGTGTGAAGCCACCCCAGTCACTCACATCAATGAGATGAGTTTCTCCAGTACTTTCCTGAAAGCACCTTTGAATGGGGAATGTGGAGGTGAAGGATGAAGGCAGAGCTCAGCTAGGGCAAGGGGATGCCAGTGAGATGAGTATCTGCAGCAATAGTCCTAGAACCAGATGGTAACAGATGCTGTTTCCATCTCAGAAATGGCTTAGCGTAATTTAGTGATGTTCTCAAGGCTATAAAATGCAGTCATAGCATGGCCCAAAGTTTTATGATCAAAATTCTGATATTCTTTATCCCACTGTACAGAAGAGGAAGAAAAGGCAGTGTCTATTTTCATTAAATTTCAATTTTCACCCAATTCTAGTAAAATTTAAATTCAAGTTTCATTTAGCTAGAATCAAGATTGCCAAGAGAAATATCAATAACCTCAGATATGCAGATGAAAAAGACTCTGATGATGGGAAAGACTGAAGGCAGGAGGAAAAGGAGATGACAAAGGATGAGATGGTTGGATGGCATCACCAACTCAAAGGACCTGGGTTTGAACAAATTCTGGGAGATAGTGAAGGACAGGGAAGCCTGGCACACTACAGTCCATGGGGTCACAAAGAGCTGGACATGACTTAACGATTGAACAATTACCCATTCCTCTGCCTCTGAAAATAATAATAGCTAACACGTATAAGGCTGTATATTGTCACCCTGCTTATTTAACTTATATGCAGAGTACATCATGAGAAACGCTGGGCTGGATAAAGCACAAGCTGGAATCAAGATTGCTGGGAGAAATACCAATAACCTCAGATATGCAGATGACACCACCCTTATGGCAGAAAGTGAAGAAGAACTAAAGAGCCTCTTGATGAAAGTGAAAGAGGAGAGTGAAAAAGTTGGTTTAAAGCTCAACATTCAGAAAACTAAGATTATGGCATCTGGTCCCATCACTTCATGGCAAATAGATGGGGAAACAGTGTTAGACTTTATTTTTCTGGGCTCCAAAATCACTACAGATGGTGATCGCAGACATGAAATTAAAAGACGCTTGCTGTTTGGAAGGAAGATTATGACCAACCTAGACAGCATATTGAAAAGTAGAGGCATTACTTTGTCAACAAATGTCCGTCTAGTCAAGGCTATGGTTTTTCCAGTAGTCATGTATGGATGTGAGAGTTGGACTATAAAGAAAGCTGAGCACCAAAGAATTGATGCTTTTGAACTGTGGTGTTGGAGAAGACTCTTGCGAGTCCTTTGGACTGCAAGGAGATCCAACCAGTCCATCCTAAAGGAGATCAATCCTGAATATTCATTGGAAGGGGTGTTGGTGAAGCTGAAGTTCCAATACTTTGGCCACCTGATGTGAAGAACTGACTCATTTGAAAAGACCCTGATGCTGGAAAAGATTGAAGGCAGGAGGAGAAGGGGACAACTGAGGATGAGATGGTTGGATGGCATCACTGACTCAATGGACATGAGTTTAAGTAAACTCCAGGAGTTGGTGATGGACAGGGAGGCCTGGCGTGCTGTGGTCTATGGGGTAGGAAAGAGTCAGACACAACTGAGCGACCGAACTGAACTGAACACATATAAGCACTCACCATGGCTTAAGGATTGTCCTAGATGCATAGCATATATTAACATATTTAATCCTCACATTTGCCCTATGGGGTAGGCACTATTAACTATCTCCATTTTACGGATGAGGAAACATAGGCTCACACTGTAAGTAGCTTGCTTAGGTTTTACAATTAATAAGTGACAAAGCCAGGATTTGAATCTGAACAGTTTGGTTCAAATCCATGTTTTAACTTCCTCAGTAGTATATCTCTTTATATAATAAATAAGTAAAACAATTTTGGAGAACATAGATTTCTAGCATACTGGTGAAATAATAAGTTGTCTGAGATCGCTTCAAGATAGTGACAAGGCTGAGGACAAGAGTGAGTGGGGGTATGAAAGGAGACTGGATGTAGAAAGATGACTTAAGATTGGGTGACATGTGTATAGGACTTTGTTTTACTGGTTTCTCTACTTTTTAAAGAAAATTCTGCTTTATGGAGGTACAATGGACACACAAAATTGTAAAATATGTATACATTGTGAAAGATTCCCCCATTTGCTTCATTAAACATCTATCACCTCATATATTTATCTTTGTGTGTGTGTATTGGTGGGGTGGTGGTGGAAATTAAAGTTCTATTTTCTTGGTAAATTTAATTATGCAATACAGTGTTATCAACTACAGTCACCATGTTTTATGTTAAAGCCTCAGAACTTATTTATTTTATATCTGAAAGTTCGTACCTATTTACCAACCTCTCCCTGTTTCCCTCACCGACCAGCCACTTTTCTATTTTGTTTCAATGAATTTGACTTTTTTAAAAAAAGATTCTATGTGAGGTGAGATCATTTTTGTTTTTCTCTGTTTAGCTTATTTCACTTGGCATAACACCCTCAAGGTCCATCCATGTTTTTGCAAATGGCAATATTTCCTTCTTCCTCATAGCTGAATAATATTCCATTATACATAAATGCCACATCTTTATCAATTCATCTGTTGATGGACACTTGAGTTGTTTCTGTATCTTGCCTATTGTGAATAATGTAACAATGAATATGAGTACAGATATGTTTTCAATACTCTGATTTTCTTTCTTTTGAATAAATATTCAGCAATACGTGAACTGTGAACTTCCTGATGTTCAAGCTGGTTTTAGAAAAGGCAGAGGAACCAGAGATCAAATTGCCAACATCTGCTGGATCATGGAAAAAGCAAAAGAGTTCCAGAAAAACATCTATTTCTGCTTTCTTGACTATGCCAAAGCCTTTGACTGTGTGGATCACAATAAACTGTGGAAAATTCTGAAAGAGATGGGAATACCAGACCACCTAATCTGCCTTTTGAGAAATCTGTATGCAGGCCAGGAAGCAACAGTTAGAACTGGACATGGAACAAAAGACTGGTTCCAAATAGGAAAAGGAGTACGTTAAGGCTGTATATTGTCACCCTGTTTATTTAACTTATATGCAGAGTAAGTACATCATGAGAAATGCTAGACTGGAAGAAACACAAGCTGGAGTCAAGATTGCCGGGAGAAATATCAATAACCTCAGATATGCAGATGACACCACCCTTATGGCAGAAAGTGAAGAGGAACTAAAAAGCCTCTTGATGAAAGTGAAAGAAGAGAGTGAAAAAGTTGGCTTAAAGCTCAACATTCAGAAAATGAAGATCATGGCATCCAGTCCCATCACTCCATGGGAAATAGATGGAGAAACAGTGGAAACAGTGCCAGACTTTATTTTGGGGGGCTCCAAAATCACTGCATATGGTGATTGTAGCCATGAAATTAAAAGATGCTTACTCCTTGGAAGAAAAGTTATGACCAACCTAGATAGCATATTCAAAAGCAGAGACATTACTTTGCCGACTAAGGTCCTTCTAGTCAAGGCTATGGTTTTTCCAGTAGTCATGTATGGATGTGAGAGTTGGACTGTGAAGAAGGCTGAGTGCCGAAGAATTGATGCTTTTGAACTGTGGTGTTGGAGAAGACTCTTGAGAGTCCCTTGGACTGCAAGGAGATCCAACCAGTCCATTCTGAAGGAGATCAACCCTGGGATTTCTTAGGAAGGAATGATGCTGAAGCTGAAGCTGAAGCTCCAGTACTTTGGCCACCTCATGCGAAGAGTTGACTCATTGGCAAAGACTCTGATGCTGGGAGGGATTGGGGGCAGGAGAAGAAGGGGACGACCGAGGATGAGATGGCTGGATGGCATCACTGACTTGATGGACGTGAGTCTGAGTGAATTCTGGGTGTTGGTGATGGACAGGGAGGCCTGGCGAGCTGCGATTCATGGGGTCGCAAAGAGTCAGACACGACTGAGCGACTGAACTGAACTGAACTGAATAAGATTGCTGGATTATATGATAGTTTTGCTTTTAATTTTTTGAGGAAACTTCATTCTGTTTTCCATAGTGACTCATCAGTTTACATTCACAAGACAATGTACTTTATTGTCTCAGAACATTTGCTTTTAGTAACCACTTCCTATAACTTATTCTCCTATCTTCCATGGCCAGTTGGTTCTATTCTTCGTATGGTAGTCAATGACAATGAGAAAAGGACCTGTGATCCCTCACTCAGCCATTCTTCAAATATTTATTGAGGAACTATTAGGGATGGTGAAGAACTAAGAGAAAGTCCCTCTTCTGTCATGGAATTGATATGTTCAAAACAGAGTTCAAAGAAATAAGCAAAAAAAGGAACAGATGATATGCAAGCAGAACAGATGATATTCATAACAGATGTTACGCTTGAAAATTTTTGTAAAGGTAACCTTATAAAGAATAACAAATGGGTTATCCATCAATACAATTAGATGATCAGGAAAGATATTGTAGAGGAGGTAACATTTAAGTTGAGGTCTAAAATGGAAGGGCAGCCTGCCATCAAAGGTTAGCAGGAAGAACATTCCAGGCAGAAAGACCAGGGAGTACAAAAGCCCTAAGGCAGAGCAAGCATGGTGGTGTTTGAAAACCAGAAAGATGGCTCTTATGATGAGGTTGGGAGGCAAAAGAGATGGAGGCTCAAGATGAAAGCAGAACAAGAGAAACAGAGGCAGAGGACCATTCAAGGCAGACTTAGAAATCCTGGTTAGGACGCTTGACTTGTATTCCAAGCGTGTGAGGAAAACATTAGGAGGGTTCACTGCAGAAGAGTGGCATGACTTGGCTGAAGATGTGAAACAACACTCTGTTGCCACGAGAGAGTGATCATGGGGCAGGAGTGAATGCAGGCAGAATCATCTGGGAGCTCTTGCTTCAGTCCTGATGAGAGGTCAGGACTGCAGCAGTGAGATGGTGAGAAGGGATATTTGGGGAGTGGATCCGGCAAGTTTTGCTGGTAGCCTGGATGGAGGTTGGGGGCTGGTGAGGAAAGAGGAACAATTTTTAGATTTGGAATTTAAACATTGGGGGTGTATGGAGATGCTGTATTCAAATGGGAAGGCTGAAGGGAAACCACACATTTTTGGCATTTGGGTGGGTTGAGGGAGTGGGTGTGGAAGTCATCTGTATGCTCTAAGTGGTTAATACCAAGGAACTAACCACAGTTTTGTCATCAAACGTGGGTAGCAGCTTCTTTCATTGACATTATATTTAGATGCATAAAGAAAGCAATCACTTTTCTTTTTTAATTAATTAATTTATTTTAATTAGAGGCTAATTACTTTATTATAGTAGTTTTTGCCATACATTGACATGAATTAGCCATGGGTGTGCATGTGTTCCTCATCCTGAACCCCCCTCCTGCCTCCCTCCCCATCCGATTCCTCAGGGTCATCCCAGTGCACCAGCCCTGAGCACCCTGTCTCATGCATTGAACCTGGACTGGTGATCTATTTCACATATGGTAATATACATGTTTCAGTGCTATTCTTTCAAATCATCCCACCCACCCTTGCCTTCTCCCACAGAGTGCAAAGACTGTTCTTTACATCTGTGTCTTTTTTGCTGTCTTGCATATAGGGTCATTGTTACCATCTTTCTAAATTCCATATATATGCATTAATATACTGTATTGGTGTTTTTCTTTCTGACTTACTTCACTCTGTATAATAGGCTCCAGTTTCATCCACCAGTTTTGATTTGTATTTCTCTAATAATGAGCGATGTTGAACATTTTTTCATGTGCTTGTTAGGCATCTGTATGTCTTCTTTGGAGAAATGTCTAAGTCTTTTTCCCACTTTTTGATTCGGTTGTTTGCTTTTCTGGCGTTGAGTTGTATGAGCTGCTTGTATATTCTGGAAATTAATCCTTTGTCAGTTGTTTCATTTGCTATTATTTTCTCCCATTCTGAGGGTTGTCTTTTCACCTTGCTTATAGTTTCCTTTGCTGTGCAAAAGCTTTTAAGTTAATTAGGTCCCACTTGTTTACTTTTGCTTTTATTCCCATTACTCTAGGAAGTGGGTCACAGAGGATCTTGCATTGATTTATGTCATTGAGTGTTCTGCCTATGTTTTCCTCTAAGAGTTTTATAGTTTCTGGTCTTACATTTAGGTCTTTAACCCATTTTGAGTTTATCTTTGTGTCTGGTGTTAGGAAGTGTTCTGATTTCATTCTTTTACATGTAGCTGTCCAGTTTTCCTAGCACCATTTATTGAAGAGGCTGTCTTTGCCCCATTGTATATTCCTGTCTCTTTTGCCAACAATAAGGTACCCATGGGTTTATTTCTGGGCTTTCTATCTTGTTCCATTGGTCTATATTTCTGTTTTTGTGCCAGTACCGTACTGTCCTGATGACCGTAGCTTTGTAGTATAATGTGAAGTCAGTAAGATTGATTCCTCCAGTTCCATTCTTCTTTCTCAAGACTGCTTTGGCTATTCTAAGTCTTTTGTGTTTCTGTATAAACTGTGAAATTTTTTGTTCTAGTTCTGTGAAAAATGCCATTGGTAATTTGAGAGGGGTCACATTGAATATGTAGATTTCATTTGGTAGTATAGTCATTTTCACAATATTGATTCTTCCAACCCAGGAACATGGAATATCTCTCCATCTGTTTATGTTGTCTTTGATTCCTTTCATTAGTGTCTTATAATTTTCTGTGTACAGTTCTTTTGTCTCCTTAGGTAAGTTTATTCCTAGATATTTAATTCTTTTTGTTGCAATGATGAATGGGATTGATTCCTTAATTTCTCCTTCTGATTTTTCATTGTTAGTATACAGAAATGCAAGTGATTTCTGTGTATTGATTTTGTATCCTGAATCTTTACAAATTCAATGATTAGCTCTAGTAATTTTCTGATACTATCTTTAGGGTTTTCTATGTACAGTATCACGTCATCTGCAAACAGTGAGAGCTTTACTTCTTTTCCAATCTGGATTCCTTTTATTTCTTTTTCTTCTCTGATTGCTGTCACTAGGACTTCCAGAACTGTGTTGAATAACAGTGGTGAAAGTGAACACTTTTGTCTTGTTCCTGATCTTAGAGGGAATGCTTTCAGTTTTTCACCATTGAGAATAATGTTTGCTGTAGGCTTATGATATATGGCCTTTACTATGTTGAGGTAAGTTCCTTCTATGCCCATTTTTTGAAGAATTTTAATCATAAATGGGTGCTGAATTTTGTCAAAGACCTTTTCTACATCTATTGAGATTATCATATGGCTTTTATCTTTCAGTTTGTTAATATAGTGTATCACATTGATTGATTTGCGTATATTGAAGAACCCTGCATTTCTGGAATAAACCCAACTTGATCATGGTGTATGAGCTTTCTGAAGTGTTGCTGAATTCTGTTTCCTAAAATTTTGTTGAGGATTTTTGCATCTATGTTCATCAGTGATATTGGCCCATAGTTTTCTTTTTGTGTGTTGTCTTTGTCTGGTTTTGGTATCAGGGTGACGGTGGCCTCGTAGAATGAGCTTGGAAGTGTTCCTTCCTCTGCGGTTTTTTGAAAGTGTTTTAGAAGAATAGGCATTAGCTCTTCTCTAAATGTTTGCTAGAATTCTGTGAAGCCATCTGGTCCTGGGCTTTTGTTTGTTTTTTTTGGTGGGGGGGGGCAGATTTTTGATCATAGCTTCAATTTCAGTGCTTGTAATTGGGTTGTTCGTAATTTCTATTTCTCCCTGGTTCAGTCTTGGAAGATTGAACTTTTCTAAGAATCTGTCCATTTCTTCCAGGTTATCCATTCTATTGCCATACAGTTGTTCATAATAGTCTCTTATAATCCTTTGTATTTTTGCACTGTTTTTTGTAATCTCTCCTTTTTCATTTCTAATTTTGTTGATTTGATTCTTCCCTCTTTTTTCCTTGATGAGTCTGGCTAAAGGCTTGTCAATTTTGTTTTATCTTCTCAAAGAACCAGCTTTTAGTTTTATGAATCTTTACTATTATTTCTTTCATTTCTTTTCTGCTTGGATCTTTTTGATTTCTTTCCTTATACCAATTTTGGGTGTTTTTTGTTCTTTTTCTAGTTGTTTTAGGCATAAAGTTAGGTTGTCTATTGGATGTTTTTCTTGTGTCTTGAAGTAGGATTGTATTGGTATAAACTTCCCTCTTAGAACTGCTTTTGCTGCAGCCCATAGGTTATGAGTTGTTGTGTTTTCATTGTCATTTGTTTCTAGAAATTTTTTGATTTCCCTTTTGATTTCTTCAGTAAACTGTTGGCTATTTAGAAATGTGTTGTTTAACCTCCATGTGTTAGTATTTCTTACAGTTTTTTTCTTGTAATTGATATCTAGTCTCATAGTGTTGTGGTCAGAGAAAGATGCTTGATACAATTTCAATTTTCTTAAATTTACTGAGGTTTTATTTGTGACCCAAGATGTGGTCTATCCTGGAGAATGTTCCATGTGCACTTGAGAAGAAGGTATATTCTTCTGTATTTGGATGGACAGTCCTGAAGATATCAATGAGATCCATCTCATCTAATGTGGCATTTAAGACTAGTGTTTCCTTATTAATTTTCTGTTTTGATGATCATTAGTGTAAGTGGGGTGTTAAAGTCTCCTACTATTATTGTGTCGCTGTCAATGTCTCCTTTTATGTCTGTTCGTGTTTGTCTTATGTACTGAGGTGATCCTATGTTGGGTGCATAGATATTTACAATTGTTATGTCTTCCTCTTGGATTGATCCCTTGATCATTATGTAGTGTTCTTCCTTATCTCTTGTAATCTTCTTATTTTAAGGGCTATTTTGTCTGATATGAAGATTGCTACTCCAGCTTTCTTTTGCTTCCCATTTGCATGGTATATATTTTTCCATCCTCTCACTTTCAGTCTATATGTCATTAGGTCTGACGTGGGTTTCTTGTAGATAGCATATATGTGGGTCTTGTTTTTGTATCCATTAAGTCAGTCTGTGTCTTTTGGTTGGAGCATTTAATCCATTTACATTTAAAGTAATTATTGATATATATGTTCCTATTGCCATTTTCTTAATTCTTTGGGGTGGATTTTGTAGATCTGTTTTCTTCTCTTGTATTTCTTGACTATATAAATCCCTTTAACAATTGTTGTAAAGCTGGTCTGGTGGTACTGAATTCTCTTAACTTTCACTAGTCTGAAAAGTTTTTTATTTTTCCATCAATTTTGAATGAGATCCTTGCCAGGTACAGAAATCTTGGTTGTAGATTTTTCCTTTTCAATACTTTAAATATATCCTGCCATTCCCTTCTGGCCTCAAGAGTTTCTGCTGAAAGATCAGCTGTTAAGCATATGGGGTTTCCCTTGTATGTTACTTTTTGCTTCTCCCTTGCTGCTTTTAATATTCTTTCTTTGTGTCTTTGTTAGTTTGATTAGTATGTGTCTTGGTGTGTTTCTCCTTGAGTTTATCCTGTATGGGACTCTTTGTGCCTCTTAGATTTGATTGACTATTTCCTTTTCCATGTTGGGGAAATTTTCAACTATAATCTCTTCAAAAATTTTCTCATACCCTGTCTTTTTTTCTTCTTCTTCTGGGACCCCTAAAATTCGAATATTGGTACATTTGATATTGTCCCAGAGGTCTCTGAGACTATCTTCAGTTCTTTTCATTCTTTTTATTTTTTTCTGCTCTTCAGAAATTATTTCCACCACTTTATCTTCCAGCTCACTGATTCATTCTTCTGCTTCAGATATTCTGCTACTGATTCCTTCTAGAGTATTTTTAATTTCAGTAATTATGTCATTTGTCTCTGTATGTTTATTCGTTAATTCTTATAGGTCTTTGTTAATTGATTCTTGCATTTTCTCCATTTTGTTTTCAAAGTTTTTGATTATCTTTACTATCATTATTCTGAATTCTTTTTCAGGTAGTTTGCCTATTTCCTCTTCATTTATTTGGACTTCTCTGTTTCTAGTTTGTTCCTTCATTTGTGTAGTATTTCTCTGCCTTTTCATTAATTTTTTAAAGTTTAATGTGTTTGAGGTCTCCTTTTCCCAGGCTTCAAGGTTGAATTCTTTCTTCCTATTGGTTTCTTCCTTCCTAAGTTTGGTCCAGTGGTTGTGTAAGCTTATAGGGTGAGATTTGTGCTGAGTTTTTCTTTCTTTGTTTGTTTTTCGTCTGATGAGCAAGGTTGAGTGAGGTGGTAATCCTGTCTGCTGGTGATTGGGTTTGTATTTTTGTTTTGTTTTTTGTTTAGATGAGGCATTCTGCACAGGGTGCTACTGGTGGCTGGGTGATGCTGGGTCTTGTATTCAAGTGGTTTCCTTTGTGTGAGTTCTCACTATTTGATACTCCCTAGGGTTAGTTCTCTGGTAGTCTAGGGTCTTGGAGTCAGTGAATCCACTTCAAAGGCTCAGGGCTTGATCCCTCTCCAAAAACCAGCCTAGGTACAATCTACCAGTTTCACCCAAAATGAAAGGGCCCTCAAATCCAAGAATCTTTTTCTTAGCCCCAGAATCAGAAAATTTTCTCCAATTTTTTTCTAAAAGTTTTATAGTTCTACATTAAGTCCATAGTCCATTTTGAGTTAATTTTTGTGTAAGATGTCAGCTTTGAGATTTATATTTTTGCTTGTTGATTTCCAGTTACTTGAGGGCCATTTGAACTGTTTTTGCACCCCTATGTCAAAAGTCAGTTAGACATGCCTGTGTAGTTTTATTTCTGGATTGTCCACTGTATTTGTCTACTAAGGCACTAAGTATTTAATTCTTTTTTAAGATAATGTAAATGGTATTGTATTTCTAATTTCAGTGTTTGCATGTTCATTGCTAGTATATGGAAATACAATTAATTTGTAGATACTTATGTTGTATCCTGTGTCCCTGCAGAACTCACTTATTAGTTCTAGGAGATTTGGGCAATTCTCCATGAAAGTCCATCTAGTCAAAGCTATGGTTTTTCCAGTAGTCATGCATGGATGTGAGAGTTGGACTATAAAGAAAGCTGAGCGCCGAAGAATTGATGCTTTTGAACTGTGGTATTGAAGGAGCCTCTTGAGAGTCTCTTGGACTACAAGGAGGTCAAACCAGTCAATCATAAAGGAAATCAGTCCTGAATATTCATTGGAAGGACTGATGCTAAAGCTGAAGCTCCAATTCTTTGGCCACCTAATGCAAAGAACTGACTCCTTCGAAAAGACCCTGATTCTGGAAAGACTGAAGGCAGGAGGAGAAGGGGATGACAGATAATGAGATAGTTGGATGGCATCACCGACTCGATAGACCTGAGTTTGAGCAAGCTCTGGGAGTTGGTGATGGACAGGGAAGCCTGGAATGCTGCAGTCCATGGGGTTGAAAAGAGTCTGACACAATTGAGTGACTGAACTTAACTGAACTGAGATTTCCTACATTGACAGTTGTGTTATTTGCAAACAGGAATAATTTTATTTCTTCTTTTCCAATTTGTATGCCTTTCATTTCCTTTTTTAACTGGTTAGAACTTCCAGACTATGTTGAATTAGAGTGTTGGTCAAACATCTTTGCCTTGTTCTTGATCTAGGAGAAATATGTGCAGTATTCATCATTAAGTATCATCATTAATGATATCATTCATCAATGATATCTAACACATCATTGCTGTTGCTGCTGCTGCTAAGTCGCTTCAGTTGTGTCCGACTCTGTGCGACCCCATAGATGGCAGCCCACCAGGCTCCACCATTCCTGGGATTCTCCAGGCAAGAACAATGGAGTGAACATTTCCTTCTCCAATGCATGAAAGTGAAAAGTGAAAGTGAAGATGCTCAGTCGTGTCCGACTCTTAGCGACTCCGTGGACTGCAGCCCACCAGGCTCCTCCATCCATGGGATTTTCCAGACAAGAGTACTGGAGTGGGGTGCCATCGCCTTCTCCGAACACATCATTATGTGTTAGATAATCTTTATCAAGCTGAGGAAGCTCCTCTGACCTGTTCTTTTTTCTGAGAGTTCTTATCATGAATGGATGTTGAATCATGTGAAATGCTTCTTTTGCATTGATTAATATAATCCATGTAATTTTTCTTCTTTAGCTTGTTAATATGGTATATTATTGGAGATATGTCTGTATATTGGAGATATGTATATTATATTGATTGATTTTCAAATAGTGAATCAGCCTTGCATCCTTGGGATAGATTCCACTAAGTCATAATGCATAATTCTTTTTATATTTTTCTTTAAAAAAAATATCTATTTACTTGACTGTGCCAGGTCTTTAGTTACATCCCACAGGATCTTCAGTCTTTGTTGTGGCATGTGGGGTCTTCAGCTGTGGCATGTGGGATCTAGTTCCCTAAATAGGAACAGAAAGAACCCCAGGCCCCCTGCGTTGAGAGCACAGAGTCTTAGCCACTGGACCACCAGGGAAGTCCCCTTTTTATATTTTTCTGAGTTCTTTATCTAATATCTAATATTTTGTTAAGGACTTTTGCATCTGTAACTATGAGTAATATTGGTATGTCGGTTTTTTTCCTTTTTGGTACTGATTTTGCTATCAGGGTAATATTAACTTTATACAACGAATCATGACATATTCATTCCTGTTCTGTTTCCTGGAAGAGCCTGTATAGAACTGATGTTAATTTTTTAGACCCTGAAATTTCTTTTTAAAATTTGAATTCAATTTACTTGATGGTTGTAGAGCTATTCAAATTTGGGTGGAGTTTGAAGTTCAGGCTTTCCACTCATACTCCATGGACACCCAAGAAAATAGTGGTGGAGGGTCTTGTTACTGCTGTGGGATTCCAGCTCCCTTTGTGGTCTTCACCAACTCTGAGGCAGGGGCGGCCTCATTACTTCTGTTAAATCTTGGAAGTCCTGATGTCTCCCCACCCATCTTCCCTAAGGGATAGGTGCCTCATTGTTGTGGGTGAGGAGGAAAGGCCAGGCTCCCCATGTGGTCTCTATCTGATGCCACAGGCAGGTCTCATTGCAGGCTTTCTATTTGGCTTTTACTGACACTGCCTCTAAGAGGGGTGTTAGGGCAACGTGTGTCAGCCTTGCATGGGTGGAAATCCAGGATTTCCACTCAACTATATTGCCATGGGTGGGGAGGGGCAGGTCACAGCCTTTTCTGAATTATTTAGCTAATGAAGAGTAGTTATTATATGCAAGTTTTCTGTCTTGCAAGGTTTCACCTTTCCCTTGGGGAAAAGGAAAGGAGATACCTTCTCCTAGTCTTTGGGCTAAAGAGTGTAGGCTTTTGTTGAATTTCTTTTATCTACATTCTTGGGCATTTCTGGTTTATTCACATCTTCAGCTCCTTGTCTGTGATATAGGAGGACAAAAGAGAACTCACCACTGTGTTGTTCCTTATGCCCTGGGTCTCCCTAACTTCTCTGCCTTCATTTCTCTGCCTTCAGGGTCTTCTTATGCTTGTTTTACTTGCACTTAGCAGAAGCAGTAAGGAAGAGACATCTATTTCCTATTCCTGAAAGTGGAGTTCTCTATGCTACCTTACTTTTTAAAAGGTTAAAAAAAATTTTTTTTGAAATATGATTGATTTACAATGCTTTGTTAGTTTCAAGTGCACATCAAAGTAATTAAGTTATATGTATGTGTATATATATACACAGGTCTTCCCTGTACCTCAAACAGTAAAGAATCTGCCTGCAACACAGGAGACCTGGGTTCAGTCCCTGGGTCAAGAAGATCCTCTGGAGAAGGGAATTGCAATCCACTCCAGTATTCTTGCCTGGAGAATCCCATGGGCAGAGGATACTGGCTGGCTACAATCTATGGGATCACAAAGAGTTGGGCATGATTGAGCGACTTACTACTATATCTATATCTATATATCTATATATATATATATGTGTACATATATATATATTCTTCTATAGATTCTTTTCCACTTTAAGTTATCACAGGGTATTGAGTACAATTCCTGTGCTGTGCAATAGGTCTTTTTTGGTTATATATTTTATATATAGTAATATATATATATTTTAATCCCAAACTCCTAATTTATCCCTCCACTCCATCCCCCTTTGGTAATGGTAAGTTTGTTTTCTATGTCCATGAATCTATTTCTGCTTTGTAAATAAGTTTGCTTGTATCATATTTTTAGATTCCACAGATAAGTGATACCGTATGATATTTGTCTTTCTCTGTCTGATTTACTTCACTTAGTATGATAATCTCTAGGTCCATCCACGTAGCTGCCTTTCTTAATAGTCAGAACCAGAATACCTCTTTTAAGATATTTTAAGCTTTTATTCATTTATTTATTTAACAAATATTTACTGAGCATCCACAATGTGCCAAGCAAGTCCCTGCCTCTGAGGAGTGTACATTCTGATGATGGAGACAGCCATTAAACCAGTAATTTTATAATTACTCTGATGTGGTTTAGAGGATAAAAGTCAGCTTACCTCATGTGAGTTATCATCATTGCTATCCTGAAAGGACATTCATTTAGGGCTTTATTGAAAATAGGCTGAACAAAGGAAAGAAAACCCAATCAAATGTCTGATTCTACTAACTTAGTTAAGAGCAATTTTAGTCTTGGTCATGTTCAAAAAGGCTATTGGGAAAGTGATTGTTTTCCACTGAGGAAACCAGAATTGAAAGAGACACATGTACCCCAGTGTTCATCGCAGCACTGTTTACAATAGCCTGGACATGGAAGCAACCTAGATGCCCATAGACAGACGAATGGATAAGAAATGTGTGGTACACATACACAATGGAATATTACTCAGCTATTAAAAAGAATACATTTGAATCACCTCACACCAGTCAGAATGGCTCTCATCAAAAAGTCTACAAACAATAAATGCTAGAGAGGGTGTGGAGAAAAGGGAATGCTCTTCACTCTTGGTGGGAATATAAACTGACACAGCCACTGTGGAATATGGTATAGAGATTCCTTAAAAAACTAGGAAGAAAAGCACCATATGACCCAGCAATCCCACTCCTAGGCACATACCCTGAGGAAACCAAAATTGAAAATGACACCTGTATCCCATTGTTCATTGCAGCACTATTTACAATAGCTAGAACATGGAGGCAACCTAGATGTCCACTGACAGATGAATGGATAAACAAGTTGTGGTACATATACACAGTGGAATATTACTCAGCCATAGAAAGGAAGGCATTTGAGTCAGTTCTGATGAGATCGATGAACCTAGAACCTATTATGCAGAGTGAAGTGAGTCAGAAAGAGAAAGATAAATATTGTATTCTAACGCATATATATGGGATCTAGAAAAATGGCACCGAAGAATTTATTTTCAGGGCAGCAATGGAGAAACAGACATAGAAATAGACTTATGGACATGAGGAGAGGGGAGGAGAGGGTGAGATGTGTGGAAAGAGTAACACAGAAACTTACACTGCCATACATAAAATAGGTAGCCAACAGGAAATTGCTGTATGGCTCAGGAAACTCAAACAGGGGCTCTGTATCAATCTAGAGGGGTGGGATGGGGCAGGAGATAGCAGGGAGGTTCAAAAGGGAGGGAATATATGTATACCTATGGCTGATTCATGCTGAGGTTTGACAGACAACAACAAAATTCTGTAAAGCAATTGTCCTAAAAAAATTTAAAAAAGATTCTTGGATTTGACAGCAAAAGCACAATTTCTACAAAGAAAAATTGATAAATTGGACTTTATCAAAATTTAAAACTTTGTCCTGTGAAAGTCAAGCTACAGACTGGGAGAAAATATTTGCAAGTCACATATCTGACAAAGGATTAGTGTCTAGACTATGTAAACAACTCTTAGGGTCCATCATAAAAAAAAAGAACAACTAAAACAATTTAATTAGAAAATGGGCAAAGTGTGTGAACCGGCATTTCTCCAAAGAAAAGATACAGATAGTAAACAAGCACATGAAAATATATTCATCAGCACTAGCCATTCAGGAAATGGAAACTAAAATCATAGTGAGATACCACTTCACACCTCCCAGAATGGTTAAAATTAAAAAAAAACAGTGACAACATCAAATACTGGCACAAATGTGAAGGAACTGGATCACTCATGCATTGCTGATGGGAATGTAAAATGGTCCAGCCACTCTGGGAAACAGTTTGGCAGTTTCCTAAAAATATAAACATGCAATTACCATACTATCCAACAGTTATATTCCCTGAGCATTTATCCCAGAGATATAAAGATTTATGTTCACATAAAAGCCTATATGTGGATGTTTTATAGCTGTTTATTAGAAATCAAAAACCAGAAATAGATACACTCTTCAACAGGTGAATGGTTAAATAAACTACACTACATTCTCACTATGGACTACTACACAGCAGTAAAAAGAATGAAATATTGATACAGGCCAAAACCTGGATGAATTTCTAGAGAATTATGCTCAGTGAAAAAGTAACTGAAAGGTTATTTACTGTATGATTCTATTTACATAATTCTTGAGGTGGCAAAACTATGAAAGTAAAAAACAGATTAGTGGGTCTCAGGGCTTAAACAGGTGATGGGGTGTGAGAAAAGTGAGTATAGTTCTGAGGGATGCTTGTGGTGACGGAACATTTCCTATCTTGCCTGTATCCATATCAGTATCCTGGCTGTAACATTGCACTACAGTTCCCAAGATGTTATCATTGGGGGAAACTCGGTAATGGAAATATGGGATGTCTCTGTATTATTTATTACACCTGCATGTGAATCTATAATTACTTTGAAATAACAAGCTCAATTTTAAAAGTGAGTTATAAATATTTTTAAAACCACAACAAATGAAATTAAAGTATAGAAACCGAGGGCTCCAAGGGCTTTCAGTGGTTTTCTTCTAATCCAAAATATACATATACCAGACAAAACTTGTTTAATCATTTTAATTTAAATTAATAGTTTCACTTATAAATACATTAGGATATGTGAGTATATGAAGAAAATTCACTCAGAGGCTGTTTGCTGCTGCTGCTGCTGCTGCTGCTGCTGCTGCTGCTGCTGCTGCTGCTGCTGCTGCTGCTGCTAAGTCGCTTCGGTCGTGTCCGACTTTGTGTGACCCCATAGACGGCAGCCCACCAGGCTCCCCGGTCCCTGGGATTCTCCAGGCAAGAACACTGGAGTGGGTTGCCATTAGTCCTGGTTTACTTGATTCATGACTTGTAAGACATTTATCCAGGGTTTCTAGTCCTATAGAAATGGACTAAAATAGTCCTGGATAGCTGTGAAGGCGCTGTCAGTGTGAGCTGAGGCCTAGCTCTATTTAACAAAGTGGTCTGGCAGAAAGTGAGGCTATTTCTTTTGTGAAACCTCATATTTTATGAGTGATTTACTTTGAGGAGAACCCTAGCTTCCTTCTATGGAATGTGGACACATATCCTAGTTTCTAACACAAGGACTGACACATGGTAGATCTTTGGTAAATGTTGATTTGGCACTGACAGTTCTTACTTTACCTACTATGTTCGTTTATTGTCTTATCAACTGCAGAAATTTGCAGCAGGCCACTGAATGAAGAGATGAAGGACCAGAGGGACCATCAAAAAAGTATTGGTGATGAAACTCCTCAGTACCCAATTAAAAGGGTAAGAGATATCTCACATGCCCTATCCGTATTCCTTTGCCTGTTGGTGAAGCCATTTACCAAGAAATCCACCAAAGGTACCTCTATAGGTTTTATTTCTAAAGACCTCAAATTCTTATGGATATTTTTCTAACATACTATGCTAGATTCTGGCTTCCCAGGTGGCATTAGTGGTAAAGAATCCATGTCAGTGCAGGAAATGTAATGAGATGCAGGTTCGTCCCTGGGTCAGAAAGATCCCCCCAAGAAGGAAGTGGTCACCCGCTCTGGTTTTCTTGCCTGGAAAATCCCATGGACAGAGGAGCCTGGCAGGCTACAGTCCATGGGGTTGCAAAGAGTCGAACACAACTGAAGTGACTTAGCATGTACAAATACATGCTACATTCTGCCACTGGCCACCCTCCTCTGATGAGATGGATGTCTTTGATGGCAAAGACCTAACCATATCACTGAATGTTCTTTATCCAGCATTTCTCCTGAATTCTGTTGCCAGTATAGGAAATTGGAGGCAGCAGAATCAGAGCCACAGAAGTTGGAGGGGAGGCTGAAAAGGCATGTAATAACCTTACTCGAGTTTTAGGTAGAACACGGGCATCCAGAGTCCTTGTATTACCATGATAGAGGCAAGATGTAAATTTCTACATTTCAACCTGCTATTTTCCCTTGCTTATATTTCCCCCTCAACATTTGATGTCTCATCTCAGGAGAAGAAAGACTGCACTATGCTTTCATGTCTGACTTATATGAGAAATATTAGATCATAAGTCCCTGGAATGTAAAAATTCTGCTTTTTTATACATTATGTGTACCATCTAGCTCAGTGCTGTGTGTAGTCATTTAATATGCTCTATTTTTGAACTGATAATCTGAGCGTTCATCCCTTCTTTCTTAACATGAGTGCTGGTTAATTTTCTTGAGGCTGAGGGCTGGTGTGGCATCTGCATCTCTCAGAAGGCAGTGGTTCCATGGCGACACACAGTTCCTCTGTGTCAGGACTGCCAGGCTGCTGTCAGACGAGCTCCTGCCTGTGCTCTGGGTATGTTTTCTTTCTCACTGTCTGCTAACCCAGGGGCCACCTGTCCTCCAAACCAAGGAGTGGCCCTGAAATGCAGCAGAAAGTCATCTTTTCCTTGTGTTAGTTGCTCAGTTGTATCTGACTCTTTGCAACCCCATGGCCTATAGCCTACCTGGCTCTTCTGTTCATGGAATTTTTCAGGCAAAAATACTGGTGTGAGTAGCCATTTCCTTCTCTACAGAATCTTCCTGACCCAGGGATTGAACCTGGGTCTCCTGCATTGCAGGCAGATTCTTCCCACCAGGGAAGGCCATCCTTCTCCTTACAGCCCACTGTTTAACACACTGGTTCAGGTCTAAACCAACTGGTAATGTGCGTCACTCACTCAGCCGTGTCTGACTCTTTGCAGCTCCATGGACTATAGCCTACCATGGTCCTCTGTGGGATTTCCCAAGTAAGAATACTGGAGTGAGTTGCCATTTCCTACTCCAGAGGATCCCAACCCAACTTGCAATGTAGTAACTAGCAAAAAAAAAAAAAAAAAAAGTGGACATGAGTGTAATGATTTTTTTTTTTTTTTGCTTTTTACTACTTAACTTGCTTAACTCACAATGTAGTAACAAGCAAAAAAAGAGAAAAAGTCACACTCACATCCACATTTTACAAATGTGCTAAGGAAAGAGTTTCAGCTAGATTTCTTCTTGGACATCCAACTGAGAGCCTTTCAGGTATTTTGACATCTACTGATACAATTGCTAATTATCTACTTTTGTTTGAGTCATTTTTTAATTCCCTCAAAGCTGTCAGATCAGGCAACTTCTTTTAGACTCTGAAACATATTATCATCCAGGTGTGCAGAACACCTGAGTTCAAAAGGAGGTCACTGTCCCCGTGAAACCAAATGTGTGAATAGTTTCTGAATCAAAATCTCATACTGCTTTCCAGGTACCAGGAAGGAAAGAAGAAACCTGAAGGCGATTCATAGTAATCAGTTTTAGATTCTGAAAGGGCAGCTGTGGCTATCGCTATTGGAGGGCTGAGCCTCTTAAATGTCTCTAATTGGGAGCATAAATTCAGAGATGTAGGCAAACACAAGTGTGAAATGATAGTTATGCTGATGATTGCCACAAGGCCAGCCTTGTTACACACATAGCCAAAAATGCCAGAGAACAAATCTTTTAGCCCAAGAAAAACATTACAATTAGAAGCAGCTCTTTGGCTGGGAAATATATTATCCTGTCACAAAACCCAAGTTCTGTCCTCATCCCTGAACCCTGGTGGGTCACCCAGCCACTTTGTCTGTTTCCTCCCTGGAAGCTGGTCAAGGGAAGGAACATGGTAAGCATCAGTATTTTGCCTCATAAGCCACGGGTCAGTGGACTTCCTTTTCTACTTGGAAAGCAACCTGTTCCATCTTTTAATCTCTAAAGCTATTGTTGCTAAAGAGAGAAGTATAGTCATCCCTTGATATCCTTGGGTGGGGGGTTTCCAGGACCCACCGTGGACAACCAACTCACTGGATGCTCAAGCCCCATAGTCTACCTCCGTGGTTCCACAGTCAAGGGTCCAAGCAACCATGCGTCACATAGTATTGTACTTACCACTGGGGTGTGGGGGAGTCTGCCTATAAGTGAACATGCACAGTTCAATCCTGTGTTGTTCAAAGATAAACTGTATGTATATGGAAAAGAGCTCCATTTGGGACCATAGTTCAGAGTTTACAGTCATGAATGACTGCAAGACGTTCATCTTCCAAGCTCCTGGATGACGGTGAGCTGGTGTAAGGGGAAGATGAGCTCAGTGAGTTGGTGCCTGGACAGAAAATCTCATAGAAGCTAGACTACCCTTTGTGAAGGCTCTGTGACCACTGATGTTGCCTGGAATCTGGGATGGTAGTTGGTTTTACAGTTAGATTCTTTGATGTGGTAAATAACTGTTTCTTTGAAACAACTATAGTGCATTCCATTTTTAAAGAGGAATACATAGAAGGCATGGCAAGTCCATACCCATCCCCTCTCACCAGAGGTAACATTAAGCTGAATGTTTCTGCAACCCCTCTGGGTGTTACTCCTTTGACTTCTGCACAGGGCTAAACAAGTGAGAACAAAATTTCCAAAGAAAGTTGGTGCACACACAAATCTTCTCTATGATATGTCAGAAAGGAGAGAAATCAAGTAGAATTATGCAAAATCAGTCTAATTTTTTATTTCTGTAGATTTGTTTTTTATTGAACTACAATTTACTAATGAACTGGTATATAAGTCACAAGTGTATAAGTGCATTTTAACAAATGCACACACTGATATAAAAATCCCTGAGTTACTTGCTATTTTTAAGTCCTCAGATTCCTAAAAATATTAACAAGCTAATCTTATTTCTCCCTTGTTTTCAAGTAAACTTGTAATTTCTTTTCTTGTAAAGGCCAGATCTTGGGGAAGTTGATATGCAGAGAAGGTTAAGAACTTTCTTCTCCCTAGGCCAAAGTGTTTGATGAGTTTGAGCCAGGTAAGAATCCATTCTTCTAAAAGAAATAAGATATCTGGGTGAATTTTCTTTAATTTTTGCTATTATGGAAATCTTGAAGCAACTCATTGAAAAAATACTCTTTCTAATTTGTAATTGAGTTTCCAGTAGTCTTTATTGGATCCATTTTCTTCCCACCATCCTATTAAGGAAATAAAACAAACAAAAAAGAGAACCTTAAAAAAAAAAGTTTGAAGGACTTCGAATGCTACAGATTTCACAAATATTATTTTTAATTTGTCATTTTTATTCAAGATGGTACTGAATTTTAGACAGTGCTTTCAAAATCCTAAAACATCAGGCTTCCTTGAAGAATCTACTCAAAATGTAGCCCTCACCTCAGGCCAGTTCAACCAGATTAGCATTACAAAAATTGTTCTGAAGACGGGAGTCCTGCAACACACTTTGAGAAATCCAAATTTAAGGGAACTCAGGCAACAGGTATAATGACTACCCACTATGCCTACAACGATGCAGAATTGTTCCTTTTTTCCTCTTAAATTATATCAGCATCCCTCTGGTGGACAAATTCTGAGCTGGGTCAACTGTATAGTTCACAGATGAGTTTGCACTCTCCCCAAAGAGTATCATGGTTATCTGGTTAACTGTGCAGCCAGATATACTAGCTTTAAGTCCAGATTTTTGATACTTACTAGCTGTGTCACCTTGCCCTCCCATGACTCAGGCTTTTCATCTGTTATAATAGGAGTGACATTTTTGGAATTTGCTGGTAACTTTTCTAAAGGGCATCAGGATTAGGGATGATTGTGCCTACCTTGTGCTTTTGTTGTGAAGATTAGATATATTAACACAGTTCATCCTCAGAATCTGAGAATTTTCCAACTTGCTAAATTCATCTGTAACCCCCAAAATCAATACTCAGGGCATTTTTGTGGTCATTCTGGCACATGTGATAAAGAATTTTAGTCTCCCCATGTCACATTCCCAGGTGGTGTGGAGCAAGACAATGCTCTGTCTTGTTTCACCTTCAGACTGTTAAACAAGTGTCCTTTTTGAAGTTTACTTAGGGTTATGTTTTTTTGCGTTTTTGTGCTTTTTTTTATTAATAATTCTGTTGCACATAGTGGCCCCTAAGCAAAATGCTGAGAAGTGCTGACTGGTGTTTGTAGTTGCAGAAAGCTCTGGAAAGATCTTTCAGAGAAAATACATGTGTTAGATAAGCTTTGTCCAGGCACATGTGAGCATGCTGTTGGCTGTGAGCTCAATGTTAATGAGTCCACAAAATCTATTAAACAAGGTGTCTTTAAACAGAAACTCAGATAAAACAAGTTAGGTACTGATCAGTTGATGAAAATGTTGTGGTTAGAGGCTTGAAGGAACGTAACCCTGACTTTCCTCTGGGAATATGGATACAGTATTCACTAATTCAGTGTCCGCTGTGACTTTAAACACACAGTTACTGCAAAAATGAGAATTGATTGCATATGTAAAGGCTTGAAGCATACCCAGCACATGCAAAAATAAGGCAACTTGGCAGAGACCCTTCAGAAATGCAGCCTGCAAGGTATACATTCAGGTATAGAGAGGCACAGCTTAGCAACTAAACAACAACGACATAGAGACAGTTAAAAGGAATACAGACTGTAGGAGCAATAAAGGCTGTGGAAGAGTCTTTGATCAAAAATGACCTGGTAGAACATTTTCTTCAACAAAATTTCCACTGAAGCCAGGGCGTCAGGTTTTAACTGGAGCTTCCATGGGAACTGTGGCCATTTCCTGCCTTAAGAGAACTGTTGGTGGGAATGCAAACTAGTACAGCCACTGTGGAGAACAGTGTGGAGATTCCTTAAAAAACTGGAAATAGAACTGCCTTATGACCCAGCAATCCCACTGCTGGGCATACACACCAAGGAAACCAGAACTGAAAGAGACACATGTACCCCCATGTTCATCACAGCACTGTTCATAATAGCCAGGACATGGAAACAACCTAGATGTCCATCAGCAGATGAATGGATAAGAAAGCTGAGGTACATATACACAATGGAGTATTACTCAGCCATTAAAAAGAATACATTTGAATCAGTTCTAATGAGGTGGATGAAACTGGAGCCTATTATACAGAGTGAAGTAAGCCAGAAAGAAAAACGCCAATACAGTACACTAACGCATATATATGGGATTTAGAAAGATGGTAATGATAACCCTGTATGCGAGACAGCAAAAGAGACACAGATGTATAGAACAGTCCTTTGGACTCTGTGGGAAAGGGCGAGGGTGAGATGATTTGGGAGAATGGCATTGAAACATGTAATATCATATAAGAAACGAATTGCCAGTCCAGGTTTGATGCAGGATACAGGATGCTTGGGGCTGGTGCACTGGGATGACCCAGAAGGAGGGTATGGGAAGGGGGGAGGGAGGGGGGTTCTGGATGGGGAACACGTGTACACCGTGGTGGATTCATGTTGATGTATGTCAAAACCAATACAATATTGTAAAGTAATTAGCTTTCAATTAAAATAAACAAATTTAAATTAAAATAAATAAACAAACAAATAAAAGAAATGGGCATAAAAGAGAGAGAGAACGGAATGAAGCAGAGGAAGATCAGTGAGGAAGTAGAAAAAAGCAATTTTCTTATTGTCCTACATAATTCTGTAAACAAGAGCAATCTTTATCTGAAAACCCATCGAAATACTCAGCCTATCTCTGGGGTTTATTTGAGAGATAACATTTTATACTATACATTCATCTATATACAGACATCTTGTATAGCACTTCCCATTTAAATATATTTTATGTTATAGTGAAAGCATCTAAATCTCAATTATTTGATAAACCTGAAACAATTATTCTTTAAAAGGCCTGTGCACAAATATACATACCAAAAAGAATTGCAGCTTGTAATTTTGTGGCTGAATTAGCACTGAGTTTAATATTAAATTGCTAATGAAATCCTAAAATAAAAACCATATTGCCAAATAATAAAAAAACAAAATATAAAGCACAGTTGGCACAGAGTTACTGCTACAGAAGTGTTTGTGAAATAAAGACATCTCTGACTAAGTTTACAGAGATCCCCACTTCAGAGAGGCTCTACGAGGGACAGGTATGAAGCAGGTCAACCAGGTGCTGGCAGAGTCTTCCCATAGAAAGTCAGGGGTCAGGGTAAGGGGATTTTTAATGGGTCAAGGCAGGTTTGGTGATGGAACTCCTCCAGCCACAAGGCCCATTACAAGCGCAGGTGCTGCTGTGGGAAGCAGTGCTGATCAGAGGTCTGATGCCTGGTGGAGCTGAGCATCAGAATCACCAGGAGGGGCTCCAAACGTCTGCAGAGGCAGATTCTCCAGCCTCAGCTCAGAATTTCTGAATCAGAGTTTCTGGGGGTGAGACTGGACATGTGTAGACTTAAGCAGCTCCTCAAACCAGTCTAATATTTAGGAGTCACTCAGGTGAACTCCTCCCTCGGACTAGGACAGGCTTGGGTTCGAATCCAGCTACATGGTCTTGGGGAGTGATTGAAATCAGTCAGCCTGGGTTTCTTCACCTCTAAAAATATAATCATAACCTTAAAGCATCACTGCTGAGGATAAGCCAGAGAATACACATAAATTTCCAGATCCAGTGTTTGCGATGTTGTAGCTATTCAGTATCTGATAGGCTGACCTTCCTTCTTGTTGGGTCATCGTCAATTGCTGTGCCCACCCATGCTCTTTTTATACATGAAGGTGACACTCTCCTAGGAAGCACGGGGTTATTTTCCAGCAGGGTCGGGGATTTGAGGCAACCCCCACCCCCACTTTTTCTTCCTCCTCCCCCTCCCACTGACTAGGAACAAACAGATGCTAGGGCATCCAGGTGACAACTGGGGACACTCAGCCCAGGCTCACTTTCCTCACAGTCTCTGCAGCTCAGGGGAAGCCTGCCACAAGCTGTGTGGTCAGTTACAATGCACCAGAAAGGAAGCACTGCTTCCTTGGGCCTGATGTCAGCCTTCCTTCGGAACTTGATCTGGAGCCCTGGAGCCCTGGGGCTCTGCCACTGTAATTGGTGGATTGAGTAAATGCAGACGGACCAGGTGGGTAGCGTGGGCGCCAGAGCACAGGTGGCCACCGGCCCCAGCTGCGTCTGCCACCAGCTGAAGTTTCCCCCAGAGTCATCTGTAGGCCCTCCAGATCCCATCTGTTTGCTACTGTCCAGGATGCAGGCTCCTGGGGCCTTGAGCACCGACTTCATATTGCAAAACAAGCGTGCTTACTGAGCAGATCCAAGCAGCCTTCTTTACCTCTTCCCCTCCGATCCCTAACATTTTGCCCAAGCCTGTCTCCTTTTCCTGTTCCTTTCTGCCCTCTCCCCCAACTCTCACTCTGTCTCCAAAATGAAAATTCCTCTCTGCTCTGCTTTGGAACACTCCCAGTTTTTGTCATGCATGTTTTTGCTGGATCTTGGTTAAGGGTTCGGCAAGAAGGAAAAACTTTTTAGTGGCAAAGTCATAATCCTCCAACAAAAGCAATTTCCCTCTGACTCTTTGGTTGTTAACTTGCAAAGAGGCATCCATTCCCTGGCAGAGTGAGATGAAGCCCCACATGGTTTCCCTTCTGTTCCCCTTGACTGGGTTTCACTCCAGTCAGGGTCCAGGGTTTGCTGAAATTCAGTCCTGTCCATCAGAAGGCAGGAATTACATGATTGTTCATCAAAGTGCTTTGAAGTCGAGTGGAATTTTCCTAAACTTTCAAGTGCGCTCCACTGACAGAACGAGAAGAGTATGTAGGACAGTGGAGAGTCCAAGGGTAATTCACAAGCCCATAAATTCTATCACCTGACATTTCTGAGTGCTAACTGTGTTAGACACTTTTGTGAATGAACGAATTTATTTAATCTTCTCTATACCCCAGGAGTTAGGAATTGTTAGAATTAGGTACCACTTTGATTTTATTGATGAGGATATTGAAACACAAAGGGATTAAGCAATTTGAAGAGGAGACCACCCCTAGGAAGCAGCAATGTCAGGTTTAGAAGCCAAGCAGAACGTCCTCAGAGTCAGAACTTGTGGCCTCTGTACTAAGCTGGGCTCTAAAATAGCCTTTTTCAAGCTCAATAGTTGAGTCTTGGGGTTCCTGGTCATCCTGGGGACTGTCAGGGGTTGGGAGGTACCTAGATCAGGATTCACTTAGTTTCTCAGTCTCCACCCCTTTTTCCACTCCACCTGCCCTCCTTCTGCTTTTCTTTGTTATATACAGTGGACTGGAAGTCTTGGCTTGAAAGGAGGGGTCTGAAAGGAGTACATAGCTCACCAGGCTGAGTCCCATTGGTCTGGGGCAAATTGGTTGGTGTCCAGCACCTGGCAGGAGGTCTGGCTTGTGGCAACTGCCCAACAACTGTTTGTTGAATGAGCAAATGATGCTTCCCACCCCCTCTTTCCTCTTTGAAGATGAGGAAATGAGCACAGGGAGGGGGACTGTGTGACCCAGTTCTCCAGGGCCACAAGCCTGGCCTGGGAGCGACACTGACTTTGCCACTCATCGGAGAACTCAGCAGCTCTTGAGGGTTGAAAACTGAAAACTCTGTTTTCTGGAAACTCTTATAAGAGTTGGACTATACAACCTCAGTTGCTACTCAGATCTATGTACGAGTCAACAGTAAGGATGCCAAAACTGGAAGCCAGTCATGCATCAGAAATGTCAATCACATCTCTTATCTTCAGCAAGTGAATCCTCCTCCCTCCATAGGGAGTGCACCTGGCATGTTGCTCCCTGTTATCCCTGGGAGCTGCCCTGGGGAAAAGTTAATACCAAACCTCTCAAGGAAAGACACAGATGTGTATAAACAGCGATTTTTTTTAAGCATACGTGAATCAAGGGTGCTGCCAAAGAATGGGACCCTTAAGACGGTTTTATCCACAGAAATTATGTCAAAGAAAGAATGACAGAGGTCAGAAAGTGACAAAGCACCTGCAGAAAGCTGCCCCAGCCCCTTGGTCAGAGGCAATAACAAATGTGGAGACATCCCTGGTCCAATCATATCCCTCAGGCTGATTCATATTCATTAAAAGTCAAATATATCAACATGACCAGCAAAAGTGATAAGGAGCCCCTTTCAGAGGCATTAGGCTTCCTTTGTAGCTCAGCTGGTGAAGAATCTGCCTGCAGTCACAAATCTGCCCTCAATGCAGGAAACCCATGTCTGAGAAGCATTGAGACCCAGATTGAACCAGGTTTCAATGGTTGGACTGGGGATGTCTCCACATTTGTTATTGCCTCTGACCAAGGGGCTGGGGCAGCTTTCTGCAGGTGCTTTGTCACTCTCTGACCTCTGTCATTCTTTCTTTGACATAATCTCTGGGGATAAAACCTTCTTAAGGGTCCCATTCTTAGGCAGCATCCTTGATCCACGTATGCTTGAAAAAAAAATCACTGTTAATACACATCTGTAGCTTTCCTTGAGAGGTTTAGTATTAATTTTTCCCCAGGGGAGCTCCCAGGGGTAACAGGGAGCAACATGCTGGGTATACTCCCTGTGGAGGGAGGAGGAGACCTGGGTCTCAAGAGGCATTGAGATCATTTTTTTAAATTATTTCTTTTACAATATAATTTAAAGTGGAATTCTTCCTGTTTTTCTTCTGGCTGACACTGTGGCTGCTGTAACAGATTACCCCAACTTGGGTGGCTTAAAACACAGAAACTTATTCTCTCCAAGTTCTGGAGGCCAAAAGTCCCAAATCAGTATCACTGGGCTGAGATCAAGGCACCTGCAGGGCTAGGGTCCCTCAGAAGGCTCCGAGGAGGATGGGTTCCTTGCCTCTCCAGTTCCTGGGGGTCACTGGCACTCCTTGGCTTGTGGCTACAGCTCTCTCCTCTCTGCCTCCATGATCATACTGCCTCCTAATCCTCTACGTGTCAAATCTCCCTCTGCCTCCCTTGTAGATGAATGCTTATGATTGCATTGAGCCCACCCAGATAATCCAAGATAGTATCATCTCAGGATTCTTAGTTTAATGATGTCTTTTGGCATCTAAGGTAATATTCTCAGGTTGTGGGGCTCAGGACTCGATATCTTTGGGGGAATTTTTCAGCTCTGGCAGCTTCCATAGGCCAAGAACAAATCAGTAGGTGTCAGGTCAATGTGGGGCTCAGAACGCATCCAAAAGAGGCAAATACCTTCACCCACCCAGATATCCAGAGATGGATGCTGTAGAATCCAGAGAGGTGGATGCTGTAGACTCTGCTCACCTCCTCCCACCCTAGCGGAGGAGAGAGGACCTTCCCCTCTTCAAGGCCATGGAAGGTGCTGCCAGAATAGAATGGAGCATGGTGACAGAGTTTTTAATGTGACTGCATCCCCCTGGAGTGTGTGCAGAACACAAACACGGGCCCCTTACACCTGCCTGGGAAACCTTAGGGCAGAAGTTGTGACCACAGGCTTGGGCAGGAAGAACTGAGGGGAAAGGAAGTGGGTCTGGGCTGAGTGGGGAAGTGCTGCTCACAGGCCATGAAAGATCCCCTTCCCACCATAGGGCTTCCTGGAGGAGCATTGCCATTCATCAGAAGGATCGCCATGCAGAGATCCCAAGACTGAAGGAGTCATCACAAGGACCATCCAGAGGAACAGCTCTGTCCTCACCATCTTGTCCACAGTCAGCAAGGGCCTCCATGAGAGAGAAACAGTCACATAAGCTCATGTCTGATCCACTGTCTGACAACACCTGGGCCAGTCAAGAAAGACCTCTGGTCTCTCCCCACACCTCCCTTGTGTCAACTCCAGCTTCAGAGAAGCCAGGAGCAGTGTCAGCAAGAAGAAATAGGAGGAAAAATCTCAATGTCAGATCGTGAACCCAAACCAGACACAAAGAAGGAGAAAAGCTTTAACTTTGGATGAAGTTTTGAGTTTTGATGCGTACATTCAATTGTTAAAATGTTTTAATTTCTGAAATGAGACTTATCTTGATATCTAGAGGACCCAGAGACATTTTACTACTAGCACTGACAAGATCAGTAGACCTGCCTAAGTTTTTCCCCAAGCAATAGGGATGAACTTGCCTTCAGAATTACAGAGGGATTCAAACACACCAGAAAAAGATAAAATAATGAAGCTTTCTTTTTGTACCTTATGAAGCCTAGATCACTCATCATAATATTTAGATTTCTTTTTATTAATACCATTTCGTCCACTTTTAGTTTTTAGCCCAGACAGCTGGATTTTGCCAGCAATCCTTAGCTTCAGGAGAAGGCCAGCAGAAGCAAGTGCATTAGCTGGGGCTGCCCTGGTCTTCCTGTTTTCATAGATCACACGTTGCCTTCACAATGTATGTCTTCAGCCATGGATCACAAGGATTGCTGGGTCAGTGGGGAATCCCCCCATTTCCACAATTAGCTGAGCCATTGACCTCATCACTTAAAGCGCTACAGTTCATTTGGCTTCCAAATGTCATCCAGAGGGCCAATTTCAGTTTCAGTACAGTATCTTTCTTCAGCCTGGGAACAAACTCACTGTTTGATTCATTCTTCTGGTGCCTGGGAAGCCCCATGCCTTTTTAGCATCTTTTGTAGCTCTTCCAAATGTGGTCATCTCTGCATTTATCTGTTCCTAAATAACAAGCAGCCTGAGCAGTTGGAACAGATAAAGAAAGGCAAGAATGGAATAAAGAAAGGCAAGCATGGAATAAAAGAGTTCTACAACCTGCTTCCCTCTCCTATTTCTCTTCTTTGTAAACTCAGGCAGTGAACCTGAAATTTGAATCAAGGTGATAAACAGAATCATGTTTTCCCAGGATCACTGGTGGGACCTGAGACCATCATCCTTCCTAATGGCAGATGGCCTCCTCAATATAGGCCAGGATACAATATGAAAATGCGGAAACAGCACTGGATAGAAGTCAGAAGGCCTGCAGTGTGGTCCTGGCACAGTCCCTTACTGTTTCCATGTCATCCTTTATCTGTGCTATGGACATATGACAGCCTCGTGACCTGTCTGATTAGGTTGAGAAAAACAAAAATCGTGAAAGTGCTAAGACATTACTCAGGAGCATGAAGATAGCTGATTGTCTGTCATTCAGTGGAGCTGGTGATTAAGGGCTCTGGCCCCTCCATAAATATGATGGTTGAACACACTCATCTAACTCTACTCCTGTCTGTATCCTCAGCAAAATGAGAATTTGGCATTAGGTTACTAGCACAAGAGAAGAGGCAGAAACTAATATAACAAATACATGCACAAACATCTGTGGGTGTATGTGCACATGCTCAGTGTTTATTAAAAGCAGAAGGACAGATGATAACTGGGTCAGGTTTTCTGGGCAGAATCACCCGAAGTCAGCAGTGGGGAATCTGAGAAACAACTCAGTTTGCATCCAGAACCTTCAAAGGCCTCAGGAATTGGTGGCACAGGTTCCTTTAGAAGTGAGGATATACAAGGGACAGGAAAGAAGGCAGTTGGTTAAAAGTCTATTTCCAAGGCAGTAATGTGTACAGACCCCCTCCCCAGCCAGGCACAGACCGATGGATGTCTCTTCTGGCCTCACTCCTTCCCAAAAGACTGGAGTCCTAGTCTCTATAGACACCGGACGAGTTGTGTACTCAGGCCAGAGTACTTGGTTGAAAACAGAAGGACTAACTAAAATATCCCAGCCTCCTCCCCGACTCTACTCCTAAATGCTGGCATCCAGGGTAACACTCTTCAGACAAGAGACTGGAAGATTCTTCTCTGGGAGATATGATCAGCCTGAGATTCAAATGCCCAATGACGTACCATAGATGCCCTTGTGCACATGGTTCCCAGTCTGATTTTTAGCTCCCCTCTAACACCTGGATACAAACAGCCAAGGATCATAGGTCATCTGAGCCAAGTCTCAGATATGAAAGGCAAGCTTCAGAAGAGTCAAACAGAAAAAAGTGACATGAAGTAAACAGAAACTGCAAGGATGTGAAAATTACTCCCTACCCTTGTCAAAAACAAATAGGAAGCCGTCACTGTTACTCTCAGAGAGGCAGCAACAGAGGTTACAATTTAGAACAAGAATAGAATTGTTTAAGAAATGAAAAGATAACAATGTAGTAAGTGTACTACCTAGTATTCATGCAATCCAGATGATGTAGTCTGCTGTTGTATTATCAAAGTGTGATGCAACCACACTAGGAGAAGTGAGAAGCGATGTGCAGTAAAGCCTCTGCCTTCATCTTCCATGTGGGGAGGCAGAAGTCAATGCTTAAAACTGAAAGAAGCATCAGATCACATAGCAGTGGTGGTGTTTAGTTGCTCAGTCGTGTCCGACTCTTTTGCGACTCCATGGATGGTGTAGCCCACCAGGCTCCTCTGTTTACGGAATTCTCCAGGCAAGAACACTGGAGTGCATTAATTACCATTTCCTTCTCCAGGGCATCTTCTCGAGCCAGGGACTGAACCTGCATCTCCTGCACTGCAGGCAGGTTTTTACCTCTGAACCACCAGTGAACAATAATAACGAGAGACCCCTGCATAAATATGAAAAGAAAAAGTAAAAAACTGAAAGTGACAGCATTGAGAATGAGGAAGCAGGACAGCTGGGTGTGGTGCTAGGGGACTGATAGGCTGATATTTTTAGTAATGAGCTTTGAGAACTATTTGATTTAAAACTATGTGTACTGAATTTTTATAAAAATAAAAACCAAATGATAAAAAATCTTAGGCTCTGGCATCAGATTGCCTGGATTAGTAACTGGTTCTTATCACTGGCTCCCTGTAAGACACTGGGTAATCTACTTAAGCTCTTTGTACCTCAATTTATTTCCTCAAATATTTAGAGGAGATTGCAGCAGTGCTACCTGATAGAACGATTGTTAGGATGAAATGAGGTAACGTGTGTGAAACCATGTAGCATGCAATCTGGCATGTGGTATGTGTTCAAAAAATGTTACCTACTATTGCTTCCATTATTGTTGCTTTCTCAGCCCTAGATATCTGATTTAAGTTTTGTCTGGGGCGCAGCCAAGGTATACAGAATGGTTCTGTGGGGAGGTGGTTCAATAAATGGCATCTTTAGAGCACTTAGTTTGAACCAACATCAGAAACTTGCAGAAAGCTCCATTTATCTCATCTTTAGCAACATACAGGTCTCCCCCAGATCTCAAGGTTTAAAATTTTCCAACACAACTCAAACTAGCTTAAACAAAAAAAAGGAAACGTGTAGGCTCAGGTGGCTGGGAAGAGTTTGGGGACAGAATGAAGGCAAGAGCAGAGGGAACCAGCGCTTTGGAGCCCAGCCCTGGAATTCATGGTACTCACTGTGTTCCAGGGTCCACTGGACATACAGGATACAGCAATGAAAGCAACAATAAAAACCAGAGAGATAAATATATAGTGTGCAAAAATTAAAGATAGCCACATCAGAGAGCGGAGAATTGATCAGGAGCAGAGGAGGCTGATGAGTTCTAAGGACGGGAGGACAGAGGTTGCAGAAAAAACCACTGGCTTTCCTCGGAGTGAGGTGAGAATCCTTTGAAGGGATTGAGCAGAGGAGTGACAGGCTGTAATTAATGTTTCAAAACTCCGGGCAAGCAGACAACCAAATGACCTCCTTGCTGTATGGAAAATGGACTGCGTCAAGGCAAAGCAGGAGCAGGAAGAGAGGGAAAAGGTCACTGTCATTTTCCAGGGGAGACACACTGAAGGCTGAACCTAAAGCCATCATGATGGAGATAAGACCTTGTCACATTATCAGGATCAGGTTCTAGTTCAAAGGTGAGAATGAGGGCTCTCCTGGTGACTCAGTGGTAAAGAATCCACCTGTAAATGCAGGCGATATGGGTTCCATCCCCGATCTGGGAAGATCCCACATGCTGTGGAGCAACCAAGGCTGTGCACCACAACTCCTGAGCCTGTGCTCTAGAGCCTGGGAACTGCAACTATTGAGCCCATGTGCTGCAAAAACTACCTAAGCACATGCTTGAGAGCTGATGTTCCATAGCAAGAGAAGCTACTGCAATGAGAAACACCACAACTAGAGAGTAGCCCCCATTCGCTGCAACTAGAGAAAAGCAACAAAGACCTAGCACAGCCAACAATAAATAAATTAATTAAATTATATATATCCAGTATGTATATAAAGGTAAGGATGAAAGGATGCTGATGGATCCCACCTGGGCTGCAAGATTCTAGAGAGTCATGGTCGATGCCTTGCTACCAGGGCTCTCTCCCTCCCCAGCCATCCTCACGTGTCCATCCATCCATCTTCCATCTCTGCCTGTCTCTTGGCTTCACTCTAATTCTCCACGTGGCAGGTGATAACATGATGTCCAAGAGCCTCAAATCTACACCCTCCCATTTAGTGGCCATGGAAGCTACTTCATATTTACATATCAGACCTCAGCAAAGCCCTGTCTGAGTCATGGACCCAACTTTTGCACCAATCACTGTTGTCAGGAAGGCGGCATATAATGATTGTCCAGGCCTGGGATACACACTTACCCTATCCCCAGGGCAGCAGGGAGAATTACTAGAATTGAGGAGTTAGAAAAACTTTCCAGACAAACAAAAGCCAACTGTTACCACAGTCTAACCTCCCTCGCCCTGGACTGCAGACTAAAACCCAAATTATACTTCTTTTGAGTTTTATCCAATTCCTATGGACCCTGAAAACTCTGCCTCCCCTAAACTCAGAGATGCTTCCAATCTGGGACACCTACCACAAAATAAATATTTTTCTTTCAATAGCAAATGGTAAGAACTCAAATTAAAAGTTGCAATAATTTTAAATCTGGTCTCAGTATCTGATTTAGTTTGTCATTCAAAAGCAGGTGAATAGGGGAGGAGGAAGAGAGAAAGTTCATCTTGAATTCCAGAAAGATATTTGATTCTACCCACACACACCCAGTTTAATTATTGAGAGAGATTTTCTTTCAAATGGTTTTGCAAAAAGCTGCCTGGATAAGTGTTTCCATTTGGTTCTCTGAGCACCCTGAGATGTTTTAGAACCAACTCAGCCTGCACTTTTATCTCCCCCAGGCCTTTCTGCACCCTTGCTTAGCTAAGGATTCTTGGCCCCAAACCAGCTCCACCGCTAGCATTTGTGTGCTTTGGAAAAACTCTGCTGAAGAACTGAGGAAACAGTTCATTGCAGGATCTTGAAAAGTGAGTTTTACAGATGGCAGGGGGCCCTGCGTGCTATCCACATTAACACCCAGGGACCACTGAGCAGTCAGGGAACCTACTATGGCTACCGGACTCATTCATCCTTCCTTGGGAACACCTGCTTCCACAGTCCTAAGAAAGAACTGATCTATGTCAAAGATTTTGCTTACCCCAAACAACCTTGGGCTGTTTACAGTAAATATCCGCACACTAGTCAGGTTTCCTTGATCTCTTTTTTCCCAGACACCCCTCCAGCTCCTCCTTGCCTGCTTTCATTCTTGTGCGTCTGCCACCTGGAAGCCGCAAAAAGCAGCCATTCTTGCTCTTCTGCATACCAGAGGCAACCATAATATTTACCATGGCCGTGGCAGCCTTCCTGCTGTCCACACAGCTCACACTGCAGTGAGATCCAGAGAGAGCCAAGTGCGGAACAAGGGCTCTTTCCCAGAGAAGTGTTGAGCTCTGACTGAAACTCCTTGTGTGATTCTGTATGGAAGCTCCCACCTTGGCCACCTGGGACAGAGTATTGTTATTATTTAGTCACTAAGTCATCTCTGACTCTGCAATCCTATGGACTGTAGCCCGCCAGGCTCCTCTGTCCATTGGATTCTCCAGGCCAGAATACTGGAGTGGGTTGCCATTTCCTTCTCCAGGGGACATTCCCAACCCAGGGATCAAATTCGTGTCTCCTGCATAGCAGGCAGATTCTTTACCATCTGAGCCAACAGGGACACAGCAACCAGGGAACATATAGAAGTGTCCCCGAATGGAATGGCCTCCCCTCTAGGTATTCAAGAGAGAGACAGTTTTTTTAGAAGAGAGTTACAGAATAGATGAAAACATCTGGTTGACTCTGATGAATTGTCTTAAAAATAGATTTCATGTCCCCCGGGGGAAATGAAGATAATATGTTCAGTTCAGTCGCTCAGTCCGGTCCGACTCTTTGTGACCCCATGAATCACAGCACGCCAGGCCTCCCTGTCCATCACCATCTCCCGGAGTTCACTCAGACTCATGTCCATCGAGTCTGTGATGCCATCCAGCCATCTCATCCTCGGTCGTCCCCTTCTTCTCCTGCCCCCAATCCCTCCCAACATCAGAGTCTTTTCCAATGAGTCAGCTCTTCTCATGAGGTGGCCAAAGTAGTAGTTTCAGCTTTAGCATCATTCCTTCCAAAGAAATCCCAGGGTTGATCTCCTTCAGAATGGACTGGTTGGATCTCCTTGCAGTCCAAGGGACGCTCAAGAGTCTTCTCCAACACCACAGTTCAAAAGCATCAATTCTTTGGCGCTCAGCCTTCTTCACAGTCCAACTCTCACATCCATACATGACCACAGGAAAAACCATAGCCTTGACTAGATGGACCTTAGTCGGCAAAGTAATGTCTCTGCTTTTGAATATACTATCTAGGTTAGTCATAACTTTTCTTCCAAGGAGTAAGCATCTTTTAATTTCATGGCTGCAGTCACCATCTGCAGTGATTTTGATGTTAGAGGACAGGAAGAAAATAATATAACTTTTATATATTTATTTATAAATATAATGTCTGTGTAGGTTTTAAAATAAATCTATTAGTACAAAAGGCTAATATTAAAAATGAATGAATATGCTTAAATTGAAGCTACATGCTCAAAGTATGTAGTATCCTCAAACAAGAGAGTTTGGAAATGATTAAATGAGGAGACACTTAGGCTCTTTCCTCACACTGAAATTCTGTGGTTCTGTGGTCTTATGTCCTGGGACAAACTCTGCCTCAGTAGACCCTGTAAAGGAGATGAAGCCAGACAACTGTTTGTTGGGGCAGCCAGATTCCAGTGGCCTTTCTGCTGCCTGAGACTCAGGGCTCATCCCCACTCTGGAAGGAGTGAGAGCCAAACCAGCTCTTGGGGAAGAGGTGAAGATTTCAGGCCCAGGGGACAATGGCCTTGCTGCTGCTCTGTGATCCCATCTGGGAGGGGTCCCACTCTTGTGTGGGTTCAGCTCCTCCAGACTTGGGGACTAGGCTTCTGGTCTTTAGAGAATGTGTCACCAACTGGCACCATCTTCTATTTCTATTTAGGAGGTCTTCCATCCGATGCAGACTGTGTCATCTCAGCTTTAAACTGGAAGAGCTATCTCTTGATCACCTGCTCCAATTCTGACCACTCTTGTCATTGTTCATTTGGAGTTTAATATATGATTTTTAAAAATCTTTTTCTCTTTCTTTACTTCTTTCCCATTTGATTTTCCTCATGTACTCTTTCGTTTTCCTTCTTTCCACTATTCAGTTTCACCTTTATCTTCTCTTGTAAGGATCTGTGGCCAGTAGCAAAGTTAATATTCATTCCATGTGCTTTCAGTGAGAAATCGATGAGATATAACTGGTTGAGGGGAGAGCACAACACCTGTTAATTGCCTACTCTGTTCATGAAGAAGCAGCCCCTTCTCCCTACACACACCCAGCTAAGTGACAGCATCCCACTTGCTGGGCTCTATTGTCAGATTGTTTCTTAAGTTCATTCTCTGTCTTTCAACCACAGTTTATGCATGACTATTCCTGGACTTTGAGGATTCAGATCTTGCACCAAGAATGCTATCATTTTCTTGTTCCTGGAAATTCACTGGAAATTTTCCAGCCGCCAAAAGGTTGAATCTAACTGAAACACAACTTTCTATGAATACAATTTTCTTCTATTTTCTTCTCCAACCAAAATATCATTTTAAAAAATATCACCAATTTGCAAAAAAGAATTCAATTTACTAACTTTGATGACTTACTTTGTCATCTGATCCCTCATTCACAGCCAGGAAAAATTACACTTTTTCATCTTTTGTATCTGAATTCCACCTGGCTTTCTCTCTTTGTGTGTGTCTCTGTCACTCACAAACACACACATATGCAGCCTGGATCATGGAGGTTTCATTCCCAGACCAGGAAAAACCTTTTTGTACCTGCAAGCATTCCTCTCTCAGCCTTATAATTAGATTAGCTCTTTGCACCCACAGTTCTCTATTAACAGCTGCCCAGAACTTAACAGAACCTGAGAACCTCCTCTTAAACCCTAACTCTGCCAGAGGATCCCTGACCCCAGTTCCCACTCCCACAATGATACACCTATCCCAACAACTTGTTCATGAAGAAAACTTTTCCCTTGAGGCAGGGCGAGCCTACACTATAGTCTAACTTCCCTCTCTGGTTAATGCTATCATCCCAGTCTTAGACTTCCTTGATAGCTCAGTTGGTGAAGAATCTGCCTGCAATGCAGGAGACCCCAGTTCAATTCCTAGGTCAGGAGGATCCCCTGGAGAAGGGATACGCTACCCACTCCAGTATTCTTGGGTTTCCCTTGTGGCTCAGCTGGTAAAGAATCTGCCTGCAAAGCAGAAGACCTGGGTTCAATCCCTGGGTTGGAAACATCCCCTGGAAAAGGGAAAGGCTACCTACTCCTGTATTCTGGCCTGTTAAGTAAACACACTTTGTGAAAACAAGCACTCATTTGTGGGGCTTCCCTCATAGCTCAGTTAGTAAAGAATCTGCCTGCAATGCAGGAGACCTGGGTTTGATTCCTGGGTGGGGTAGATCCACTGAAGAAGGAAATGGCAACCCACTCCAGTATTCTTGCCTGGAGAATCCCATAGACAGAGGAGCCTGGCAGGCTACAGTCCATGGGATCACAAGAGTCAGACATGACTTAGGGATTAAACCACCACAGTCTTAGAAAACTGAAAACAGACTGAAAGGCACATATCCAAGTTCTAAGATCCTCACCTACCTGAAAACGAGGAGAACCTGGGTGATCCACTGAGTCTCTGCGAGTCAAAGTGAAATTGAGCAGACCTGCATATCCCCTGGGTCTCTTTCCTCCTTTTAGTCTGATCTGTCTGCTCTCCTATCTGTCTGCTTCTTGGTCTGTCTGCTTCTATATAAGGTCATCACAAGGATGGACAAGGCAATGTTTGTGAAATGCCTTAAATTTCTACAATGGAGGTTTATAAATTCAAAACAATATTGCTTTTGGAGATGCTATTTTTAGTGTTGTGTGAAGACTGTTAACATATTTTTATAGATAAATAGAGTTCCTGGCTGGATGGTGGTGCTAGTGGCCCAAAATGTGAATATACTTAATGCCCCCGAACTGAACTCTTTATAATGGTTAAGATGGTAAATTTTATGTTATGAGTATCTGACCACAATTTTAACACTAAACATATAAAGAGTCAACAACAACAAAATCTTTGCATTATTTGCCTGTTTAGAAAGCAGGTTTCCTGGCATCTACCTACTCTGTACCCTCCAATCTGTGATGGAATCTCACAGGGCCTGGGAGGGCACTTGAAGATCAGTGGCTCATCTTGCTGCTTTCTCGCACATTACAGATGAAAGATGACACTCATTTGAATGAAATGATCAACTCTGATTAAGGTTCCACCCTCCTACAGTGTTGCTAGGAACATAAGTTGGTGTAGCCACCGTGGAAAACAGTACAGAGGTTCCTCAGAAAATGAAAAACAGAATTACTATATGACCCAGCAATCCCACTCCTGCGCATGTATCTGGACAAAACTATAAATCAAAAAGATACATGCACCCCTATGTCCATTCAGCACTATTAACAATAGCCAAGATATGGAAACAAGCAAACTAAATGTCTACTGACAGATGAATTGATAAAAAGGGTGTGTAACACATATTTATAACAGAATACTACTCAGCCATAAAAAGAATGAAACAATGCCCTTTTCAGCAACATGGATGCAACTAGAGATTAAGTGAAGAAAGTAAGAAAGAAAAATACAAATACCATATGATATCACTTATATGTGAAATCTAAAATAGGACACAAATGAACTTATCTATGAAACAGAAATAGACTGACAGATACAGAGAACGGACTCTGGTTGTCAAGATGCAGGGGGTTAGGGGAGGGATGGAGTAGGAGATTGGGGTTAGCAGATATAAGCTTCTATAAGCAGAAAAGATAAACAACAAGGTACTCCTGTATAGCATAGGAAACTATATTCAATATCCTGTGACAAACCATAATGGAACAGAATATATTAGAAAAAGGATGCATATGTATGTATAACTGAATCACTTTGCTGTACAGCAATAATTAACACAACACTGTAAATCAACTACACTTTAATAAGAAACATATGAATGAATAATTTAGGGTTCCTAATTTTAGGTCACATTTCATCTTCCAGGAGGAAAGTAGCACATCATTCTATGTATTATTAGCAGCAATAACCATAATATTAGTAACAATTAATAATACCATAATAAAAAGCTGTAAGACCAGTATCCTTCCACATCCTTGCCTTTGCAGGCCCTGGAAGAAGGGCTACAGAAAGTGGAGCCCAACATGCACCTCCCTGACCTCTTGTGAGTGACAGGCATGCACAGGGCCAACAGGCAAGGGGACACAGAATGGAGTGTGTCTGATTCCTGTCCTCCTCTCCCTCAGGTTTTAGGTTACCAGCTTTCAGTCTAGTACCAACTTAGATAACTGACTGCCAAGTGTCACCAGAGAGTGGATGGGACAGTTCAATGAGTGGGTTATAAACTGTCATCAGGGGCTCTCAGACAGATTGACATACCTCCCACTACCTTGGCTGAGTGGTGCCACAGTAACTCAACCTGGGCCTTTAGAAGGTGCTCTCTCTGGAAACAGATCTGCTGAAAATACAATGTGGTCGCCAAGCAGGGCAGAGCCCCAGGAAAGGATGCACAATTTCATTAGCCTCAGAGACAATGTTAGAAAGTAAGAGTGGGAGGAACAGTAGCCATCTGGTTAAACCCCTTCTTGCACAGATAAGGATCTGAGGACAGAGGCACTGGGCAGGGCAGGGGGGGGCGGGCAGCTACAACCTGTCCAAGGCTGCCCAGCTGCTTAGCAGTATCTGGGAGTGGAGGCCAGACCATTTACCAGCTAGGGTCCCCTGCTCTTTCTGTCACCCTAGTCTACCTGTGCCTGGTAGGCAGAAGAGTACGGGGAAAGCATGGACTTTGGAGCCAGACCAACCACACATCTCATCTCTCCTTTAATGGCCCTAAGGCTTTGGGCAAGTCATACTCTTTGAGCCTCATTTTCCTCATCTATAAAATGGTCATAATAATTCTAGTTTTTCAAGGTTGGCACAAAGCTTAAGTTAAGTGATGTGTATGAAGTGCCAGCACATTTTTTGGCAGAACAAATGCCCCCCACAAACAGTACCTACGATTTAGTACTATTCTTTGGGCACAGTGGGGCAGGACTCCAAAGGCACTGTGGGTCCTGCTTGTTGGGTGAAGGCAGGCACAGAGTGGCGGTTCCAAGGTAGAATGGAGCAGTGCACAGGAGGAGGACTGCCTGGCTAGCTGGGGTGCCATTAGATCAGAGTGACTCCGTGGAGCTGGCTGGCAAGTGCCCAGACACCTATGATGATAATTTTATGGCTTCCCCTCAAATCAACAAGGTCAGCAAAGAACAAAGCCCTTACACTTCCAGGCTTGAAAAAGGAGGGGCTTCCTCCCATTGGCTGGAGGGAATGGGGCAAATCAATTCAGATGTGCCCTCTAAACACACTTAAATGAGGGTCCACAGAACTCTCAGGGGTACCACAAGGCATTATGAATGGTTTAGTTGTCTCCAGACATAGTAACAGAAGATCCACTCAGGCCAGCGTCCTCACAGTGCGACCCTTGGCCCAGAAGCAGCAGCAGCTCTGGGGAGCTTGTTAGAAATGCATAATCTCCAGGCCCCACCTTGACCTACTGAATCCTCTGAAGATGGGCTCCAGGAGATTTTACCGATCCCTCCAGGCCATTCTTAGGCACATACAATTCCGAAACTACTGGCCTGGGCCTTTTCTCCTGATTTCCTGATTGACAGCATAGGGGCTATCAATCTTGGTTACACACATGCAGTCCAGCACCAAGGCTGGGATTGGACCCAGGGATCAGGTATTTTAAGGCTCCCCAGGTAATTTCAATGTGCAGCCAAGCCTGAGACCCACTGATTTGCAGCAAGAATTTGAATGAAGCAGTAAGTCATTCATAGCATCTGTGCATGAGAGTATCAATCAACTCGGAGTGCTGGAAGTTTCTACATTTTCCTTTGTTCAAAACTTTTGTGTTGTTTTTCCCACCACTACTTCCTCAGTTGTCCTCTGTAGGTTCTGCTCCCTCAAGAGAAGTTCTGAACACACTTGTCCCTTACACCCATTCACCTACTGCTACCACCATACAGTCTTTAATGTTGCTGAAATCGCTGACTAAAGGTAAAACCCAAGAAAAAGCCCCATTCATTCCAGGTTCTTAGGATCCAAAATCAATTTGCAAATTAAAGACAATTATGCTTCTTTCATATGTGTGTTTCTTCTCTGTTGAGAATTGTCTAGAGTGTTCTTGGTGTGTTTATTCATTTTATTCAGCTTTTGGTTCAGATCAGCACCAAAGCAGGTCCCATCTGGTTTATGTTTTGTTTGGCCTTTGAAACATGCAAGCATCTCACCTGCTACTTAACACTGGAGACAGCATGGGTGTTTCTTCAGCTAGGTGAGGGTGGAGAGGAAAAAAGAATCTATTCTTTCCCTCAGTATCCTGCAAACTGTACTGCAAGAAAGCTGGTGAGTAACCTTAAATGACACTTTCCGGTTCTAAGGTAAATACTGTTTTAAAATAGGTAATAAGACAGTTTATCTAAGATGTCATCATAAAGGCCCGGCTTACACTTTTAGCTTCAGATCAATTACTTGGAAGTTTTAGAAGTCTTCAGGAAGCCCAATTTAGAAACATGTTCAGTTCATGGAGTTAACACTCTTTAGTCTGCCGATACAAATCAAATGTTCCTTCTCAGGAGGGTTCCCAGAGTGACCTCTCCAGGAATTCTGAAACTACTCTATTTTAAAGAGAAATGGATATTTAATAATTTTTTCATGTCTCTCTGCACACAGTAGGCTGACCAAATATCCTGATCACTCTGGAACTTTCCCATTTTAATATAAAAAATCTCACGGTCACCTTCCATCCTGGGCAACTGGGATAGTTGGTCACCCTGTATCCTGCCCAGATCTCCTTGCTGATCAATTTCTTTATAAAACCTCCCATTCTGTGTGACTCACGCATTGCCTCATCTCAAACCATCAGTACTTGTGCTTGGAACATACACAATCACACCCAGTTCCTTCCTCACAATAGGAATGGAAATACATTCATTTATTTTTCTCAAATTTCTACTTCCCATTTTTCTCATGGCCCCATCACCACCCTCTCTTCTCCACAGGGATGATTCCAAAAACATCTTGTTCTTTCTAATCAAACTGTCGGAACAAATGTGTAGAAGAAAGGAAGGTGATTCCTATGTTTCAGAGCTGAAACTAGATTAAAGAGTGCAGCATAAAATCTCACGAGTGCCTTTTGATTCAATGGCATAAATCTTTATTGCGTCTCCCTGAGGTGCTGGATTCTGTGCTGCACGCCATCCACAGTAAGACAAGTCCCTGACAGCAAGCTAGCAAGTGAGACAAACCTGCTCTCTTCACTCAGTAAGGCTCCCTGGCATCCTAGAGTTCCTTGCTCCTTAACTTTCCACTGAACCAGGCAAATGCATCTTTGGTTTTTGCCATTCCTTATCTTGGGCTGCTAGTGGAAACTGACTGAATACAATACACTGCCAAATTATTCTTTCTAATCTCAGTGATACCCTAAAATTATTATAATAAACTCAATTAATTTTTTGTAGTGGTTCTAAATTCTGTCCACACTGAAGTTCCTTCACCCACCAATCAAGTAGCACATGACCTTGTCATCCACCTTCTTGGCTTCAACATCCTGGGATGGAGTTCTACCTAGCATTCACCTCCTACCTTAAATTCTTCCAAGCTCATTGTGGTCTTTTTCTCTTGCCCTAATATCTTAAATAAAGAAATAGTTTTTTTCTCTCCGAGACATCTTCTTTTACCCTCTATCCCTTCCTCTTTTAATGTGCTTTTTCCATTTGTATCCATCTGATGTATTTTTTCTGCCCTTTGATTTCTCTTCAACCTGTGGATGTGCTTAAATCACAATTACTCTTAAGAAAAAGAGAAGTGATCTGACTACACTAAAACTATGGAATGCCAAAACCTTTCCCTCTTCTGACCTCCCCCATCCATTTCTCCCATCCATTTCTCAATCCTGTGCTCCTACTAAACTGAAATCTTCTCTCAAGTGGTACAAACAAGCTCCCTATAGCCTGTGATGCCTCTTCTGAGTTTTCACCCATCCAAGCCTCTTGGCATCATGTGAGGGTGTTGTTAGGATTATCCCCTTTGGCATCTCTCCTGTCCTCTCACTGGACCACATCACCTCCCATTGTCTGTTCCTTCTGCCGTGTCTCTTTCAGTCCTGCTCTGGACCCATTCGGACTTCCCTGGTGGCTCAGACAGTAAGGCATCTGCCTACAATGTGGAAGACCCAGGTTCAGTCCCTGGGTTGGGAAGATCCTTTGGAGAAGGAAATGGCAACCCACTCCAGTACTCTTGCCTGGAAAACCCCATGGATGGAGGAGCATGGTGGGCTACAGTCCATGGGGTCTCAAAGAGTCAGACACGACTGAGTGACTTCACTCACTTACTCACTGGACCCATTCAAGGTCATGGGCTCCAGTTTCAGCTCCATTCTGTTGACCACACATCTATATCCCCACCTCTGAACTCTCTCCTGAGCTTTCTATCCTTATTTCTAAACACCTAATGGGCAGCTCCATGTGGCAAAATTCAAAGATCTTCAAACTTAATACATCCAAAGTTAAGTTCATGACCATCCCTCAACTCTGTCTGCCTACATTTTCTGTCTTATTCCCTGAGTCCGTACTACTAGAAATGCCTGCATCAATCTTCACTTTTTTTCTAGTCCAAACTCCCAAGCATCTGCTAAATAACACCAAGTTGTGTTCATCATCAGAACTTTTTATTACAAATGGCAGAATCCCAACTCAAATTAAACAAGAAAAAGAAACGAGTTAGCTCATGGAACCAAACCATAAAAAAGGATGGCTTTGTGTGAATTGTGCCAGATTTCTCTCTCCACCTTTCACCTCAGCTTTTGTTTTGTCTGCCCTCATTCTTCCAGGCTCCTTTGTGTGGAGGGGGCCATGGCTCCTAGCAGCCCCAAGGGCACACCTGGTTAACAATAATGAGAAGAGACACTTACCTTGTATCAGGCACAGTTCTAGGCACTTCAGAGCCTGGGAGGCAAGAAGAGAGAGAGAACATGCTCTGCACTTCAAATTTGGAAAATCCATAGACAAGCTCTAAATTGAGCCAGCTTGGGTCACGTATCCACCTGCTGAAATAATCACTGGGTCTAGAACCATGAAGTCGAGTAACTGCAGGGTTTAGACCATCCACCAGCCTCTTAGCTTGAGTGATTCAAGTAGGAAGAAGTCTGATGAACCACAGTAGGTAGGAAAACATGCAAGGTTAGACTTCGAGGCAAGAAATGGAAATGCAGAAACTCTACCAGTGCTGATTCAAGTTCATGGGTCTTTGTATCATCTTTTGAAAACTGAGAAACCTATCAGGAATTGTATCTGAATAGACGTCTTGCCCACCAAAAAAAATGTAAAGAAAACCACGACATTCCTCAAAAGACAATTTTAACAATACACTAAAAACACAAATAAAGGGTCATCAGAGATCAAAAATGTATGCCAAGAGTTCCTAGCCTCTGAAAGTATAGAGTATCTTTTTTTAAAAAAACTCTCAAACTTCTGATAATAGTGGTTGTAATGATAAAAAGCATAATGATGAGACAGAATGGCATGCCTTTGTATAACGTTACCTGTTCAGCCTGCAGGTGCTGTTTCATCTCTTGCACTGACTTTGAGGCCCCAGGGAGGTCTGTGGTCGTGGGTGACATTTGGCTGTTCTTTCTCAAGTCTAACTTCAGAAAAGAGTTCTACCTGAAAAATTTCCGGAAACAGTATTGAAATTGACCCCTGAAATTAATAACTTCTTACAGAAGAATCTCCGCAATGTATCTGTAATTTAACTTTTTAAGATAAATAGTTGGAAAATTTATCCTGAGGTAACTTGACATTCATCATTGTTTCAGACCCCAAACACTGCATCTATGGGCTGGCACTTACTGTCATGCACGGTATACTCTATTTTTCTTCTATTTCTACATCTACAATTCCTCAGATTATTGATTTCTCATTCATCAGAAGATTTGTAAACATAATAAAGCCTAAATGGAGCACACATGAATATGAATTTGTGATGTGTATAAATTAAGTCTCCCACTACAGCATTCAGGGAAGATATTTCTCCCAAGAGCCAACGACAGGTGTGCAATAAGATGCTATTTTCATTCCCCATCATCTAAGGTTTTGGATGTAACTGGAAACATTCTTGGAAGCAGGGGGAGGGGATTGTCTGAGTCATTGTTGTGAAAACCATTATTCTGCATCATGCTCAGTTGGACTTGGGAATGAATTAGAACAAATGTTCAAGAATGTTCTGTTTCTACATGAAGCTATTTCATCTGTTATCTCTTCCTCTTACACTTAAATGTGACCGAAAGATCTTCCAAAATGAAATGCAGTCTTGTATAAAATCAAATTGATTTCTCTTATTTGTAATCTACCAGAGGATATTTGTCTTGAGTATTAGGGGGCAGCAGAGCTATTGTTTTTATTTTTAAAAAGGAAAAGAAAAAGGAAAAAAAATTTGGTGTTGTTTCTAAAAAGAAAAAACTATACAGTGTGTTCTATATTTGAAATTCCACGAACTGTTGATAAACTGGGTTTTTCCTGTAAAGAGAGACATGCAAAAGTCTGATTTTTCCACCTCAGTGTTCACTTTTACCATCTCCAGCACCCCTTGTTCAGTCAAATGGTGTCTAAGAAATGCCCCTCTCCATCCAGGATCAAACAAAATGCTTCTGGAATGGAACATCAGTAGAACTCCCTTTGTTCACCTTTTTCCCTCCAGTTTTTTTACTGTTGGCAGTGACTGCAGTTCAGAAAAAAGGTCATCTGATTTCAAACAGAAATGAGGAAAGGCTAAGTCTGTGTGTGCTTGTACACAAGTTGTGTGTGTGGGGGGGGTGGGTGTGTGCACGTGCGCGCATGCACTGGGATGGGATGGGGGACATCCAGTGTGTTCTGCACAGGAGTTATTTACTGTGTTGAATCTGTCTTCATATGCTTATAAAATATTCAGCAGGCTGGAAGGAACCTCTCTAGAGGGGGCTAAGCCCCAGATGGACATGTTAGGGACTAAGTACTCAGTCACCTCTTCATAGGAAGGCTCAGGAGTCCCCAGGAAGGTGCTTGTACTGAGACGCCTCTAGGCTGCCAGAGCCAGCACTGACCTAGCGGGGCAGAAGAACCATGACTCCTTAACTGTAACAAATCAGGGCACTGACATTGCCTTCAGGAGCCTCAGTTTTTAATCTATGAAATGAAAAGCTTGAACTAAGTCAGGGATCTTCCACTCTGGCCACACAGTAGCCTCATTTGATTTTCTTGTTTTTATAATGATAAAGGGCCTTACTCCAGACAACTTGAATTAAACCTTCAAGGATGGAACCCTGACACAATTATTTTCTTTTAAGCTCCCGGGTGCGTTTAGGTGCAGCCAGGGTAGTGGCTGGGTGATTGCCAAGGTCTCTCCAGTGCAGGCTCTACAGGACTTGCTCCAGTTAGATCAAGTATCTGTTGGGTCAGCTTTCTCTCCTCAGCACTGGTCCACACTGCCCAGTCATTCTCTGTCCAATGGAACTTTCCATATTCATAAGACACCAGGGCCAAAGCTCCTATAGGATCTGCGAAAACAGTCAATGTCATTAATTGGACTAACCAATCTAAAGAGTGAGGAGTTGGAGGGAGGAGGGGAAGGATCCACTGTTTAAAGGGAATCATTGTTGTTCCTAAGAAAACTGCAGGACAGCACTGAAGCTGCAGGGAACTCTGCATGGCGAGCTCATTTCCCTGTTCACCTCCAGCTACGACATCTCTTTTGCAGCCCAGCGCTGTGCTGCAGAGATAAACTAATTTAATCGGTAGCAAGAGCTGCATTTTGATCTTGCAATCAAGTCACATAATTTGCTTTTCCAGGACAGCCCTGCACTTCTCTCTGTTCTGTTCTCTTGCCTCTCAGAGTTTTCTTTCCCACTTGCTCCCGTTTAACCCATCCATCCCCGCTTCCCATCCTCCAAGATCTGCCCACTGCCTTGTGCACCCCCACCCCAACCCTCCACATACTTTCTTTTTTTTTTTGGTCATTTCCCATTCGCCCTACTTTGTATGCTCTGGCCCTCCTTTCCCACTTCTCCATTTCCCAGCCAAGATCGCTGGGCCACTGATGGCTATGAGGATGTGAAAATCTGAGCCACAGGCATGAATAATGAATTGGGAGCGGCAGACTGAAGCCAGTCGGAACTGAGAACACTATTTCTGAAATGCAGCCAAATGATTTAGCAAGGGGCGATATGAAGTTACTGCAATCCCTGGAAGTCCTGGACACAATGGTAATTATGAAAATGCAGTTTTGACAAAGTACGAGCCTGATGGAAGTTCCAAGGCTGATGGACACGTCATAGCCTGCTTTGGGCTGAAGTGAGAGCTGTGGAAGGTATGGTGACGCTTGCTGACCCCATTGGACTGAGGGACTAGTGCAATCACTGGCAGGATGGCCTGCTTCCTTATTCCAAGAATAGCATCACCACCCTGAGTCCAGTGCAGCTGGACAGGATGGCTAGAGGGGCTGGTGCTGGAAACTCCATCTGGCTGTAAGGTCAGGGAAGTGGAGGAATCTGGAACTTGAGGTTGCCAGGATGGGTACAGGCAGAGTCGTCTGCTGCTCTTCTAACTCATTAGAAACCAGCCTAAGTACCAGCCCTCAGCTCTCCTATATCTGATCCTCTACTGTTTCCATTTAGTCAGAAACCTCCTTTGGACCTTCCCTTTACAAGCAAGACTTGATGGATGGGTCTATGGAGTCTGTGGTTCAATGTGGGGACTTGCTGGAACTGGTTAGTGAATGAGGGCCTCCAGACAATCTCCATTAACATCCTGGCCACCCCTCCAGTCCTTTCCCATTTGCCTTCCAAATGCTGCCAGACACATCTTTGTGAAATATAAACCTGGTTATTGGACTATCCACCTAGAAACCTGTTAGCGGCTACTCATGGGCTCCAGAATGGAGGCTATATTCCTGATCATAGCATCCAAGGCTGTCTGTGACTTGACCCAAACTTTCATCTCCCACCCCTTGTCTCCCTACAGCCCAGAGACGTTGCAGAGCTTTCTGCTTTGTGTCCTCTGCTGCTCCTTACCTGCACATCTGTGATCAGCCTGTGTCCCCAGCATCTCTGTCTCTTGCATGAACACCCATTTACCCTCCCAAGACCCAATGGAGGAGTCCTGTTTGCTAGGAATTCCTCCAGAGCGCTCATATCAGAGGAACTCTCCTCCCCTTGTATTCCCATCTTATCTGCTGCCTACTACTTAACGCGGGAAGGATCTCTTTGGGAGCGGAAAATGTGTTTCCCAGCCTAAAATCATTCTGCTCATCGCATAACAGGCCAGTATCAGGAAAGGAGTTGTTGGGGCGAGGGGAAAGCTAGCAGACCCATAAGACAGCAGACTAGTGTCTCAAAAACCGATCTTCCCTCAGTCCAAAATTCAATTCCTTTTATAGAGAGGAGGGGGAAGGGGAGTGGCCCAGTGCGATGCCAACCAGTGGCTGAAGCATGTCCTAAGGGTTGCTTCTTGACAGCTGCTCCCGAAGGTCGCTAACTTAGGGGAGGGTCCCACTGTAACACTGACCAATGGCTGAGCAGGACTGTTAACGGTCACTCACTGACAGTTGCTCCTAACGGTCTCTCACTAACGGTCGCTTGCTTGGGGGAGGGGTCCACTGCCAGGCGGACCAATGGCTGAGCTGGAACACTAACAAGAGGCCCTCTATCAGCTGTGCACCTACCCCGCCCCTATTACAAACACACACTCCGGAGGCAGAGACTCTGTCCCATTCACCCAGGAATGCTCCCTGCATCCCACTTGATGCCAGTAGACATGTATTAATGCTTATGCAGAGAATCCCGGCTGGGACAGAACAGGAAACGAGGATCGCAGGACTCCCATCTTACGAGAATGGACGTTCCCACAGTCCCTGCCTTGAACAGAGGTCCAGCCTTCTGAGCCATGCTCCGCTTCCCATCCCTCTCAATGGAGAGCTCCCAGCACCTGCTTCTCAGATACCCCCACCCCCAGCCTGACGTGCTGTGATTGTCATCTCAGGGTGCGCTGCTCCCAAGTTCCCAGTTCTTGTCATCATTATGCAACCTTGACAGGCAGTCGAGACGCACCCTGGTAGCTTTCGAGCCAAAACTTAGTTCACTTTCCCCGAATGAGGGCAATAACTGAGTCAGGAAGGAACCAGGTAGAGCAGGTACGAATCTCTGTCTGAAAATACAAACATGCAGAAAAGGTATCTTGAACCTTTCACAACTCGATTTAATTTCTATTTCAAGTCCCATTTTTCCCCTAAGAATGTGAAGTTAGTCTCCCCTCCTTTCCCTTTTCTATAGTGTAGCATCTGAGCACCTGGGAGGGTTAAGGTGGTGTCCAGGTGAGGGCGGACCTGGTCTTCATCCTCAGCATCTTTTCATCCTGGTTCCTGTTGGGAAGCCCTATCTCATCTAATACAATCTGCCCCCGTAGTCGCTGAGGCTTCCTCATTCCTGTCCTTTCTGCCATGCTTGGAGACCAAGAAACCATGCTGGGGTTGTAATGGGGCCTGGAGAACTCTGGAAGCCTGTAATAGCAGCAGGGGAAGGCTCCAGCTGTAGCAGCCCTGGTCAGAAGGCCCCTCCCACAAGCCAGCAGCCAATTAGGGAGAAACTGTCAACCAGCAACCGGCAGTGGTCCTGCTCACCTATTGGCTGGTGCCTCAGTGGGCCCCTCCCCCAAGCAAGTGACTGTTAGAGAACAACTCTCAACCAGTGACCATTAGTCAGCCATTGGTCAATGTCACATTGAGCCCCTCCCCCTCCTTCTCTTCTGTATAAAAGGATCCCAACTTGGGACTAAGAGTAAATGGTTCTCTGAGATGCTAGCCTGCCATCTTCTTGGTCTGCTAGCTTTCCCATGAAAAATCATTATTCCTTGTTCTAACAACTTGTCTTTCAATTTATTGGTCTGTTGGGCAGTGTGCAGAATGAACTGGGCTCAGTAACAAGGCCACATCTGCCAAGTCACACTATAGAGTCATTGTTACTTCCCCCAAACCTTAAAGAAATAGGACATGGGTTCACTCTGTTGTTCTCTTTCTGTGGGGTTGGTTTTAGATTCCAGCATCCCTCACACCTGACATGGAACCAGAGTTCATGGCCTCCTTTTTTAGGGATACGGAGGTCAGGAAGCAACAGTTAGAACTGGACATGGAACAACAGACTGGTTCCAAATAGGGAAAGGAGTACGTCAAGTCTGTATATTGTCACCCTGCTTATTTATCTTATATGCAGAGTACCTCATGAGAAACGCTGGGCTAGAAGAAGCACAAGCTGGAATCAAGATTGCTGGGAGAAATATCAATAACCTCAGATATACCGATGACACCACCCTTATGGCAGAAAGTGAAGAGGAACTGCAAAGCCTCCTGATGAAAGTGCAGAAAGTGAAGAGGAACTGCAAGGCCTCCTGATGAAAGTGAAAGAGGAGAGTGAAAAAGTTGGCTTTAAGCTCAACATTCAGAAAATGAAGATCATGGCATCTGGTCCCATCACTTCATGGGAAATAGATGGGGAAACAGTGGAAACAGTGTCAGACTTTATTTTTGGGGGGCTCCAAAATCACTGCAGATGGTGATTGCAGCCATGAAATTAAAAGACGCTTACTCCTTGGAAGGAAAGTTATGACCAACCTAGATAGTATACTCAAGAGCAGAGACATTACTTTGCCGACTAAGGTCTGTCTAGTCAAGGCTATGGTTTTTCCAGTAGTCATGTATGGATGTGAGAGTTGGACTGTGAAGAAAGCTGAGCGCCGAAGTCTGTGGTGTTGGAGAAGACTCTTGAGAGTCCCTTGGACTGCAAGGAGATCCAACCAGTCCATTCTGAAGGAGATCAATCCTGGGTATTCTTTGGAAGGAATGATGCTAAAGCTGAAACACCAGTACTTTGGCCACCTCATGTGAAGAGTTGACTCATTGGAAAAGACTCTGATGCTGGGAGGGATTGGGGGCAGGAGGAGAAGGGGATGACAGAGGATGAGATGGCTGGATGACATCACTGACTCGATGGACGTGAGTTTGAGTGAACTCCGAGGGTTGCTGATGGACAAGGAGGCCTGGCGTGCTGTGATTCGTGGGGTCGCAAAGAGTCGGACATGACTGAGTGACTGAACTGATATGAACTGAACCAGCATCTAAGCTGTCATAACCCTCATTCCAATTCACTTTCCCTCCAATCTGCAGCATCCTTTTCTAGCCAGTGTGTGGGGAGGTGGAGGAGAGAGCACTTCCAACTACTTGCCTGAGTCCACAGTCTATTACCTTTGTCCTGTTTCGATTTCCTCAAAGCCTGTTCTTTTGAAATTCACAAGGAGACTTTTTCCTCTTTCCTTTCACATCATTTCCCTATGACAGTGATCACCTACCACCATCTAGTTCCTGAATGGAGAACAGGGGTAGGGTTTAGGGGGATTGGGGTGGGTGTCATTAAGAATGTGAGCAAACACTAAGGTAGCATTTACAATCAGTCAGGCACTGCTCTAAAGTCTTTACATACATTAACTCATCAAATCACTACCACTCAATGAAGCAGATACTATTATTTCCAGTTTACAGATGAGGAAATGGATGTTAAGTAGTGACAAGTGGGGCTTCCCAGGTGGCTCAGACAGTAAAGAATCTGCCTGCAAAGCAGGGGACTGGGGTTTGATCCCTGGGTTTGAAAAATCCCCAGGAGGAGGAAATGGCAACCAACTCCAGTATTCTTGCCTGGGAAATTTCATGGATAGAGGAGCCTGGTGAGCTACAGTCCATGGGTCGCAAAGAGTCAGACACAACTGAGCAACTAACACTTTCACTTTCAGTGACAACTTGGAGGAGCTGGGACTTGAACCCAGGCAGTCTGGCTCCTGAGTCTGCGCCCTTAACCACCAAATTGATATCTTCTCGCTAATCAACACCCTGCCACAGACATTATTCTTATTGTAGATTTGAATTCCTTGAAGATATATAGGAAAAGAAAAGTTAAAAAAAAATACTATAATGAAAACATCTCCTTCTACTCAAAGTGCTTATGCTGAGATCTAGCAAGTTTTTATTTTGATGGGAAATTTTTTCATCATCCATGTGAATGTAAAAAAAAAAAAAAGGTAAAAGCCTAGAAATCCTTAAAACATAGAAGCTCCTACCACTACTACCACCAACCAACACTTTCAGCTCCAGCTTTTTAGAAGTGTTTTATCAGGCCCCTCAGCAGCAGAGTAGGAGTTAGAAGGCATGACCTCCGAAAAGGTGCTGCCAGCTCTTTATGTGTTCCTCTGTGTGCCCTGAATGCTTCTACCTAATTCTAAGCACTAACATCCCCTTTGATGAAAAGATGCCCAAGAAAAAAACATTTGTGTAGAACAATCATTCTTAACATTTTGAGCAGTCACAGACCTTTTTGCAATCTATGACGTTACCTCCCCAGGAAAAACAACCACTTATATCCAAAAGCACATATAATTTGGCATAAAATTTTAGGCAAATTACTGAGCCCTATACTGTGTATGAATTACTCCTAGAAGGGAAGTTGTTTTATTCATTTCTGCAAACTTCAACACCTAGCAGAGAATAAACTCACTGAGCTACACGCATCCTGTCTCCACGCTGGCCCAAACATGCACACTGACTCTCTGTGGTACCATGAGAGATGGAAAATCTTCCCTTCCCCTTTATCCAGCCCAGATTTTCTGCAAATGCCTGGTGCCAACAAGGGCATTTGTTCTTTGTGCATTGATGCCTGTGTTTTTGCCTCCAAGAGACAAACGCTGACTGTGGGATCTGAGTGGAAGTGGAAACTCTGATTTTCAGGCAATTTGGGGGTTGTACATAAAATTCTATACCCTCTTGGAGGCTAGGGAGGAAAAGACCAAAGCTCCAGGCCTCTTTATAAGCTCACAGAGGATGGGATTCCTCACCCATTACAGCAGGGTAGCCAATTCCTTGACTAGTTTTTCCCTTTTCAGAAGGGAATGCAACACATTGAGTTTTAAAATACCTTCTCAAAGAAAACAATTTAATGGGTTTTCCTGCACCTCAAGAGTATCAGGGAAGTGCAGTTAACTCTGCTTTTCAATTCTCAAATCAAGCAGCAGAGAGGATGTTTGGGTCAGGGCCAAATACTATTTTTTTCTATGAAGAAAACAGAGATGGTTCAGATAAAGTCTGCAGCAGCTCAGAGCCCTCTGCAAGAAATCATGGTACTCTGTGAGGGCAAACACTTACATGATTACCATTTGTGGTTAACTGGAATCACACCACCAAGGGGATTATTAAAAACAAGTAGATCAAACATGGCAGAGACAGTTAAAAGCTACTGAGAAATAATAATACTTTGTTCCTTTTCATTTTTCTTTTCTTTTCCTCCTATGTTGGGGTGACATGGTTTATCCTTTCTATCCCTTCTATCAACAGTCTTTACTTCTTTGATGATTATTTCTTGTGATCTATTCTTGTTACCAAGTTTTATATCTTAACTGTATTCATGGATTCCTATACTTCAATACTTTGGCCACCTTATGTGAAGACTTGACTCATTGGAAAAGACCCTGATGCTGGGAGGGATTGGAGGCAGGATGAGAAGGGGATGACAGAGGATGAGATGGCTGGATGGCATCACCAACTCGATGGACATGAGTTTGAGTAAACTCTGGGAGTTGGTGATGGACAGGGAGGCCTGGCATCCTGCAATTCATGGGGTTGCAAAGAGTCAGACACGACTGAGCGACTAAACTGAACTGAATACCTTGAAAAGAGCCATCTTCCTTCCTTACAAGTGACTCCTAAGCCTTTGCAGCTCCATACCACTCAGTAATTATTCTAGACTATTCCTTGTTATGAGTACATTTATGATTATATAAATTACATACATGTAAAAGTGTAGTAAAATTCCATATGTACATAAAACACAAAAATAAATTGTTAACAGATGAGATGAAATAATTATAAATAGGGCTCTAACATTTTATTCTTTCTCCTAATGGATTGTCCATTCCCCTTTGAGATTTGAACATCCTGCTTTGAAACACAGATCAAATGTATCATCAGGCAGGTAAACATCAGGGGAAAGCCCTCCAAGGGCTAAAACTGGCTGTCAGTTGTAACCTGTTCAGCCTTGGGTTGTAACCTGTAAGAGTCTCCTTACATCTGTCGTTCATATAAGTGAGTTCATAAGAGATGCTCTGTTATAGACTGAATGTGTTCCCCTCTCAATTCATATGCAGAAGCCCTAAATCCCTAGAGTGACATATTTGGCTAAGGAAGTAATTAAGGTTAAATGAGGTCATAAGAGAAGGGCCCTAATCCAGTTGGATTAGATAGGTTCAGTGGCCTTATACAAAGAGACTGAGAGACCTCCCCCTGCATATAAGTATATGTCAGTCTCTCTCCCAGTAAGCTTGCATCTAGGAAAGACCATGTGAGCACACAGCAAGATGGCAGCCATCTGAAAACTGGGGAAGGAGCTCCCAACCCTGCCAGACCTTGATTGCGACTTCCAGCCTCCAGAACTATGAGAAAATAAATTTCTGTTTAAGCCACTTGGTATTTTGTCATGGCATCAGAACAGAGAAATCTACTCTCAGAAGACTCACTAGATTATTCCTGTAAACACAGATATACTCATTCAACTTCAGGTTAATATTTTCTTCAAAATTGGTCATAGTATTAGGTGAGAAACTTCAGTGGTGCCAGCAATGTTTGGAGGTATGAGGAACTCCCACAACATCCCTTTGACCTGGGTGAGCAGAGGAATGTAGGGCCTGTGCAGTCCTGCTGCTACAGCAGAGGTGCAAGCCTCGCCTTTCCATCAGAAAGGCAGCAGCACCCCCACTGCTCTGCACTGTAACTGCCCCCATTACCACGCTCTTAGTGTGTGGCTTAGAGAGACAAGAATTGAAGTGTCTGTGGGAAGTAATTAAAGACTGAAACTCAGTTCTTGAGAATTTTATGGGCTGCTGTTTCTGGACATAATTTAGGAAAGATAGCATGATCTGCTCTTCCACTGAAAAGAACAAAGATAGACCCTGCTTTTACTTATTTATTAAAAAAAAAAACCTCTTTAAAAATGCATCCATGAACAAGCAAGAAAAGAAAATCAGCGGAGGGTAAAAGTTAATTAAAAGGAGAAATATATATAGGTAACTAAGCATTGAAACTGGTTTTTGCTCTGGGGGAATCTTTTAAATCTTGATTACTTTGAGCTCCTGTTTTTGACAACTGTACAAAGTGTGAGGCATATGACAAATCCTCACGCTCAACCAAAGCAGGAGTCTGAAAGGAAAACCCATGAGTTCTCCTGACATAACTAGGAACATCAGACAAAGCTAAGAACCCTCAGTGGAGACCGTTAAAAAGTGCTAGTTTCTCTCAACTGTGGAGCTGGGTTGAAGGGGAAAATATCTCTCCTGAGAATTCATAGCATAATATAATTTTCATGGGAATTTTCAACCCAAATTCACATTCCTTCAAATCTGGAACTGATTTTAAAACAGTCCCTGCTGGGCCAGGTAGAAGTAAATGTATATTATCATTGAGGGAAATTACTTTCAACTTAGGCCTCAAAAATTACTACAAGTAAAGTTTCAAGGAACATGAGTCTGTAGTAAATATTACAACAAACACATAAACAAAACACATCATGAATGAGAGATTATAAGATCAATCAAGAACATTCAAAAGAGAACCCGAAAGAATGCCCCAAACAAAAATATAGTGATTGAAAGTCAAAGCTCAATAATCAGGCTATACAACAGGCACAGTTTAAGACTTGATTTACTGAAATAAAGAATGGTTAGGCAGAAATTACCAGGAATGTAACACAGAGAGAAAATGAAGTGCAAAAAATTAGAAAGACATTAAGAATCTTGTAGTATAGAGTGAATTTCAGAATTCGCAAATCACAACCAGGTTTTATGAGGGATGAAATAAAAAGAATGGAGAAGAGTCAATATTCAAATTGAAAATCGCTAAGAGTTTTCTGTTACTGCCAAAACATTCAAATTATCTTATCTGAAAGATCAATACATTCAAAGATTAAAGTTTTAAAAATATATAACTATACACATTATAATCAAATCACAGAAACAAATACTAAGAAGGCAGCACATACACATACATACACAAATATAGCAAGGAACCCATGGCAAAATGTTTCATATTTAAAAAATATACCTCACCTTTGTGAAAGTAAAACAGCTTAAAAGAAGCACTCAGAGTTGTCCTTCTCTCATATATAATAACAGAGCTCTAATCCTTGCATTCACTACAGTCTTATAAGAGCATTACTCCTCTCCTTTACACCTAGTTCAACTGTACACTCTGAAGGCCTGAATCAATATATTATTCCTTTTGTAGTTCTCACAAAATATGTAGAATGGAGCTTTGTATATAGTAGATACTTAATAAACATTTGAGTTACTATGTACTGTATTTTATGGATTTGAAGGTTTTGACACTACCAGACTTATCTGAATCATATTAAGTTTTTATAACATGTGATAAATAAGCAGGGTGACAATATACAGCCTTGACATATTCCTTTTCCTATTTGGAACCAGTCTGTTGTTCCATGTCCAGTTCTAACTGTTGCTTCCTGACCTGCATACAGATTTCTCAAGAGGCAGGTCAGGTGGTCTGGTATTCCCTTCTCTTTCAGATTTTTCCACAGTTTATTGTGATCCACACAGTCAAAGGCTTTGGCATAGTCAAGAAAGCAGAAATAGATGTTTTTCTGGAACTCTCTTGCTTTTTCCATGATCCAGCAGATGTTGGCAATTGGATCTCTGGTTCCTCTGCCTTTTCTAAAACCAGCTTGAACATCAGGGAGTTCACGGTTCACGTATTGCTGAAGCCTGGCTTGGAGAATTTTGAACATTACTTTACTAGCGTGTGAGATGAGTGCAATTGTGTGGTAGTTTGAGCATTCTTTGGCATTGCCTTTCTTTGGAATTGGAATGAAAACTGACCTTTTCCTGTCCTGTGGCCACTGCTGAGTTTTCCAAACTTGCTGGCATATTGAGTGCAGCACTTTCACAGCATCGTCTTTCAGGATTTGAAATAGCTCAACTGGAATGCCATCACCTCCACTAGCTTTGTTCGTAGTGATGCTTTCTAAGGCCCACTTGACTTCACTTTCCAAGATGTCTAGCTCTAGATTAGTGATCACATCATCATGATTATCTGGGTTGTGAAGATCTTTTTTGTACAGTTCTTCCGTGTATTCTTACCACCTCTTCTTAATATCTTCTGCTTCTGTTAGGTCCATACCATTTCTGTCCTTTATTGAGCCCATCTTTGCATAAAATGTTCCCTTGGTATCTCTAATTTTCTTAAAGAGATCTCTAGTCTTCACCATTCTGTTGTTTTCCTCTATTTCTTTGCATTGATCGCAAGAAGGCTTTCTTATCTCTTCTTGCTATTCTTTGGAACTCTGCATTCAGATGCTTATATCTTTCCTTTTCTCCTTTGCTTTTTGCCTCTCTGCTTTTCACAGCTATTTGTAAGGCCTCCCCAGACAGCCATTTTGCTTTTTTGCATTTTTTTTCCATGGGGATGGTCTTGATCCCTGTCTCCCACACAAGGTCTTGTTTTTGTTGACTGTATAGAGCTTCTTCATCTTTGGCTGCAAAGAATATAATCAATCTGATTTCGGTGTTGACCATCTAGTGATGTCCATGTGTAGAGTCTTCTCTTGTGTTGTTGGAAGAGGGTGTTTGCTATGACCAGTGCATTTTCTTGGCAAAACTCTATTAGTGTTTGCCCTGCTTCATTCCACATTCCAAGGCCAAATTTGCCTGTTACTCCAGGTGTTTCTTGACTTCCTACTTTTGCATTCCAGTCCCCTATAATGAAAAGGACATCTTTTTTGGGTGTTAGTCCTAAAAGGTCTTGTAGGTCTTCATAAAACCATTCAACTTCAGCTTCTTCAGTGTTACTGGTTGGGGCATAGACTTAGATAACTGTGATATTGAATGGGTTGCCTTTGAGATGAACAGAGATCATTCTGTCGTTTTTGAGATTGCATCCAAGTACTGCATTTCGGACTCTTTTGTTGACCATGATGGCTACTCCATTTCTTCTGAGGGATTCCTGCCTGCAGTAGTAGATATAATGGTCATCTGAGTTAAATTCACCCATTCCAATCCATTTTAGTTCGCTGATTCCTAGAATGTCAACGTTCACCTTTGCCATCTCTTGTTTGACCATTTCCAATTTGCCTTGATTCATGGACCTGACATTCCAGGTTCCTATGCAATATTGCTCTTTACAGCATCGGACCTTGCTTCTATCACCAGTCACATCCACAACTGAGTATTGTTTTTGCTTTGGCTCCATCCCTTCATTCTTTCTGGAGTTATTTCTCCACTGATCTCCAGTAGCATATTGGGCACCTAATGACCTGGGGAGTTCCTCTTTTGGTATCCTATCATTTTGCCTTTTCCTACTGTTCATGGGTTTCTCAAGGCAAGAATACTGAAGTGGCTTGCCATTCATTCCCTTCACGCTGGACTGGAAGAAACACAAGCTGGAATCAAGATTGCCGGGAGAAATATCAATAACCTCAGATATGCCGATGACACCACCCTTATGGCAGAAAGTGAAGAGGAACTAAAAAGCCTCTTGATGAAAGTGAAAGAGGAGAGCGAAAAAGTTGGCTTAAAGCTCAACATTCAGAAAACGAAGATCATGGCATCCAGTCCCATCACTTCATGGGAAACAGATGGGGAAACAGTGGAAACAGTGTCAGACTTTACTTTGGGGGGCTCCAAAATCACTGCAGATGGTGATTGCAGCCATGAAATTAAAAAACGCTTACTCCTTGGAAGAAAAGTTATGCCCAACCTAGATAGTATACTCAAGAGCAGAGATATTACTTTGCCGACTAAGGTCTGTCTAGTCAAGGCTATGGTTTTTCCTGTGGTCATGTATGGATGTGAGAGTTGGACTGTGAAGAAGGCTGAGCACCAAAGAATTGATGCTTTTGAACTGTAGTGTTGGAGAAGACTCTTGAGAGTCCCTCGGACTGCAAGGAGATCCAACCAGTCCATTCTGAAGGAGATCAGCCCTGGGATTTCTTTGGAAGGAATGATGCTAAAGCTGAAGCTCCAGTACTTTGGCCACCTCATGCAAAGAGTTGACTCATTGGAAAAGACTCTGATGTTGGGAGGGATTGGGGGCAGGAGGAGAAGGGGATGACAGAGGATGAGATGGCTGGATGGCATCACAGACTGGATGGACGTGAGTCTTAGTGAACTCCCAGAGATGGTGATGAACAGGGAGGCCTGGCGTGCTGCAATTCATGGGGTCGCAAAGAGTCGCACACAACTGAGCAACTGAACTGAACTGATAACATGTGAAATTCAATGGTATATTATATGAGTTAAAATTTGAATGTTTTAGTTCCACTAAAACATTTAGTTCCTCCTTTCACTTTCTAGATTTCTTGCTAAATTTGGCACAATAAGAAAGACTTCAGGCTTCAGGAAAGCAAAAGCCAGAATACAAAATTGTCTTAAAAGCAACCATATTAACATGTTCTTAACATCTCCATTCTGTGTGACCCAAAAGCCAGCATATGGAATGCATTCTGTGATCATGTTTGTATATGTCACATTCTTAAACTTTGCAATGAGAAGCTCTTGGGCTGAAGGCCAAATCTGAGAAGTGGATGGGGGAGTAGGGTTCTGGATGTGTAATGGGGGTCAACCATTAATCCCAGATATGCCGGTCAACACTCCTGGGAGTCTTCCGAATCTTACAGATCAGTTGCAGCTGGAGATGCAGAATTGGGTCCTCTTGGTAGACAAAGTAAATGGCTTTCTATATCCTGAATTTATCTGGACAAATCACTTTTTAATGGCTTCATTCTTATTCTCACTAGAAAGAAATCATCAGTGAAGAGAAGCCATGAGAAAGTCTTTTTCAGAAGTTCATGCTGAAATAGTTGCTTCTAACTTTAAAAATTTTTGGCCACAGAAGTGTTTCTTCCAATGTTGAAAGTAGATGAATGTGAAATAAAGGTGGGGCAGCTCAGAACCCCAATTTCCTGCTCTTAAATCTATGAGCTCCTAGTCAGCAGTGGTTCTCAAGCTTTTGCATGTGTATAACAGCCACCTGGGGGTTCATAAAATACACAGGTTATTGGATCTAACTCCTGAAGAGTCTGATCAGAAGATCTGGGTGGAGTCTGAGAGTTTAAATCTTAACCAGCACCCCAGAGCATGTAGAGGCTGTGACCCGCTCTACTATATCTCACAATCCCTCATCCTTTACAGCGATGCTCTGCAGAGACCAGTGTGAAAACTACTTGGCAAGTCCCTCCCCAGTGAGGCTCCTTCTTTGACTCACTCACAAAGTGGTGATAGAGGCCCAAGATTCTCAACTCACTGTAGCTGATTTTTCCCATAATTTCCTAAGTTGCTCAAACCTGAGGCAGCAACCAGATTTTCTCTGGCTGGTGGAATGAATTCTAAGAACTTGTTTATTTTAAAGCAGCAATAATGATAGACACAGAGATTGAAATTCTACCTAATACTCATCTCCCAAATTATCTCAATAGAAGGACGTGAAGCCTAGATCACGTGGAACTTGGTAGGACACCAGCTGAAACCCTAAAAATAGCTGAATCATGATCCGGGAATTCCTTCCCGACAAATGACTTCAATGGATTCCCATGAATGCACAGCTGCCTGGGGGATGCAAAACCGCCACTGAGGGCTGAAACAAAGGGTCTTAGATTTTCAGAAACACTGGCCACTAGTGACTGTACATTGGACCCACTATTTTCTTGTCTAAGAAATAAGACATTGGTGAAATCTGTATTCCAGAATAGCAGAGGTGTGCTGGGCAGAAAAAAATTGCTCTGTTTGGGGCATGGTAACACATCACACTTGGGTGCCCATCCTGCCCCTCAGATTAGACAGAAGAAAAACTACAGAGTAGGAGTTGGCATATGTGTCTTTCTTTATCCACATTCTATCACAATGTTCTTTAGTGTGGTTGATAACACCAGCTGATTCCCTCAGAGCAGGAAAAGCCTGAAGGAGGGGTTCCAAGATCCATTTTCATTCAGAAGAAATCATGAGCTCACTTAGATATGTCACTAGAAGTTCCAGAATCATAGTCTTATAGCGCCTGGGACCATATATTGGCTAAAAATACTAAAAACAGCTCAGTTCAGTTCAGTTCAGTTCAGTCGCTCAGTTGTGTCTGACTCTTTGCAACCCCATGGACTGCAGCACACCAGGCCTCCCTGTCCATCACCAACTCCTGGAGTCTACTCAAACTCATGTCCATTGAGTTTTTGATGCCATCCAACCATCTCATCCTCTGTTGTCCCCTTCTCCTCCTGCCTTCAATCTTCCCCGGCATCAGGGTCTTTTCCAATGAGTCAGTTCTTCATATCAGGTGGCCAAAGTATTGGAGTTCCAGCTTCAACATCAGTCCTTCCAATGAACATTTGGACTGATTTCCTTCAGGATGGACTGGTTGGATCTCCTTTGCAGTCCAAGGGACTCTCAAGAGTCTTCTCCAACACCACAGTTCAAAAGCATCAATTCTTCACCACTCAGCTTTCTTTGTAGTCCAACTCTCACATCCGTACATGACTGCTGGTCATGTACAGCTAAAAAAAAAAGGCAGCTAAACTGTGGTAACTTACATTTGGTATTTCTTTGAAACTTGAAATTTCACAGAATTTGAGAACCTATATAAAGAGACATTATATAATTTTCTATTTTTTCATAAGGATTGTGGAAAATTGTGTCTCAAATCTGCAAAGTCCTTCAAGTCTTGGGGGAGACAGATAAATAAGAAAGGTGATTATCAAGCATTAATCTAATTTTTAAGTGATTTTACTAGAACTTCATTAAAATATCATTAACCTTCAAAATTCAGCCAAAGAAGGTTATACCTGTATTTTAGTGCAGAGGCTATTTCTCAAAATATTTTGGTATCCTATTTTGTGAATTGTTTTTAAAGTCAAGTTGGAAACCACACAAAAGAAGTCCTATTACAGCATTTTTAAAGTTTTCATACATCTTTTTGGACATATGAATAAAAATTTTGAAAACTGTTAGCTATTCTTTGTCCTAAACCCCATTACACTGATCATGCTATTCAAGAAAGTTTAAGTTAAAATTTATTTTTGTTGTTTACTTAATGAAATCATGACTTCATTTTTCTTTTTTCATAAAAATCACCATCCCCAGAATTTTTACTTACGCACTCAGAATCACTGCATTACATTTTAGTAAAAGCTTGTTTTTAACCAAAAAACAAAAAACAATCTGTCATACCCAGTGTGATTATTCCCTTTATTCAATAGCTTCCCTCTGAATGAGGCCTTTTTCAAAATTCAAATCCATTTTGAACAGGGAGAATTTGCTATCATAAATTAAGGGATGTCACAGATTTTGACAGCAGTTTCAGATGGATTCTTAACAGATTAATACATCTAGAAAAGGACAATATCTGTTTGTATGCACAATGTCTAATTGGTTGATTAAGAAAATTAACCTTAGTCTTATCTAATTGTTATAGTTTTTAAACAGGGATTCTGCTCATAACACAGGTTACTATAGATTAGAAGCTACATTTACAGAGAGCAAAGTCTGATTCCCAGTTTATTAGTCATGAAGTATGTTAATCTAGGACCTCAAAAGACAGGTGGTGAGAGGGACATTCATATTTGTATAACACAAATTCATAAGGAAGAGTGAGATGTTATTATAGAATTACATGACTGTGTGTGTGTGTGTTGGGATGTGTGAGGAAAATAAGTCAGGAAAAGCATATATTCAAACTTACTTCAAAGACATTTTTGAAGGCTGACCACTTTCCAATAAACAATGAGAAGAATTTGATCAAAGAGAGAAATTTGTAAACTACCTCTGCCATCAATGCAGATTGACTATTTACTTTTACTGAATAAAAGTCTGTATCCTGCCAAAGCCATGTTTAAATGTTTGAGGTCTGAATAGGCTTGGACAGTGATAGGTTATAACTTTTTAGTGAAAGGAAAATCACAAGTGTGATATTCACATGAGGAGGAGAAATTGACCTTCTGTCCTAAGAAAATCTGATGATGGTAGGGACGATCAGCACAGTGGTGGTGATCTTGTTGGTGGTGGGCTCGTGTTGATGATTATGCTGTTGGTTTTGCTGCTGGTGATGAAATTATTAGTGGGAGTGAGCCTCTAAATTGTATCACATCTTTTCCCCAAATGGTTCCAGTGAATGAATAATGTGGGTTCCTGAAGTTTCATATTAACTCATAAGCAAAAACACAGATAACTGAGTTGCTTATGTTTTGAAAGAGTAGAAGAAAGCGAGAGACCATCTATTGTATCAGAATTATTTTCAATCCATAGTGAACCTGGGACCAGAGATTTAGTTTCCAAATGACAGCACTTCAGTCACTCACTGTGACATTCAGTGGTGTATTTATGCTCTGTTTTTTTCCTGTAAAGATTAAAAAATGTTCATTTTCAAGTGCCACTGTGGGTTTCTCATGAAATACATTTATTTTTTATCAGCACCAGGACTAATAAGAATGCTCCAGAAGTTAACCAGACAAAACAATAGACAACGCAGTATTACAGAATTAAAATCTGGGGAATTCAGTTCGAATCCCAGCTCTCACACTCTCAGGATGTGTGAAATTAGACTAGTGTGTCTCTCGGAGTCTCTATAAACTATTTTTACTCATAACAGTTTGTGATACCAAGTGTGGATTTTCCACACAAGCAATTCTCCAACTCTCTGGACACCAACTGTGTCCTACAACTTAACTCAGTTATGACACTGGCTTCCCAGATTGAGCATCAGACTCCACAAGTTGAGGTTCAGTCTCACAAAACTGCCCCTGCTTCAGACACCCAATGCAGGTTCTGGACCTCCCATACTTCTGACCTACTGGCTATAAATCAGGGATTCCCACAGTCCTCTCCTTGGATTTGCTAATTTGCTAGATCAACTCACAGAACTCGGGAAGACACTTTAGTATTATCAGCTTCTTATAAAGGATACATCTCAGGAATAGCCAGTGGAAGGGATTCTCAGGGCAAAGTATGTGGGCATACCACCTCCCAGGACCTCAATGTGTTTGCCAACCAGGAAGCTCTTTAAATTACTCCCAACTACCCCCTGCCATGTTTAGGGCATTTTATGGCAGTTACATTACGTAGGCATGAGTGATTAAATCATAGTCATTGGTGATTACCTCAATCTCTACTTCCTCCCCTCCACCTGGCAGTCAGAGGGTGGGGATGAAACTTCCTAGCCTCTAATCATGGACTTTCTGGTGATCAGCCCTCACCCTGAGCTCTCTAGAGGACCCCAGCCTCCAGTCAACTCATTAGCATACAGAACGACATTCTTACACTCCAAAGATCCCAAATGTTTAGAAGCTTCTGTGTCAGGAACCAAGGACTAAGAACACATATGATAACAAAAGATGCTTTTATCACCTTTTACAAGGGTTACAAGGATTGTGATAATTGAGGACAAACACCAAATATATATTTCTTATTACATAACAATATCACAGCCTCATTTTTTTTTCACCTGTGAAATAGTATTATAATCAATACATCACATGGTAGTTAAGAGGATTTAATCTGTCATTTGTTAGCAAATGCCTGGGACTGAAGGAGTGGTCCCTTGGTGGCAATTATCTTATTTTTTTCTGTTCAATAATGGTACCCACGCCCTTTGTGCCCATCTCTGACTGGAGCACTATAAGGGTGCCAAAAAAAAAAAAAAAAAAGCAGACAGGTCACAGTCTACCAGGAACCTCAGCAGGGCTGTGTGGGCCCCTTAAGGAGAAAATGCTTCACAAGAATAGAAACTTAGTTTGCAGAGTGGCTGAGCATTTTTTGCTTAAGTGTGTCAAGTAGTAAAGTGTCTCGAATGTCAATGATTAGCTTACTTCCATTCAGAGTTTAGAGACCCACTTCATGTATTTGTTTAGAAATCAGGGATGTGATACCAACCAAAAAAGAGGAAACTGAACATTGTTCTCCCGTGTGGTGAATCTAGAAAGCTAGTGGGAACTTCTGTCTGCCCAGTCTTTAAAAATGAGCTGTTGCTTAAAAAAAAAAAAATATATATATATTATATATATATATATATATATATATGTAAGAGGGTTCCCTTTTCTCCACACCCTCTCCAGCATTTATTGCTTGTAGACTTTTGGATCGCTGCCACTCTGACTGGTGTGAAATGGTACCTCATTGTGGTTTTGATTTGCATTTCTCTGATAATGAGTGATGTTGAGCATTTTTCATGTGTTTGTTAGCCATCCATATGTCTTCTTTGGAGAAATGTCTATTTAGTTCTTTGGCCCATTTTTTGATTGGGTCATTTATTTTTCTGGAATTGAGCTGCATAAGTTGCTTGTATATTTTTGAGATTAGTTGTCAGTTGCTTCATTTGCTATCATTTTCTCCCATTCTTAAAGCTGTCTTTTCACCTTGCTTATAGTTTCCTTTGTCGTGCAGAAGCTTTTAATTTTAATTAGATCCCATTTGTTTATTTTTGCTTTTATTTCCAGTATTCTGGGAGGTGGATCACAGAGGATCCTGCTGTGATTTATGTCAGAGAGTGTTTTGCCTATGTTCTCCTCTAGGAGTTTTATAGTTTCTGGTCTTACATTTAGATCTTTAATCCATTTTGAGTTGATTTTTGTGTATGGTGTTAGAAAGTGATCTAGTTTCATTCTTTTACAAGTGGTTGACCAGTTTTCCCAGCACCACTTGTTAAAGAGATTGTCTTTAATCTGTTGTATATTCTTGCCTCCTTTGTCGAAGATAAGGTGTCCATAGGTGTGTAGATTTATCTCTGGGCTTTCTATTTTGTTCCATTGATCTATATTTCTGTCTTTGTGCCAGTACCATACTGTCTTGATGACAGTGGCTTTGTAGTAGAGCCTGAAGTCAGGCAGGTTGATTCCTCCAGTTCCATTCTTCTTTCTCAAGATTGCTTTGGCTATTCGAGGTTTTTTGTATTTCCATACAAATTGTGAAATTATTTGTTTTAGCTCTGTGAAAAATACTGCTGGTGGCTTGATAGGGATTGCATTGAATCTGTAGATTGCTTTGGGTAGTATACTCATTTTCACTATATTGATTCTTCCAATCCATGAACATGGTATATTTCTCCATCTATTAGTGCCCTCTTTGGTTTCTTTCATCAGTGTTTTATAATTTTCTATATATAGGTCTTCAGTTTCTTTAGGTAGATATATTCCTAAGTATTTTATTCTTTTCATTGCAATAGTGAATGGAATTGTTTCCTTAATTTCTTTTTCTACTTTGTCATTATTAGTGTATAGGAATGCAAGGGATTTCTCTGTGTTGATTTTATATCCTGCAACTTTACTATATTCATTGATTAGCTCTAGTAATTTTCTAGTACAGCCACTATGGAGAACAGTGTGGAGATTCCTTAAAAAATTGCAAATAGAACTGCCTTATGACCCAGCAGTCCCACTGCTGGGCATACCCACCAAGGAAACCAGAACTGAAAGAGACATGTGTACCCCAATGTTCATCGCAGCACTGTTTATAATAGCCAGGACATGGAAACAACCTAGATGTCCATCAGCAGACGAATGGATAAGAAAGCTGTGGTACATATACACAATGGAGTATTATTCAGCCATTAAGAAGAACACATTTGAATCAGTTCTAATGAGGTGGGTGAAACTGGAGCCTATTATACAGAGTGAAGTAAGCCAGAAAGAAAAACACCAATATAGTATACTAACACATATATATGGAATTTAGAAAGATGGTAATGATAACCCTGTATGCGAGACAGCCAAAGAGACACAGATGTATAGAACAGACTTTTGGACTCTGTGGGAGAGGGATAGGGTGAGATGATTTGGGAGAATGGCATTGAAACATGTATACTATAATGTAAGAAACAAATCGCCAGTCTATGTTTGATACAAGATACAGGATGCTTGGGGCTGGTGCACAGGTATGATCCAGAGAGGTGATATGGGGTGGGAGGTGGGAGGGGGGTTCAGGATTGGGAACTCATGTACACCCGTGGCTGATTCATGTCAATGTATGGCAAAACCAATACAATGTTGTAAAGCAAAATAAAGTAAAAATTAAAATTAAAAGAAAATGAACTGAAAGAAAATAAAAGACACATACACAGTTACACTGGCAAGAAAGTATTGTTCCAAAGAGATCAAATTTTTTGAAGTTCTTTGTGAATGGCATGGTACTATACAAATGTTTGGCAAGCTTCCACATTTTATTACCTTTTTATGTAAGTGTGGGTTATAATAGAAGGTTTTAAGATTGTAAAGAGCCTTAAGTCCTCCACTTGCACTGAGGATGCTTGAGAGAGAAGAGTGAACTTGTGTGCATAGGAAAGCACATATATCCTGGGATACGGGAAGAAGAGACAGAGGGCAGCATGACTCCTACATTGCTCTATTTTTAAATGTCTGTTTTTCAAATTAGCTACTGAATTTGTTTCTGATGTGCAGTAGCATTCCTTTCATGGCAGAAAATTCATAGACACAAGCTTAGGAGCTGAAGAAAAATGAGTGTGACTTCTGTGTCCCTGGCGTTTCTAAGCTGTGACCTTGAACTGAAATTAGGTTATCATCTTTGCTCTCCCAAGATATTATTGCATGAGCCTCTCCTGGCTTAGTTAATCGGATGTGGCCCTCACTTCCCAACATTCACATACACCTTCACCCCATGCCTCCCAGATAATCTGAGGTTTTTCAAGGTGTCATCACATATGTTCTCAGGGGCAAGTTTTGGGGGTTGGCTTTTATTCTTGCTTTTTTGAACTGCAGCCTTTGTTACTGCTGCTGCTCCTTCTTATATTAGAGTATAGTTCTACTGGGCCAGGCATCTCTGTTGTCATAAGCGTCTTTTTCTCCAGCCTCCAAGAAAGGCCCTGGTTTTCCTTAACCCCCAAAGTACACTGGCATATAGTACATCTGAGATCAGCCTTTACAGAAGACAGGGTCATAAACTAAGTGAAATTCACAACTGCTTCTAGGGATTTCAGGCTCAGATCCAACCTCTGCATCCAGGTCTAGGTTCCATGGGGCTCCCCACACTTCAGAGTCCAAGCCCAACTCAGTTCCCAGAAAAAAAGTGAAAAATCCTTCCAGCCTGGTTCAAACCCAGCCTCCTCCTTCCCTGGGATAAGTGTTAGTCACTTAGTTGAGTCCAGTTCTTTGCAATCCCATGAACTGTAGCCTGCCAGGCTCTTCTATCCATGGAATTCTCCAGGCAAGAATACTGGAGTGGGTAGCCATTCCCTTCTCCAGGGGATCTTGCTGACCCAGGGGTTGAATCTGGATCTCCTGAATTACAAGCAGACCCTGCATTACCATCTGAGCCATCAGGGAAGCCCTTGCCCTGGGATAAGTGATCACTATTTCTTCCCTTTGGGTGAAATCCCACCCTTCTCTTCGGATGATAATAGTTTGACCCTCAGAGTTCAGGCATGGCAATCACGGGAGTCCTGAGAACCCTGCCAAAGCCAGGCACGTTTCACCTGCAATCACACTCATGGGGTCAGTGACAACAGTCCAGGCTGCACGACCCAGCCCAGCCATTCCTTTTCTCAGCGGTTCCTCCAGCCTGATGTGAACAGAATTTCGAGTAATCTTGTCATTTCTGAAAAGGCTGGTTCTTCCTCTCAATTATTCAAAAGCAAATGTTTGTATGACAAACTATGCCTACCCCCCACGATCAAAAATAACATTCTGGAAAACTTGGGGGAAAATCATTTTCTGTCTCTTCAAACATGCAGTTCTGTTATTACACCTGGTCAACATTGCTAAGCATCAAAGGACAACTCAACCTGAAGCATCTGATCCTGGGTTCCTTCTCTGGGTTCCAGGTTTCCCTTTGCACAAGGGGTGGCTGTTTGCTCTATAACTAACATTTGGAAAAGTCCCACCCAGCAGTACCCCCACCACAGGTGAGGGGGGCCCCCACCCCCCAGGGATGCTTGCATCTCTCAATGTGGCAGGATTTTGCACATCAAAAGATACAGTCCAGTATATTATTACATAAATGTTATGATTTTGAGTATGTTTTTCTTAAACTTCTCAACTCATACAACTCCAGAGCATCACTCCCACCTGTCAACCTATCATGGTAGCAGTAGAAATAAATAGTCCCCACTGGGGACTACCTTATATCACCATGTGGTAGATGATCATCCTGGGAGTTAGGCAAGATGAAGTTGGAAAGATTTACAAAGCACGAATGTCCTTAAGGAAGACAATTTATTCTTTTATTTGCTAATTCCAGCCAGTCCTTTCCCCCACCCACACCCAACAATAACAGCAACAAACAACCATTGCCTTTCCTTCCTTTACTGGCATAATTTTGCACTATATAAAATCACTAGTGTGATTTCACTAGCTGTTTAGATAATGTGGTTGGTGCAACAAATAAAGCCCATAAAAAAACAACATAGCAGATCGCTTGCCAGTGTAGAGCAACTTAATTGTTGTTTTAAGCAAACCCTGATTTTTTGACAAAGGAGATGTATTTAAGTTGTGATGATGGCATTTGTTCTAGAAAAGATAGTATTGACTTTAGTAGTTATTATTCTTCCCTGCAGTTTACTTTTTTTTACTAAGAGCAAAAGAGCAGTAAGGAAAAACAAAAACAACAACAATTCTAACCTTATGCAAATGCAGTTCTCCAAATAGATCATGTTTTGCAGATTCTAGAATCATTAAGAGAGATATGGTTACACAAATCTAAAGAATTCCAGAATTTTAGAGATAGGGCCCTAAATGTCACAAGTCAGTTTCTGTAGTCCTTGCTTCTGAAACTGGGATGCCTATGGCTTAATTAAGTAGGGACATACCAAGGCTGTTCCAAGTAAACTAAAAGATAAAACCCCACAGAATGACATTGTTATAGGGCCTGACACAAGGTAGGCCATAGTTTATTAGTTTTGCTAGATGTTAAATAGTTTAAAACATTATTATTAAAGCATGAATCTTAATGTATACAAATTTAAAAAAAATCATCTCGGAGATTTAGGATCCCAGGGATGGAATGAGAATGTGGTGAAACAAGTTAACCATGTTGTTAATGAATTAAGCAACCTATCAAGAGGTTTCTAGGGTTGGGGAAAATTGCTGTTGATCCTGGTAACTTTGGAAATGAGTGGAGTCTGTAAGGCCAAAGACAAAAGAAACTAAGCAATATTTATACATGTTTTCCCTTGAGAAGATGTATGTGTGGGTATGAGCAGAGGTGATGGTGCAGACCCATCAGCTGTGAGAAGGAGGAATGGGTTAAAAAAAAAAAAAAAGAAACCATAAGCAAGCTTTGTGCTTGAGTTGATAAAGTTGTTTCCAATGGGGATACAGATGAAAAAATTTAGATTTGCTATACCTATATGCTAAAATAAATGAATGACCAACAGTGGGAGTCAGATGTCCTACTGTTGGTATAAGAATTTACAGATAAGCCAAAGGGAGAAGGCTATAGAATGAGCCATGTATTAATGAATCCACATGGGGAACATTGTATGTTTAGCTGAATATCAGTATCTATGCGTCTGTGTACACTTTGGTTATATATATGAATATTTGTGGACATGCATAGAAATATAAGCTAATATACACAGGTGAATTTCCTTGCTGTGTCAGGAACTGGAGGCAAGGACACCAAGCACACCCAGACCTCAGATCTTGGTTTCTTATAGCACACTCCAATAAAAGGAACCAGGACAATCTAGAGACATGGCTGATTCTAGAACTGGGGCAAGAAACACCCAAGTTGAGTCTGGAGTATCTTACAGTGCCAGAAAGTTTTTTTCTTTTTAAGTGACTTTTAAAAAAGAGAAAGAAAACTCCACAATGACAGAAGTATATCAAAGGGATTCTAGAGTCAAATAAAAGAGCTCCTAATAGACAAAACTGGAACAATTTGAGCAAAAAAAATAAAGTAGAATTAGATTATTGTTGTTGTTGTTCAATCACTAAGTCGTGTCTGACTCTTTGTGACCCCATGGACTGCAGCATGCCAGGCTCCTGTCCTCCACTAACTCCCAGAGTTTGCTCAAATTCATGTCCATTGAATTGGTGATGCTATTCGAAAGTAAAAATAAATATCCACAAGTCTGTGTGTATATAAATAAGTGACTGAATAAATAAATAAACGGCGAAGAAGAGACAGAGTGCTTGTGCAGAAAAATTCCAAATAATTTCTGTACTCTGCCCTCCAGAAGGTGGAGGATAACTGTCCACTTCTTTTTTAAAAATTTGTATTGAATATAGTTGATTTACAACATTGTGTTAGTTTCAGGTGTACAACAAAGTGAGTCAGTTATACATATACATGTATCCATTCTTTTTTAGATTATTTTCCAAACCTAGATAGCTACATGTAAAAGAATGAAATGAGAACACTCCCTGATACCATACAAAAAAATGAACTCATAATGGATTAAAGACCTGAATCTAAGGCTGAGTACTATAAAACTTTTGGAGGAAAACAGGCAGAACACTCTTTGACATAAATCACAGCAAGATCTTTTTTGATCCTAGAGTAATGAAAATATAAAAACAAAAATAAACAAATGGGACCTAAATAAACTTAAAAGATTTTCACAGCAAAAGAAACCATAAACAAAGCTAAAAGACAGCCTTCAGAATGGGAGAAAATACTTGCAAACAAAGCAACTGAAACGGGATTACCCTCCACTTCTTAAGTGTGGGTTGTGTCTAATGGCTTCCTTCCTCCTATGGAACTAGGAGAAGAGGAGTGACTCTGCTGTAGGGGAAACTGACAGATACTACCTCAGCCAGAAGCTCAAGGTCAACACCATTAGTGACAGGTCATATTGGTAGTATGTTCTCTAGATATGATGTGATGAGAGGTGCCCTTCATGTGGGGTCTTCCTCCCCCAAACCTATAACCCCAGTCTAATCGTGAGAAAAACATCCCAACTGAGGGGCATTCTACAAAATACCTAACCACTAGTCTGAACAGTTAGCCTACCTGATGTGAAGAGCCAACTCATTCAACTCATTGGAAAAGACGCTGATGCTAGGAAAGACTGAGGGCAGAAAGAGAAGAGGGCGACAGAGGATGAGATGGTTGGACATCATCACTGACTCAATGGGCATGAGTTTGAGCAAACTCCAAGAAACAGCAAAAGAAAGGAAAGCCTGGCATGCTGTAGTCCACGGGGTCCTAAAGGATTGGACATGACTTAGTGACTGAAAAATAACAAGTTCTTCAAAACTGTCAACTTCATCAAAGACATGGCAAGTCAGATAACTGTTACAGTCAAGAGGAGCCTAAGAAAATTTGACAGCAAAAAGAAAGGTGGTACCCAGGACAGGATCCTGGAACAGAAAAAGAATATTAGGTTAAAACTAAGGAAATCTGCATGAACTATGGTGTTAATAAATAAGATATGTCAATATTGGTTCATTAATTGTAACAAGTGTAACTTACTAATAATAGGGGAAATTTGCTACAAAATATATGGGAATTCTCCATACTATCATGATTTTTCTATAAATCAAAACTGTTCTAAAATAAAAAAAAAGTTTATTTTAAAGAAAATCTGGAGAAGGCATGGGTGAAAGCCCAAGTATGATGAATCTTTAGAGAAACAGGCTGAAGGCAGGCTGAGTAAGGACTAAGCCAGAATACTGATTATCCTTTGTACCTTCTCTGCATTAGGGGACTTTGGTGGTGAGGTTTATGGTTTATTGAACACTACCTTAAACTTTGGACTTTACCTAAGATAACTCCAAGGAAACTTCAAGGATTTACAATCTGCTGGTAGTTTAAGAAGTAGAATAAAGAAGAAGACTGGCAGTCCTCCAATGATTAACCAATATATTTACATTATCCAGGTTAAAAAAAAAAAAGACTTTATATACAAAGAATTAAGTCAACCACTTATCAGTAGGACTTACTAAAATATTTTGGTTTAAGATGTACAGACAATAAGTTGAGCTAGTTTCTTTTAGCAATATTTCCTTAGGTCCTTTTTAAATTCCTTTGGAAGTTTATATCGACTGTACATATTTATGCCAAGAATCCACATAATCTCATTTCAGTACTTTCCCTCTTTTTTTTTTTTTTTTTTGCCTTTTACACTTTCCAAAGCTAATATCCAAGTAATTCTTGAGAATGAAAAATCTCATCTGTTCAGTTTATATTTAGGACTTGAAAACTTTTTAAAATGTATTGCACTTATTTTTCATTATGTCAGGCCCAGAGTACCTGTTAAATTATAACTTGTATTTGAATCTTAAATAAATCATACTTTATTACTAATAAAATGATTCATCAAATTAAGTACATGTTCTACTTTGCTCAATATCTTTGTAAACATTATAGATAAACTTTTTCCTCTTCCTCCCTCTCTCCCTCCCTCGCTTCCTACTTTCCTTCCTTTCTTTCATCCAAAATGCTCATTGAGCATCTACTCTACCAAGGATTTAGGAAAACAATATAAAGAACATATGCGTGGTATCAAGGGGGCTCACAGTCCAGTAACAGCAGATGAATGGACATATCACGAAACCTCCTGATATAAATATTAGACAAGGCATGTGCAAAGGATGCTTGTGATGAGAACACAGAGCAGAAGGCTGTTACTCAGATGGGAGGTGGGGGAAGGCCTCTCTGCAAACCCCTCCCTCACCCAGCACTGGGCTATCAGTTTCAGGAAATTGCTTCCTATGTCCTAGGTACTTTTGAAATCTGATCTTTTCAATCAATTGACAAATGCATCAGACGTAATCGTATCAGCCAGGCCCTTCTTATCATGTCCCAACTTGCCAGTTATAATGTCTCCTAGAAGTAAAAAACAAGGTGTTTGTGATTAAATCCTAGAAGGAGCCATGAAATTCTTTCTGTCCTTCAGTACTCTTCACATTAAATACATGAAATAGAAGGGGTCACTTTAAAAAGTGATCAAATTTAACTGCTTTGTGTATTATTTAAATATTTGCATGGAAAGTCAGATTTCTGTAAGGGTTTAGAAAGTTTGTGACTTAATGTTTAAAATATTTCTTTAAAACTTTCTTTTATGATAACATTGTGGTCTTTTTAAGTTGTGAGTGAGTAGGGATTTGTGGTTTCTACATCAAACCAAAGTGATAAATAGCTATCAAGCCATAATCTGATAGTGCTGGTCTCAATGACTGTCTTGGAAAAAGAATATCCCCATTGTAATGTTGTACAGGGCAAAGTAGAAGCCTGTCAGAAGGGTCTTAGTGTCATGCTTTTGCTCCAAAATGTGCTGGATATCAAGGATCATGTCACATTACTGTGTAAGGCAGTGCCCACATTGCTACATAAAACCATATTATGTAGGCAAGACACGGGCCATCAGCAAATATCAACACTGACATACCAGCTCCATCTTCCAACCATCAAAGTCAGCAGTAGATTTTCTAAAGTTTTTATTCAAGGAGTGCTTTATTAAAAGTCTTGCTATTTAATTCAGAAAAGAGATATGTCTACATTTGTGAACATTAGAGGAAAAAATTCGGGAAAGAATTAAACATGTAAATTTCACATGCCCCACTGTGTTTTATCGAAAATTTAAATCAGATCCTGCAGACACTTTACTAACACTGAATCTTAACAGAAGATGTTTATAAAACCACTAGACTGACATCTGAGCCCACAACTTCTGTCAAGAAAGAATCTGTTACTTACACAATGCACTTAGCATACTACCTGGCTTGAATAAACCATGGGTATGACTCTGCAGGCATTTTTGGTTAGTCAACAATAGTTTCGATAAATAAGGAAAGTCCTAAAGGTAGTTCTTTGGTTAAATGGCATTACTGGCAGATCAAAAGTGAAAGTGAAGTTGCTCAGTCGTGTCTGATTCTTTGCGACACCACGGACTGTAGCCTATCAGGCTTCTCCATCCATGGGATTTTCCAGGCAAGAGTACGGGAGTGGGTTGCCATTTCCTTCTCCAGCGGATCTTCCTGACCCAGGGATCAAACCCAGATCTCCTGCATTGCAGGCAGATGCTTTACCCTCTCAGCCACCAGGGAAGCCCCTGGGAGATCAAGCCTCTCATCTAATCCAAATAAAGAGAATTCTATGGAAAAGCTACAATGGAAGCAGGCCTGCCATGCAAGGTATGTGGAGGAGTGAACTGGAAGTGGTGCTTCCTACGGTGAGACTATTACAGAGGGAGAAACAGACAGAGAAGTTAGGGTTTAACAGAGACCAGAGGTTAGAAGCCACTCCCTTCCTCAATCACAGCGTTGATTTCATTCACCTTCCCCTGGAAACATCCAGGGTGGCAGTGAGCAGTAGAGAGAGGCAGGAATTTAAACAGGAGTGGTGGTGGGGGAGGTGGGGGGTGTGGGGGACAGCTATGTTTTATAGAGCCAATGACCAGTGCCTGCCAGGGACTTCTGACCATTTGCACCCTTCGGCTCAAACTCTTTCCTTCTCTTCCCCTGATGCTCTTCTTTACTTTCTTAGAAATAGCCACTGCTCGCTCACCTTTTAAGATTCTAATCAGAAATCACATCTGCCAGGAAACACCCCTAACGTCAGGATAACTAGTCTTCCCCATTCCTATCGTCCTGTTGTTATCACAACCTGTGGCAGGTACCCGTCTTGGGTGGATGGGTACCCCCTGACTCTTCCTTATGATGTCATTCTCCAAGCAGTGGAAGATTTTCCCAGTCACTGCTTAGGCATTTGCCCTGGGAAGAAATTTAAAGAGAAGTGAGCATAGTGATAATGAAGGGTGATGGGAAATTGTCCGTGAGGATGACCTGCAAGGCTAAATGCAACCTATTTGACATCACTAGTGTGGCCACCTTTGCAGTCAGTCTAACACATTTAGGACCAAAAGAGGCACAGAATGAAGACAGGGCTACCTCTGTCTCTTGGAAGCAATAGAAAAACTATAACAAAGTAAATCTCAACAGGAAGAAGATTGGTGTGCCTGAAATACATACATGTGCTTATGTGTATTTGTGACATATGTGTAGATGCGTTTCTATATCTATAGCTATCCATCATTTAGTAAATGAGTGTACCAGCCACCCTAGGCATGTATCCTTTTGGTCTTAAGAGAAATGTTCTTGGCATACCTTGACTAACACTCATTCAGATGAGATAATCCCAACAGAATTCCTTACCTTGTCACTCCCAAACCCAGCTAATGTTCCACATTTTAAAGTAATTATTTCTGTCCTTTTCTCTAAGGTGGTTAGGCCAAATTACTAATTCCCAAACCAATCAAAAATGAGATCTTTGAGAAGTCTGCTATTCATGATATTGGCACTTTTAACAGATTCAGAAGGCGCCTACTCAAGAAAACATAAGGATGACTAATTTCTGCTCAAACATGATAAACTGCATGGCACAGACTCAACAAGATTGTCTGATGCCTCTAAAATTTTTTAAAATCAAATATAAAAAGACCAGCTTTAAGATAGATTTGCAAGAATGTATTTCCTAGTTAAAAAAAGAACATTATCTAGTCAAATTACTTGTGAAGTGTTTCTGTCAGATTTTCCCATATCATACTTCAGAGGTCAGCACACTTTTTCAAGAATGGGCAGGATAGTAAACAATTTCAGCTTTGCAAGCCGCACAGTGTCTTTTTCAACTCTGCCATTGGAGTAGGGGAGCAGATCTAGAAAACAGGTGCCAGTAGGACTCAGATGTTAATTGAAATGATAATTGCAGCTGAGTTCCCAGAGCCCTGACTCCTTCATACTCATAGCTATGGTAGGTAGAATTGCTTCCCAGATAAGGAGATTGAGCAAACAGCTAATGACTGCATGCTGGGTTGCTTTAGTCATGTCTGACTCTTTGTGACCCTCTGGACTGTAGCCTGCCAGGCTCCTCTGTCCATGCAGATTCTCCAGGCAAGAATACTGGAGTGGGTTGCCATACCCTCCTCCAGGGGATCTTCCCAACCCAGGAATTGAACTCGGGTCTCTTACATTTCTTGCATTGGCATGCGGGTTCTTTACCACTAGCACCACTGAGAAGCCCAGTTAATGATTGGCAGAGCCTTGATTTGAACTTGGCTAATTGGCTCCAGGGCCTCCACCATTAACCCACTGGACTCTCCCGTCTCCATCCAGATGACTCTTCTCATTTTGCCACAGGTGTGTACAAATCTGTAAAGGTTCTTTGGAGAAATAGAATCAAGAGGATGTGTGAGTGTATCTATACATCTATATCTATTTATTTTTAAAAATTGGTTCATGTAATCATGGACACTTGATAAATCCCAAGTTGGCAGGGTAGGCTGACAATCTGGAGACCCAACAAAGAATTGCAATTCAAGTCCCAAGGCAGTGGACTGGCAGAATTCCCTCTTGCTCCAGAGATCAACTATTTGTTCTATTCAGCCCTTCAACTGACTAGATGAAGCCCTCTCCTATTATGGAAAGAATCTGCTTTACTCAAATTTACCAATTTAAATGTTTATCTCCTCCAAAAAACACTTTCACCAGAAACATCCAGAATAAAGTTGAACCAAATATCCAGGTGCCCATGGTCCAAGCCAAGTTGACACATGAAATTCATCATTGCCCAGTGGTTCTCTGCAAAAAGCCATTCCAGTTCCTGCCTGGTTTCCCTGATCCTGACAGTCAGGCAGTGTTAAGTGAGTTGATTTTGGAAACAACTTTTGAAATTCTAACATCAAAGGTGCTATATAATTACCCAAGGTTTCTACTTCCTTCTTCTCACCCCTTACCCCCTTTTCCTTCCTTCATCTCCTCCTCCCCCCGTCTCCTTTTTGTCTGGGAAAAGAAGGTGAGAGAGAAAGAGACGTTTTAACAGTCAGAGTTTTGCAATGTGATGCCACAGCATGTTGCAACACTATGATGCCTGAGGCAAATGAATCTAAAAGACAAATTCCATTTTAAGTGAATACACTGTATAATAAATCAGCAGTCACCTATCTTAGAACCTTGATGTCTTTATATGTACTTTTTCTTCTTACTCCTCAGATAAGCAATTTTCAAAATGGAACAGAGTTTGAAGATTTGAAGTTCAGCTCCTAACTTCCCACGGGTAATGTTGAAAACCTATTCACATGTGATTATTTACAACATAGCCTTATTGCAAAAGGGGAACTACTGGACCTCAAGCAGCTACAGCCACGACCTTCTGAGTCCCTTCATTCTGAGAGCAGGATACTCGCCTGTTCAGATACAGAGAAGTGGTGTTTTCTCCACATGGAAAGTCAAAGGCCTAGAATGACAAGTACAGGAAAAAGGCCTTTTGGAGTATCTATGCTAAGTTGCCATGACCAGCCTGCCCTCCGTTCAGTTCAGTTGCTCAGTCGTGTCTGACTCTTTGCGACCCCATGAATCACAGCACACCAGGCCTCCCTGTCCATCACCAACTCCCAGAGTTCACTCAGACTCGCGTCCATCGAGTCATTGATGCCATCCAGCCATCTCATCCTCTGTTGCCCCCTTCTCCTCCTGCCCCCAGTCCCTCCTAGCATCAGAGTCTTTTCCAATGAGTCAACTCTTCGCATGAGGTGGCCAAAGTTACCATTATATTTCAGAATGAATGCTTCAGTTGAAAAGGCAAAAAATAATCCCTTAATATCAAATCAAATTAAAAATACAGAGGACTTCCCTGGTGGTTTGGTGGTTTCAACTCAGGAGTTCCAATGCAGGGGGTGTGGGTTTGATTCTTGGTTAGAACCCATGTGCCATGTGGCATGGCTAAAAATCAATCAATAAATAGCTTGGATAACTAAATACTGGAGATGATTAAAGGTTAAAAAAAAAAAACTTTCAAAGTGAATTTTTATTCAAAACCACCAAAACTCAGAAAGAAATGAAATGTCCATCAATTGATGAGTGGGTCATTAAATGTGGTATATCCATATAATGGAATACTATTCAGCAATTAAAAAGAACATATCACTATATGGAGCAACAGGGATGAATATCAAAGCATTATGCTAGATGAAAGAAGCCAGATTCAAAATGTGACATCTTTTATGGTGGTGGTGGTTTAGTTGTTAAGTCATGTCTAACTCTCGTGACCCCATGGACTGTAGCCCACCAGGCTCCTCTGTCCATGAGATTCTCCAGGCAAGAATACTGGAGTGGGTTGCCATTTCCTTCTCCAGGGGATCTTCCTGACACAGGGATCAAACCCAGGTCTCCTGCATTGCAGGCAGATTCTTTACCAACTGAGCTATGAGGGAAGCCCCACTTTATAAGTCTAATACAATTTTCTGGAAAAGCCAACATGATAGGGACAGAAATTAGACCAGTGATTGCCAGGGGCTAGAGATGACAGAATGGCCACAAAGGGGCATGAGGGAACTTTGGGGAGTGATGGAACTATTACATCCTGAAATGTTAAGAAAATCCCTCATAAGGAAGAGTATTTACACACAGTATTTACAATACTGTATCATATTCATCGATATTTCTAAGCTACATAGGCCTTCCCTGGTGGCTCAGACAGTAAAGCGTCTGCCTGCAATGCAGGAGACCCAGGTTCAACTCCTGGGTCAGGGAAGATCCCCTGGAGAAAGAAATGGCAACCCACTCCAGTACTCTTACCTGGAAAATTTCCATGGACTGAGGAGCCTGATAAGCTACAGTCCATGAGGGTTGCAAAGAGTCGGAAACGACTGAGCGACTTCACTTTTTTTCTTTATTTCACTAGGCTACATGGTTCATCTACAAGTTTTTTCAAATTGTTGCAAATCTCCAAAAATTTTTCTGATATATTTATTGAAAAAAGTTCACATAAAAGTGGACCAGTGCTGTTTAAACCTGTACATTTAAGGGCCAACTGTATATTCCTCACAATGGCTGAAACTTACCATGTTCACACTCTGCTAGGTGCTTTCCAAGTATTATTTCATTTTCTGTTAAAAACAGCCCTATGAAGAAGGTACTATTAGCACTCTCATTTCTCAGATAAGGCTAGAGACATAATTATTTGGTACTCTAAGTCATTGTCAATCAACATGAAAAAGCAACCAAACATTATTTTTCAAACTTTTGAAGGTTTTAGAATGCCTGAAATCCTGGTGTACTTATAGTTAAAATTCAACCAAGGTTGGCTGAATTCACAAATGCAGGATACATGGATACAGAAGGCTGACAGTACTACTGTTTTACTTAGAAGACTTGAGCATGTGTGGATTTTCGTATCTGTGGGGGTCCTGGAACCAATCCCCCACGAATAGTGAAGGGGGACTGTGCTGAGTTATGTACCAGTTGTGAAGGAGGGAACAAAATTAGTACTGCCTTGTGAAAGATAGTTGTTTTCAAGATGGACCTACTAAAAGGAAACCATCCAGATTGATATTGGACAAACCTGCCCCCTCTCCATTCTCCCCCTCCCATCCCTCCCCTTGCATAAAAGCTTTTCATCTGTATACATGAAACTAGAATCTTACTTGTTTTCTAGGTGCTATATCTCTTGAAAGTCTTAAGTAAATTGCAAACCATCATAGATTAAAAGAAGGCTGGATTTGCAATTGATTTGTGTCTCTCTAGCTCCATGTAATGCAGGCATCTCTTTCATTATAACTCGATTAATCATCTGAACACAAGTCCTTAAATCTGACAAGTGTTAAAAGAGTGTGCTCACCAGGTACAAAGCAATTCCTTCCATTTTTAAATGTAGAGAGTCTCCCTATAAGTTAACCTCACTAGTCATAGCTTTCATACGAGCAAAGCCGCACTTCCACATCACTTCCCAACTCGTATAGATAAAAACAGAATCCTATTGCTCCCTCTCTGCATCACATCCTCTTTTCTGGGTGATACAGCTTCCAGTCTTTTAAGCTATTTCTTATCAACAGTGTCCAGGCTCTTGGCTCTGCTAGAACTTAGCTCTGCCCAGCATGCCACCACCCGAAGTTGCAACGAGACTATGCTTGTACTGACCTTTTTGGGTAACACATCACCTTGTTGTTGGCTTCCCTTCAGCTTGTAATGATAGAAATTGCATCAGGAAAAGATGAGGTCCCTGGCTCAGAAAAGTGGTGATGAGACCTGGGTATGCATGGAAGGTTTGACCAGGGCAGAGAACTCAGACTGCATCAGCACCGTGAAGATCAGTCCTGTTGCTTGTGACAGGACAAGCTTGTGAGACTGTATAGTATATAAAATTCAGAAGGCCTGAGCTAATTTAGAATGAGTATCAACCGCTTCTAGGATCCAGATATGGCTCAGATTCAACACAATTTACTTCCCTTCTTTCACCCCAAAATACCATAATATTCTTAGTCAAACATCTGCATGAAGTCTGTAGATGCTGCAAGTTCTTTATCCGCCAGCATGATAATGCACTAAATCCCCTGAATCCCGTTTCCACTTCTCCATATTGAGATAACCAGTGTCCATGGTTATCATAGGTGCCCTTGTGTGTATACAAAAGTGATCCAGGTGGAGAATAAACTAGGTAAGAGGACAAACAGACTAAATATTTTTTTGAAAAACATTGACAAAGACCATCAAAGACTCTAAAATACGGTTTATGACTCTTCTTAGATGCAAAGCTCACTCCTACAGGTTAAGAGAGGGTACAGAGCAAGTGTAAATCAGGGTATCTGGGTTTTAATCTCTCACTGTTGAGGCAAGAGCAAAAGAGAAAACTCTAAAATAATTAAGAACAATGAAGGGGCATGAAAGGGGAACAATAGGAATGGTATAGGAGTTCCAAGTGGACTGGATTAAGAGAGAAAGGGCATGGTGTGGGGAGTGGGGGAATGACCTAAAAATTAACTTGGAGAATGAATAGAATGTAGATAGTGGGGATGGGGTGAGAAAGAGCTTTATAGGTAGAACTGATTAGAAAAGAAAATATGGAAGGAAAAATTCGTTGGAAGGGTAAACACATCCAACAATGATGACAGATTTAAGGGAGTGTGTCTAAGATAAATTTGTGTACTGAATCTTAGGGGGAGACAAAGAGATATTTAAGGAAAATTTCCAAGAGTAGTGAAAGACTATGAACAGCTTCCCTGGAGCCCAAAGTGGACCTAGGGTCACCCTTTGGAGACAGAAAATGACAGCATTTGGAGAAAGTAAAATAAAATTTTACTTCACAAAGTAGTTGGAAACTGTACAGAATTTGCTAACCTTGAAGGATACAGACTATGTGTGTGTGTTTGTATATATCTATTCAAAAATGTGAATATAAATGCACAGTCTATACACACATCATAGGTTATTAAGAGGAACTAGGGATGTGTCTGTATTCTGAACAAGGGGTTAGCATCCCAAATGGCAATAATGCCTCTTCTTAAAACAGTATCTTTTCTAAGGTAAAGGAGGTTACTCCCCACCAACATAACCGACATGACCCAATATACCCAGTCTTGAGTCATATCTTAGACTGGGGATTCCACGACACACAGATGACATTTCTGAATAGAACCATATTCTGATAACCTAGTCCCCGAAAGACAGTCTCCTCCTCCTTAAAAGGTGTTCAGTTTTCCTTTGAAGTAGTTTGTATTCTAGTAAGAACTGACCTTGTTTTCTCTCTTAACTGTCTTATAAATCCACTATACTTTCTGATCTGTACATTTCTAGATATTCCTCCACCACTTGGAAATACTTAAATGGTGGAATTTGGGATAAGTGTTGAGAAGATCCTTCTGTTTTAGTGTAACTTTGGTTAAAAATAAGTGCACTATTAATATGCTGTTTTTAGAGACAATTTATTTTTGTATGTAGTATCATGTCAGAATATCTCAATTTTAGTTATTAGCTTGCTCTTTCTACACCACAGAGAGCCTGGGAGCTGTTGCTATGTATTACAAACAACAAGTTTCAATGTCATTCCTGAGTCTCTATACCCAGGAAAAAACAACAACAAGAAAAAACAGATTCAACTTTTTTAAACATTTGTTTTATAAAATGAGGGTTTTTTTTGTTTTTTTTTTTTTGGTATGAGGAAGAGATAGATGACTCTTATCAATATTTTGTTTAAAAAATATTTAAATTTGGACTTCCCTGACAGTCCAGTGGTTAAGATGCCATGCTTCCACTGCAGGGGCCTGGGTTCAGTCCCTGGTTGGCAAACTAAGACCCCAAGTGTCGCACAGCACGGCCGAAAAACAAATAATAAACAGAATAGAATAGCTGGCATAGCATTCAAAAAAAATATTTAAATTCCATTACACCGCAAAGCACAACTTTTATCATGACTGCTTTCTTCTAACAGAGAAACAGAAATAAACAACTTGGGGCCTTGATTTTGTATTTAATGGGCAACACATCCAAATTTTTTACAAAAGTATAAATGAAAGAGTGTGTGTGTGGGTGACAGGGGAGGGCAGTGAGGCAGACATTGGCCTGAAGAGCAGTGTCTGGTCGCCGTGGCTTCGGGAAAAGGGAAATGCCAGAAAGGTTTTGAGGAGAAGCATATCTGCCCTCTACCAAGAGTAGCCAAAAGGAGGTTTGCTGCCAAAAATAAAAGGACAAAGAGGCCGAGGAGGGCTGTGGGAGGGGTGTTCAAAATGGAGGGGATACATGTATACCTATGGACATGTATATAATAACTGGCACAACATTTTAAAAAATACTTAAATTCCATTAGAACCATAAAGCACAATTTTTATCATGATTCCTTTCTTCTAACAGAGAAACAGAAATAAACAACACAGGACATGTATACCTATGACCAATTCATATTGATGTATGGTAGAAACCATCCCAACATAAAGTAATTATCCTCCAATTAAAAAAAATAAAAGGACAAGGCATCACCTACACTCAAGACGCTGATATTGGCCAGGTGATTAACTCGCTATCTGCCCCAGTGCAAAGTAAACTGTTTCTTTGCCATGTGTTATATGTTTCATTTCTGAACATACAGGCTCAACACAATAGCACAGAAGCAGTTAATGAAATGAAACACAGCAGAAACCTCCACCCTGGCTGCTTTTGGAGCTTCGAGGATATTGGAGGTAATGTCTCAGAACCATGATGAACTCTCTCAGGGGTTCGTGCCTCCACGGCTTGCCCTGCATTTGGCACCGATAATCAAGCACTGGCTGGAATAACCATTATGATAATACAGCAGGGAAGTCTAGCTTCTCTTCTAGTGAGTGCCCTGACAGAAGGCTGGAATATTCAACTGGTGAGCACTCTGATGTGGATGTTAATGGCTCTATAAATGATTAAGTTGGACATACTCCAAAGTAGAAAAATCACAGATAAAATTTATGATTTTTTTTCTTTTCTCTTATCCTCTCTCTTTTTCTTTTTCCTTTCTATCTCTGTGTATCTTTATTGCTTCTCTCTCTCTTTCTTTCCTTCCTTCCATCCTTATTTACCTTACCTTTTCTTCTTTTCTTTCTTTTCCTTTTTATTATTAAAGAGGCACTGTGAGGATCATTCATAATAGTGAAATTAAGATACAGAAGGGACCTCAGCAATTATTTTCTCAAATCCTTCCATTTGTGGTATAGGCAAGAGACCTGGAACAAAAAGGTCTGGATTTTAGTCTTAGTGGCTCAGACAGTAAAGAATCTGCCTGCAATGTGGGAGACCAGGGTTTGATCCCTGGGTTGGGAAGATCTGGAGAAGGGACTGGCTATCCACTCCAGTACTCTTGCCTGGAAAACCACAGGGACAGAGGAGCCTGACGGGCTCCAGTCCTTGGGGTCGCATAGAGCTGGACATGACTGAGCAACTTTCACTTCACTTTACCACCTACCAGGTGTTATTTCCTGGGTAAATACACAATCTTCTTGAAGTCCAGTTTTCTCCTCTGTAAACTAGGACTGCTAGCTGGGGCCCACAGGAGCTCCACTGCCTCTCAGTTTGCGGCTCTTTGTGTTAACTCCACGATCGCCTTGGATCCTTCCTATTTGCCTCTGTAATCCCCACCCACGCCGCTTCCCCACAGACCCCTAAACCATCTCTCCCTTGCATTGTCTGTGTTCCCTCCATACCCATCCCTGAGACATCAGAGGATGGCAACTGATGCCAGAAAAGGCACTGGAGGAACTTACTCTGCTAAGTTCACACCAGCACATCTCCTGCCCCTCCAAGAGTATGAAATTAAACCACAACAGAACAGACATCCTTTCCCACATCCTGCTTCTGTCTCATGTCCTACCTCCCACATCCACATTTATCCTTGCAAACTCAACAACAATGTCAGTTCAAAAGGAAGACTTGTTTTACTTCCTAGATGATAGCATTTTCCTGCGCTGGGAACTTACCAAGCATGGTCCCTTTGGAGCACCTGCCACAATATAAGTACATGATCCTGTTTCACTCTGGCATCACCTCCCTCCTCCCCTCCATTTATACTATCGATTCAGAAAGTCAGGAAGCAGGTCTGTTTGGCTCAGTGCTGCATCATCAAGGCCTTGCTTAGAGTTTAGTATAGGGGGTGTCCTCAAACTAAGTGCCAAATGGATAAATGAATGGATTTAGCTTCTGATGGACTTCCCAGATGGCTCTAGTAGTAAAGAACCTGCCTGCCAATGTAGGAGACATAAGAGATGCAGGTTCAATCCCTGGGTTGGGAAGATCCTCTGGAGAAGGGCATGGCAACCCACTCCAGTATCCTTGCCTGGAGAAACCCATGGACAGAGGAGCCTGGTGGGCTATGGTCCATAGCGTTGCAAAGAGTCAGATACAACTGAAGTGACTTCACACACACACATGCTCTAGTATTACCCATCAATTACTGAGAGCGTATGCCAGGTGCTATAGGTTGATTGTTTGGGTCCCCCCAAAATTCATGTATTAAAACCTAACCCACAAAGTGATAGTACCAGGAGATGGGGGCTTTGAGGGGATGATTAGGTCATGAAAGTGGAGCCCTCATGAACAGGAATTATTACCTTTATAAAACAGAACCCCAGAGAGCTCCTTTACCCCTTCCACCATGTGAGGCTACAGCAAAGATACAGCATTCTATGACCCAGGAAGTGGGCTCTCACCAGACCCTGGATCTGCTGGTGTCTTGCTCATGGATTTCCCAGTCTTCAAAACAGTGAGAAATATTTACAAGCCACTGGTCTATGGTACGTTGTGATAGCAACCTGAATGGACTGAGACACGAGGTTCTCAACTAGGCATTTCACATAACTTAGCTTATTTAATTTTCAAAACAACCTTTCGGGGAAGATATCACTAGTTGTGTTTTACAGACAAAGAAATTGAAGCCAAGAAGGGACATCCAACTCAGCTTCCACAGTCAGGGAAGGTTTTCCAAAAGTGACGATGATGACACCACACTTAATTCCTTCCAAGTCCTGCTAAAATCAGTTTTAAGTGGATGACCTGATTGGATGACTGAGCACTTTAATAGGGAGAGACAGATAGATAGATTGACAGATGAGTGATATCTCACATATATGATCACACAATTGGTATTTATCAAGGCTCGATTAGCTATGGAAAATGTCAACAAATATGAGCAATAACCATCTGGAATAGATCTGGGCTAAGCTGGTTGACCATATAATGCATGGGGTTTTTTTTTCTTTTGCTTCTCCTCACTCCCCAAAGTACAGCTCTTTGGACACCAAAGACTGTCTGCTCTGGCTCTCTTAAGATAACTGATTCCAACCTGTCAAGCACAGGTTTAGCTGAATTTCAGCCTGGAAGATGTGGAATCTCTTTATTATCTCCTCTGTCATACAAGAGCATTGTAATGCCTGTTCTTTAATTGAATTACGAACAAAGCAACACTATGCCCTGATATGAAAAGTCACATTTATTTTCATTCTGGACGCTTGCTCTGCGGGATCACGCCAGTGAATGCTGCTGTCATCCCCACTCAGGCTTAGTCAGCTGAGTTGGAAGAGATTTTGTGTTTGTTTTATTTATTTATTTTTTTAAAGAAAAGAGATTAGTGAATACATGTCTGTTTGAAAGCAAACTCCTTTTTGAGCAAAACACCAGCTTGGAGCCCTGGTAATGAGTCCTCTCTCTCTCTCGTCATCTGGTGAGCCCTGACCTATGGGTGAGAATATGAGATAATAAAAGGTTTATTTAAAGGAGAATCAGAGATAAAACTCTACAATTCCCTCATCTCACAAATGCACAGTTTTCTTTTCCTTTTATGCTCTTGTGTTACATCTTTTTGGAAGCTGTTTTCTCATTCAAACCACCCCTACTGGGCAGGCATGTCTGGGAGAGCTGCAGGTGTCCCCTGGCCACGGCTCACAAAGCCCACTTGTAATCAGCGCCATCACGTGTCTTCTGACCCCCTTCCTACCCTGCTCTCTCCACATCTCTCCCAGCCAACCACCACTGCTACTTCTAAAAGGGAAAAAAACCAACGGCCAGTCAAAAGAGTTATTATCTTAAAGATTCCTTAACAAGGCCTGGGGCTTTCTAGAAAACTAGTTCAAGCTTTTGCGCTGCTGTCTCTTCTAGCCATTGGGTCCCCCTTCCCTCAGACACTCGCCACTGCAAACTTGTTGATTCTGCTACATTCTGTGGTCCCTGGGCACTCCACCGGTGTCCCTCCAGGAGCCTCACGGCCACTACTCTTAGACGCCAGCCCCGGTCAGGAATGTAAATCCACACGCAGATCATCCTGACTCCACAAAGTGCAGCACTGGTGACACTGTGTGCGATGCTAACTGGTAGTTTTAACACCACGGATCCGGAAGACAAATAAGTCATTGTTGTTGTGTTTTTTTCCCTCCAGTCTTCTATACTTGATTATTAACTGGTCTGCCTAGGCAAGTCTTTTCCCCACTACTTGACTGAGATGAAAAATGAGAACGTTCATTCTGTGACTTGGGAAGAAGTAATTTACTAGTAAGAGTCAGTGTTTGTAGAAAGTGCAGGGTTGGCATAGACAGATACTCTGTCAATTACGTACTCTGGACCTGAAATAGAAGGAGGCTGCTCACAACCTAGGAGAAGGCAATGGCACCCCACTCCAATACTCTTGCCTGGAGAATCCCATGGATGGAGGAGCCTGGTGGGCTGCAGTCCATGGGGTCGCAAGGACACGACTGAGCGACTTTCCTTTCACCTTTCACTTTCATGCATTGGAGAAGGAAATGGCAACCCACTCCAGTGTTCTTGCTTGGAGAATCCCAGGGACGGGGAAGCCTGGTGGGCTGCCGTCCGTGGGGTCACAGAGTCGGACACGACTGAAGCGATTTAGTAGCAGCAGCAGCAGCAGCAGCTCACAACCTGAAGGCCCTAGGTGGGAAGGTTTATTTTGCTCCCCCACATCACCACACCCCACCCCATGGAGCAATCAAGCAACATCTGTCTCTTGACTCAGTGCTTGCACTCAGAAACCTGAAAGGAGGAAGCAGGTTAGTTGTGGGTTTTTTTTTTTTTTTCAGTTTCACCATGTGGTATACCAAGGAGAGAAATAAGACCTCCCCTCAGAGTCCCTTGTATCAAAACAGGATTTTACTCCTGCAAAGTGCCAAAGCTGGTTATTGGTAAAATGCTCTGTGCCCAAAAAATTGTCCTGAGATCCTTTTGTGATATATTTCCTATGAGAAAAGTGAAAAAAAAAGGAAAAGGGACAAGGGACAAGTCCACCTCACTTCAGGGGTGAATATGCAAAGGAAACACTTTTTCAATAGGTTTAGATGGCAAATGCCATGTTCTTTTTAAATAAATGGAAAAAACCCTCCCCACCTTTTCTTCCCCCTATCATTGAAAAGTACTCAGGAAAAATTGATTTAGAGCACTGGCTTACCTTGTAAGTAAAAACCTCTAAGATATGGTCCATGGGATGACATCCTTATGGTTGGGTTTTGGCAACTGGTCTCAGAGGTAATGTTCCACAGAAGGCTTTCTGTAAAAGTCAACAACAACACAGAGGTTGGACACTCAGAAGCCTACTGACCTAGTAAAACTGAAACCGAAGCTGCCTTGGGGAAGACAAGGGGAAAGTCGCAGTGATGGGGCTATTGAGCCACGGTAAAGCATGCGATGTTTTCTCAACCCTGATTTATCTGGCAGCAAACAGCCTGGAGTTTGTGTGGTGGTAGAGAATTATGGATCCATCTATCTCCTACGGGAGTTTAAAAACCGATGGCCTTTTGAATGACTAAGCCCTTTGACCTAAAGACACATGAGATTTCTCAGACCTGCTGTATCTTTCACACACTGGCAGTTCTCTCAGAGTGACACAGGTGACCTCTCTCCATGTGTGATAAGATACATATAACATAAAATGGACTGGTTTAACATTTTTTCAGTGTGCAGCTCTGTGGCATTAAGCACATTCACATCGCTGTACAACCAGCATCACCATCCATCTCCAGAACTTCTTCATCTTCCCAAACTGAAACTGTACCCATTAAACAATAATTCCCCACTCCCCCTTCCCAAAGGTCCTGGCAACCAGCATTCTCCTTTCTGTCCCTAGGAATCTGACTACTCTAGGTACCTCATGCAGGTAAAATCATACAGCAATTGTCCTTTCTTGACTGGCTTACTTTACTTGGCATAATGCCCTTGAGGTAGCATGTATCGGAATTTCTTTCCTTTTAAAGACTAAATATTATTTCATCTTTCTCTTTTTATAAACAGCTTTATTGAGTATAATTTACTGAGTGTAAATTTCAACCATTTTTAGCATGCGATTTATCAAGTTGTCCAGTCATCATCACAATCTGGTTTTAGAACATTTTCATCATCTCAGTAAGATCACCTCCCTGCCCATGTACAGTTCATCATCACTCTAAATCTTTTTCCACTTTCCACCATAGGCAACCACTACTTTCTGTCTCTGAAAAGTTGCCTTCTCTGGACATTTCATGTATCTAGAATCATACACTTAGTCTTCTTTTGTGTCTGGCTTCTTTTACTTAGCACTTTGCATGTTTCTGAAGTCCGTCCATGCTGCCATATCTATCGGTATTTCACTCCTGTTTATTACTGAATAGTATTCCATTGTATGGATATGTCACTTGTTGTTTATCCATTGACCTGCTAATGGATATTTGGGTTGTTTCCACCTTTTAACTGTTACGAATAATGTTGTATGAATATTGGTGTTGTATGGACATACTTTCATTCCTCTTGGGTAGATATCTGGAAATGGATTAGCTGGGCCTTATGACAACTTTACAGTTAATGTTTTAAGAAATTGTCTACTGTCTTCCAAAGTGGATGTGCCATGAGGAGCTTTCCTTTCGGGTAACTAAACAGATCTTTCCAATGGGTTTGTTTTTATTTTGTGACCCTTCCCAATGTAAAATATTCTGCTGCTTTTCAACTCTGACCCCAGGTCAGTCAGAAAGTCAAGCAGTGGGCAGGATGAATTGATTCTTCAAATAGTTCTCATTTTCACATCCTTAACTCACAGCTGAGTTCACATTAAAACTAAACAACCTTTAAAGCTCAGAAGAAGGGTTGTAAAACAGTCTATGAGACCTCTGGCAAGTTATGTTGGTCATTTAGGGCCTCAGGGTCCCACTTGTCAGAGAAGATGAGACCAAGGTGACTTCTAATGTCCGTTAATGGCATCTATGGAGGTATCTATGGACCCACAACAATCCTTTGTTGGCTTTGAGATACTTAGTTTACACTGCCTGGGTGTGGAGGTGAAGAGTTTCTCAACCATGCATATGCACACTCAGGGAACTGGGACTTTCCCCTAAATGTGGCCCCTAAAATTGGAGAAACAGGGAGCAACAGATGAAAGAATGACCCTTTCTCTTCCTAAGGCGAGCTGAATGAAGCGACACTATGACCCTCTTATTCCAGTGAACTGCCTGGCATAACATGCATGGTGGACATTAATTAACATTCCTCTAAGGTCATATTTCTTTTGAGTTGATTTTTAAAAATCTTAATCATCTGTCTGGAAGTGGTAGCCTATATTACTCAGTGGAACTTGTTTATCTTAGAAACTGTATTAATTTCCTAGGGCTGCTCTAATAAAGTACAGTCATTCTTAAGGGGGCTGGTTCCAGGAGTGCCCCACATACTCAGACTCATGGATGCTCAAGTCCCTTATAAAATGACATAGTTCAACGAATATAATTTGGCCCTCTGTATCCCTAGGTTTCACATCTTTGGTTTTAACCAAACTGCAGATAGAAAGTCCTGGAAACAAAAGGCTGGCTGTACCAAAAACTGGGTAGCTTAAAACAACAGAAATTTATTGTCTCACACTGCTGGAGGCTGTAAGCCCCAAACCAGGCATTGCAGGGAACATGCTCTCTCTGACAGCTCCAGGGAAGGATCTTTCCTCCTGTCTTCCAACTCCTGGCATGCACTGGCAATCCTTGGCCTTCCTTGACTAGTAAATGCATCACTTGACTTACACGGCCTTTCTCCCACCGTGTCTTCATACTGTATTCCCTCTATGAGTCTGTCTTTTGATCCAAAATTTCCCCTTTTTATAAGGACACCAGTCATCTTGGGTGGTGCTTGTTGTTCAGTCGTGCAGTCATGTGTCTGACTTTGCAGCCCCATGGACTACAGTTGCACCAGGCTTCCCTATCCTTCACCATCTCCCAGGGCTTGCTCAAACTCATGTCCATTGAGTGATGCCATCAGGACCCACCCTAATGACTTCACTTAAATTTGGTCACATCTGTAAAGATCCTACTTCCAAATAAGGTCACATCTGAAGTACTGGGGGTTAAGAGTTAAACATATCTTTTGGGGGACTGGGCAGTATGGGAACAAGTTCAACTCATAACAGTAACAATTGGGGAAAAAATGAGGTTTACAATAAGGTATCTGTCACTGAATGCACATCTAACTGATATTATATTATAAAAGGGGGGGAAAGTGTTTTCCTTCTTCAACACCTGACATCTGAGTTCTATAGCTGCTGCTGCTGCTGCTGCTAAGTCGCTTCAGTCGTGTCCGACTCTGTGCGACCCCAGAGACGGCAGCCCACCAGGCTCCCCCGTCCCTGGGATTCTCCAGGCAAGAACACTGGAGTGGGTTGCCATTTCGAAACATAATAATCCTGAGCCCTTGACTCTCAGTCCCATCTGGGTTGAGATTCTGACATCTGCAGTCATTTAAACAACTGCCTTCAGTCTGGGGAGGGAGAGGATCTATTCAGTGCTTGGGATAAAATCCTGTAAATTATTTAACATGGTTTATCCTGGGTAGTGATTCCTAGGACTAAAGACAGGGAAGAATGGGATGCTGGGAATGGTTTTTTAAAAAATTGCGACACAAGGATATGATTCCACAATCACAGGAAGGGGATTAACCCATCAGATTACTTGAATTTCCACATCTTCGAGAAGGAAGAGAGAATTTCAGGTTGGCAATTGAAAGACCTGATTATCACTCAGGAGGAAAGAGAGAGACAGGTGTGGGGCCGTGTTCCCTTGCCAGAGTGAACTTTAACTGGCTTGCAGAGAGTATCATCTCTGCAGAAGGACAGAGAGAATCCAGAGGGGCTCCTCACAGCAGATTTTCAAAAGACCTTTTTCCCTTCTCTCCGTACACTCGCAGTCCTCTCCATGAGGGCTTGGGGACTCCAGCTGCCTCCCAGGCAGACGCAGCACAGCCCATGGCTCTCAGGAATTTCATCCTGTCTTACCAGCCATCACCCTTCTCTCCCTTCTAAATTCGCCTTTTCCCTCCCTGCACCCCGGTCAAGCCTATCTTTCCCACTCCATCTGTGCTCCCATTTGATGTACTTCTTCCATGGGGTCTGCTGTAAACCTCTGCTGTTAGAAGAAAAGTAACGAAGAATTTAAGCTGGTCTCAAATACGCAATGCAATGCCCCACGTGCAATACTGCACCATGTGCAATTAGCAGAAACCTGGAATTGTCTTGATAATGCTTCTCCCTTCCCTCTAAGAGACCTCTTTTCACATGGCTCTGGGTTACACATGGTCTGGAAGAGAGTTCCTCTGTTTCCTGGCCTCCCCTAGACCACCACGTTTCTAGTCTTTCCCCTCTTTGTCTCGTCTTTGCTCCTTCCTCGCCGTGCCCCTCCAAGTTCTTTCATTTCTCCTGTGGCTCCAGACACCACTCTACCAGGAGAACTTCATCCAACAGATGGCTATCCCACGCTTCAGACTCCAGAGACCACAGATGAAGTCCTTTGACTTCCTTATTTGTACTAATGACACCAACCTTCTACCAGTCTCTTGAGGCAGAAGTTCTGTTGATTTTCTTTGATTTTCCTCCTCTCCCTCAGCCACAGCACTCATCAGGAAGCATCCAGTCCCCGTATCTCCCTCTCGATGTCTTTCCAAACCATCCATCCAACATCCACACTTTCCATTCCTCCTGCCACATTCCTTATCAAGTCCTGACCTCCCACCTGGACCAGGGTTAGACGCTCTAAGCCTGTCTCCTTGTCTCCAATTTCTTCTTCCATTTTCTGATCCACTTGAGATACAAGATCCAGATAACGCTAATAAAAAATTAACTTGGAGAGCGTCATTCAGTTGTTCAGAAATGTCAATCCTCTCCCGCTGGTTTACTTGAAAAGCGAGTCTTTCCTGTCCAGTGCCCCACGCCATCTCCAGGCTTGTCTCCAATAATTATGTTCCAGTCAGATTGGATAAGAAATCTCTCAAAGTCTTCTGCCTCGCCCACGTCCATTCCTTGGAAGATGCCATTCCCTTGGGCTGGAAAGTCCCCACTGTTCACAAACTGGAATCCTTATCCTGCAAAGCCTCTTCTTCCCTGAAGCCACTTTGTGTTTTTGTCTTTTCTTCCTTTGAATTCTCACCGCCCCTAGCTTATCTTCCTCTCCTAGAGCTTATATTTGCCTCTCTTTCATCTTTCTTTTTTCCCCTATATGCCCTCATCCTGTGCTACATAAGGAGAAGGCACTCAGTAAATGTTTCTATTATTTGAGGTCACTTCTCCGGTTGGGAAGATACAGGTTTCGATTACTTTGGTCCAATCTTGACACTAACCCCTCCAGTACCCCTGCTAGCATTATTTTCTCTGTATAACTTAATGATGTGCACTTCCTCATCTTACCTTTTCTCCTTTCTAATTCCAAATTATTTCACCTTATCCACACCAAAGCACACCACCTGCCCCAGCATTTGTCCTAATTTCCTCAAATTTAACTGCTCTCTTATGCAGACTGGTGCTCCAGGATGAAAGCCCTGAAGGGAATCGCTCTTCTTTGAGGTCTGATGTGTATCAGGGAAGCCAAACCCTGCAGTTAAAAATGTCGTGAAAATGAACTGATAAGTAGCTAGAAGCAAAATGCTGAGTATACACAAATTCCACTGCAGTGCAGAGCGCAGTTTGGAAGTTCAAGCAAGAATTGTTTATTAAAATGCATGAGCTTCCATAGCTTCACCGAGGAGGAGATAACATACTTAACAGTTACTGGTGGAGCACTGCATACGAGAATGGGTATTTTGTGTGGATCTAAGCAACTCTTGAAGTATTTTTTTAAATTCTTTTCATTAGGCTAGAAGAAGCCAGCTTTAAGGCCATGTCACTGGCATTAAAAGATGTATATTATACGTCAGCAACTACAGCATTTACTTCATGTGAGCATAGCAAGAGGCTTGAAAACACAGTTTATTTTGCAGAGACTGCATTAATCCTTCAGTTGCTGTCCCATGCCACAGAACTGCCAATTCTGCCATACTATAGAGCCTTTGCAGTGAAGTGAAAGTTGCTCAGTCATGTCCAGCTCTTTGCAACCCCATGGACTATACAGTCCATGGAATTTTCCAGGTCAGAATTCTGGAGTGGGTAGCTGTTTCCTTCTCCAGGAGATCTTCCCAACCCAGGGATTAAATCCAGGTTTCCCACATTGCAGGCGAATTCTTTGCCAGCTAAGCCATAAGGGAAGCCCAAGAATATGGGAGTGGGTAGCCTATCCCTTCTCCAACGGATCTTCCTGATCTAGGAATTGAACCGGGGTCTCCTGCGTTGCAGGTGGATTCTTTACCAACTGAGCTATCAGGGAAGCCTTTACTTCTTATAATTACGTATTTTAACCTGTTAATATACTAGAGACAAATTAAGCAAAGAGAAGGAAAAAAGTGGGAACAAGAGGTCCTCCTGTGTGCTCCCTTCTTGGGGTGGGTGTCCTCAGTGGGGCTTTACAGAGGAAGAATGTAAAACCTTTACAGAAGAAATATCCAACTTGAATCATGGGGACTAGGAACTTCTAAAACACAGGGTTTTTCCCTCTTCCATTTTAATGGAATGGAAGCTTCCCAGATGGCACAGTGGTAAAGAATCCACCTGCCAATGCAGGAGATTCAAGAGACGCGAGTTCGATCGCTGGGTGGGGAAGGTCCCCTGGAGTAGAAAATGACAACCCGCTCCAGTATTCTTGTCTGGGAAATCCCGTGGACTGAGAAACCTGGTGGGCTGTAGTCCATGGGGTTCCAGAGTCAGACACGACTGAGCACACTCATGCACACCTTCTAACAGAACTGCAAGCACCTCCTGATGTCATTTTTATATTTCTCCAGCGACTTTGTCTCTACTGCTTTTCAACACCTTCCCCTCCTGGTTTCTCTGTAAACAAATGGGACTGACCCTTCAATTTTGCTGGCTGCTGTTGGAGCCTAAACTGAGTTTTCTTTCCATGTTTGTTCAAATGGTTTCCCATCATTTCGAGAAGAAAGAAAAACAGAGCTGGATGACCAGTACTAGGGAACAGTAGTGTGGCAGAGTGGAACTGCCCATCGGAGGAGCCAGACTGCCCTTGGTTCCAATCCCAGGACCAAGGCCTGTCAGTCCATGGGTCCTGGCAAATCATACGGCCCTGTGCACCATAGTCCTCTCTTTGAAATGAGGATGATGTCCCTCTCATGGGGTTGCTTGGCATAGGGTAGGTATTTGACAAATGTTAATTCTACTTCACTAAACCTTAACCCCCCAGTTCTATTCATACTCAGCAGAAATTAGTGACATTGGAGCAAAGGAAGTTTTTGTTTATTTATTTTTTAATATCCCTGCTAACAGTCTCCATTTCTCACACAGAAGCCAAATCTCAAATACATGTCTTCTCCCCACCCTCACCCCACCTGCCCTGCCATGTCAATGCCAGGTCACTAGGTAAGCCCAGGGATCTCAAGGAGAACCAGCCTCCTCATCTGGGATGGGTGGAGGCTCACAAGCGAATCCTGATGGGTTCCCTGGAGGAGGAGGACCTGCTGGAGTTACTGGACTCACTGCCTCTCTGGGGAGGAGGAAGGAGCACCCAGAAAGCCACAGGTGTTCTTCGAGGTCTTTTCTTCCTATTCCATTCCCCAATTTCTCCCTACCAGGCAGGCACAAGGTGGTGACCTGGATGCAGGTTCCCTGGAGAAACACCCAGGTCAAGGTTCAAGCCTGTTGCAGGCGGCAAGAGGAAGGGAGAGGACTGTCTGGGTCATAGGCTGTCATACTCTTTGTTAAACGATTTCTAGCCCTAGGACTATCTCGAACTCATTCTATCCCGGTGAATGAGTCACTAACCGGAAATGGTGTAAACACAGGTGTAATACCGGCCTAAGAAGCCCTGGCTCTCCGCGGTTGGAGGAAGACCAGCTCTTCCTACAACAACCCTTGCCTTCCACTTTCAGAAAACTGAAGTTCAAGGCATTACGCCAGGTGCCTGAAGCATCAGTCGAGGGACTGAGGACTCCCAGTCAGGCTGGGTGGCGCGTCAGCCTCCTCCTACCCGCAGCAAGTCATTGACAATTTCGGGGCCCACGCAACTTTCGGGACGCGTCTGGGTTCCTGATTTCATCATTCCCCTGCGCACCCCCAGATCTGGGACTGTACCCTCCACCGCCTCTCCCTCGTCCTCTCCGGGTCTGGCAGAGCAGGCTGGACGAAGGGATGCAGGACACCTACATACCTACGCGCACGTTATGGGAAAGGGAAGGCTGCAGACACCGAAACTCGTCCCTGCAGAGCCCCGTGGGGCCATCCTTGGAAAAAGGTGCAAAGGGGCGCTCACTCCCGGGTCGGACGGCGCCAAGTATCGGGCCGGGGGCGGAGCCTCCGTCTGGAGCCGGAGGGAGGGGCGGGGCGGGGATCGCCAGGAGGCGTCGGGGGTCGGGGAGCGAGCCCGCCGGCTGGGGGCGCGGGGCGGCGGCCCGGACCGCGGAGGTGCGGCGGAGCCCGGCGGGCGGCGCCACCGGAGGCGGGAGGGGGCGGAGCCGCGCTCGCAGCTGCCACCCGGCCGCCGGGCCCGGGCAGAAGACGCCGCCCGCGGCCGGGCACGCACCGCGCGCACACTCTCCAAACAATGCTCCGAGGCGCCCAGCAGGGCGGCTGGCGGCTCGGAGACCCGCGGCGAGGCCGGGGGAGCGCAGCCCCGAGGTGAGCCCGCGGCGCCTTCTCCCAAATCGGCCTCTTTTTTTTGTCTGGCAAACGTGGCCGCAGAGGGGAGCTCCGGGGGAGCGCGGCGATTGTGGAGCAGGCGACCCCCGTCGGCGTCCCCCGGGGGTGACAGGCGGTCGCTGGAGGAGGGTGGAGCGTTCGGACCGCGTGCGCCCGGGGTTGCGCCCGAGGTGGAAGGGCCGAGCCCGGGCTAGGGGGTGGAGGGGCGGAGGGGAAGGACCGGGGAGCCAGAGGTATGTTTCGATGCGTTCGAGAATCGCGCTCTTTCGGAAGGGAAACTTTCCTCGAGTTCCGGCAGCGGAACCGACTGCTCTGGTCTAGCTGGTCTGGCTGCTGGACTTGGGGCAGGAGACCGGAGCGCTTTGGGGATTGCTATTGTGGAGACTGCCGTTCCGCGGCTGCAGGATTGTCACAGGAACAGAGAGGGAGAGACCGCTCGGCGGCTCGGATCGGGACCCCGGGCGTGATGCTTTGGGACGCCAGGTTAGTAGCTGCCTCTTAGGCAGCCCGCAGTTGGATGCCAGCCTGGGGGTCTCCAGGGGGAACTAGACGATACCTTTTTCCTGAGCGGTGGCGGAGCCCTCTGAGAGGCTACCGTGGGCACGTTGTTAACCTTTGCTTATGTTGCCTCCTCCTCCCCCGCCACAGACACACAAAATAGAATCACTCACTCAGACACACACACACATACACACACACACAGAGAGAGACAGACAGACAGACAGACAGACAGACAGACAGAGAGAAAATAGAATCTCTCCACTTTCCGGTCCTCAGTGAGAACGCGAGGAGGCAGGGCCGGCTGACTGTATTTCTCTCAGGTGAAGCTCAGCCAGTGAGCACATGGCTTTGCAGAGCCCAGAGCAAAGCCCAAAGGTCTAGGAGGGAGGAGTTTTGCAGGGCATCCAGCCCAGAGTCAGGTTGGGAAGGCCCTATTGATCACTGGCCTGAAAAACCCCTTCCCCTTTTGAGCCGGAAATTTGACAGGAAGCACTGGGGAATTCTGCGGTTATTTCGCTATCTTGGGGTCTTGAGGAATGCGGGTATCTTCCTTACTGGTTTAGATTGTAGTGGGTCTAACCCACAAAAACCACATTCCTGCTGATGAGATTAGATTACATAGCGCTGGAGAAGGAAAAAAGAAAATAAAAAGTTGGGTGAGTAGCATGACTTACCCTCTGTGCGTGTGGGTGGTGGTGGGGAGACAGGAGGTAAGGCCTTTACTTACTCCTTTCTGCCTGGGCAACCCCTGTCAATGGAGTGTTGAAATCCAGACAAATTTCCATAAATATACCTCTTTTGCATTCTTTTAATTGTATTTAAATGTATTTAATTGTAAAAAATAGATAAATTTTTTTTAGATGACTGTTTTCCAGAATTCTCTCACTTCAGGGTAAGGCATGTGCAACTTTCAGTGCAAGTGTGAAGGGCATTTGGAGCCCAGAGATTTGATTTTGTGGATCTGGTCATCATTGTTTGGATTCTTTATCCTATGATGTGGGTGTGTATCTGACAGCTTCAGTCTTGCACGTTTTAGCCACGACTGGTGCAGAAGTTTGCAGAGGCAAAGATATTTTATCATGACTTGGATCAGAAAGAATGTTAAGATCTTTTTCTAATCTTACACTGCTGCCTCCCACTGAAATGGGGGAATTTGCATAATTCTGAGGGCTGCCTGCCCTTGGAGGTAAGGAATGTGGGCTGGGAAGGTGCCATTCCCAGGCGGTGGAGAGCTGGCACCACGAGGCAGGCAACGCTCATGCTTGGTGAGTGCCACTTAAGTTTTTCCACTGTCTTTTGACTTAAAATAAATAGATAGTTCCAAGCCCAGAACCTCTCTAGACAGAGAGAATCCTTTCTGGCTTGATGTAGTGATAAATTCTGTTTGCTGTGACTGAGGAACCAGTTTTAACAGGATGTGTAGTGAGTCAGTGATGGTAAGGAGCCCAGGGCTTCATTTCATTCTTTTTCCCAGAAAAACGTTTTCCAGTCTCTGAGCGGTTGGCGTAGTGAAAGTTGTACCCACCGTCGGAGAATTTCAGAGCTGAGGATGGGAGCGAGGAGGGTGTTCAGGAACTGGTGACGGGTTTTGAAGGAAGCTTCCTGAATGTTGGTAATCCAGCCTGAAGTCCCAGGGCTGGAGTGAGCCATCTGCTCACAGGAGGGACCTTTGGCACCAAGCAACCATAACACATTTGGGTCAGTTATCTGAGCAGGAAATGATGTGTGGCCACCCCACGTGGCTTTCTTTGCCCCCCACTCTGTGGATGCCTCACTCCTCAGACAGCCCAGCCCTGTGAGGAGCTGCAGGAAGGAGGTGAGCCCACTCAGACCAGATTCCCAAGCTCTCTCCCTCCATCCTGTCTGGGGTGTGGAAGCCTCTGCCTGCAGTAGAGGGGGCCAGGATTCCCAGGAAAGGACCTCTCCCTGCCTCAGGGCAAGGGTATGGAGCTTTGCCTTACTGAACAACAAAATGCCTCCTCTACTTTTTCCTCTTTCCAAAATCCTCCCTGGCCTGGGATTGTGAGAGAAAGAAAAACCCTTGCTTTCATCCTCTGCTTGTTGAAGCTTAGTGACCTCTTCTGGGGAACTTGGCAAGGAACAAACCTGCCACTTGGGTATATTTATAGGAGGAGGAGAAGCCAACTTGTAATCATCTTGATGCAGAAGATCCTAACGATGGTCACGAAGGACAGATACTTGTCTTTATTTCAGAGAGTTCATTTAGCTTAAAGATACAGTGGGCTTCCTGGTTAGCTTTGGAGGGACAAAGAGGCCCAATGTAGCTTCAGCTCTCATTGAGTCGGCACCCTGGTCTGCAAGTGTGGGAGACCAGAAAGAGAGCTCTTCCCATAGAGATTCTGGAATGATCTTTGGGGCTCCTGGCTCATTCCACCTGGTTAGTCCTGTTGATGGTAGGGAGAGCAGCAACCTCAGAGCCAGTTCTCACGAGAGGAAAGCGGAAAGCAGACCCTGGGGCCAAACCCTCTCTATTTAATGAGTCTGTTCACTGTAGATTCTTCAGGATGATTTTCTCCTGAACACTGTCCTTCTGAGGAAGTCAGTTCATTTAAGTGAGGAAAGGAGAGCAAAAAGCAGTAAATAGATAATGGCAAGCGACTCAGTGTAACGTGTGAGGTGATGACATGAGGGGCTGCCAGCAAAGTTGGCTTCTCTCCGAGGAACCCCTGAGCATTCTGCGCCTGCAGACATGCCTCAGTTTATGTTCTTGGGTTTGTTTTCCCATCTGTAAAATGGAGGTGACAGCTACCTGACGGGTCTCATTCAGGTGAACTGGTTAAAGTCTGCAATCCTTCGAGGTTTCCCCCTCAGTGGTGAATTTACTGAGTGAATTCCGTGGTGCAAACTCTCCGCCTTCAGTTTTACTCTCAGAGGAAGTAAACTCTTTAAGCAAGCTGACTGCCTCCCCTCCAGGGTTCTTCATTGTCGCTCAGTCGTGTCCTACTCTTTGCGACCCCATGGACTGCACACCAGGCCTCCCTGTCCATCACCAACTCCTGGAATTGCTCAAACTTATGTCCATTGAGTCGGTGAGGTGATGCCATCCAACCATCTCATCCTCTGTCGTCCTCCTCTTCCTGCCTTCAATCTTTCCCAGCATCAGGGTCTTTTCCAGTGAGTCGGCTCTTTGTATCAGGTAGCCCAAGTATTGGAGCTTCAGCTTCAGCATCAGTCCATCCAATGAATATTCAGGACTGATTTCCGTTTGGATTCCTTAGGGTTCTCATACGGAAAATCATTGTGAGCAATGACTCTTCTAGTACAGTCTACTGTACAACTACTTCTAGTACAGTCTATCCAGACCTAGACCACAGGGCTACATGACCATGAATCTCTCTTTCTGTTTCCCCCAGGCCTGAAGCTCTAGGTCTATTGATTTCACTAAGCCCTGGGCTGAATAAGGCATATTAATTAGAGGGGTTGGAGAATTCCCAAGATGCCAGACCTCCCAACCAGGACCCCCTGGGGAGCAGCTGAGACCACACCTCTCCACTTTCTCACCCCTTCTGTCTCCACCTCCTCACAAGTATGTGTTGCAGTGTTGATCTCAGAGCCCAGGCTTGCCTCCCCTCTCATATCATTCTCGGTTAAAAATTGTGGCTTATTTTCCAGAAGCCACGATTTCTACCTGCTGTCCTGTTTGGAAGTTCTCATTTCTCTGGGGCCAAGTCCCAGGCTCTAGACCCCATAGCAGCAGGTGATGCACAGATCAGTCACAAGCTTCTCATCTCCAGCCCTGTGTGATTTCTTCCTGTGAACTGCCCCCAGAACCTCCAGGTGCTCAGGATTTTAGGGGACTGAAGTATCTTTTACACTCTCTACTCATGCATCAGGGGCTTCCCTGGTGGCTTAAGTGGTATAGAATCTTCCTGCAATGTGGGAAACCCAGGTTCAATCCCTGGGTCAGGAAGATCCCCTGAAGAAGAAAATGGCACCCTACTCCAGTATTCTTGTCTAAAGAATCCCATAGACAGAGGAGCCTGGTGGGCTTCAGTCCATGGAGTCACAAAGAGTTAGACACAGCTGAGCAACTCACGCACACACACCCACACATGCAACAGAGCTGTGTTTAGATTTTATAGCTTTTTAAGGCCACCCCACTAGAAAGGGATTAAGAGCCTCATGACAAGTGGGTGAGGCCTTGGAATAAATAGAATAGTCATCTTCACCTCTTTTCTTCTTCCCCTTCTGCTCCACAGTCATATCATCAGACTCTGATTGATCATGCCCCATCTTCCCCAGGGGCTCAGCGGTTAAAGAATCCGCCTGCAATGCAGGAGACCAACGAGATGGGCATTGGATCCCTGGGTGGAGAAGATCCCCTGAAATAGGAAGTGGCAACCCACCCCAGTATTCTTGCCTGAAAAATCCCATGGACAGAGGAGCCTTGTGGGCTACAGTTTATGGGGTCGCAAAGAGTCGGACAGGACTGAGCATACACTAAGGGGAGATCTGGCAGGGGAGACCTCTGATCAGGCAAGTGTTCTGCTTTTCCAGGAAGCTGCCCAGTGAGCCCCTTCCACCTTCCCGGAGACCACACCAGCAAGCCGAGTGCAAGATGAACCAGTACCCCATCTGCTGCTCAAGATGCTTGAGACCATTCCACTGAACCCCGAGAGCCCGAAGATGTCTGCGTGCAGCGACTTTGTGGAGCACATCTGGAAGCCCGGGTCCTGCAAAAACTGCTTCTGCCTGCGCAGTGACCATCAGCTGGTGCCTGGCCGCCCCCAGCCCCGAGCTGGCTGCCTGCCCCCTCCGCCTCGCCTGCACCCCAGGCCGGAGAGCGGCCGCCCGGAAGATGACAGCTTGAGCGGCTCACCCTACTCCAAGCCCACCATCGCCGTGAAGCCCACCATGATGAGCTCTGAGGCTTCTGATGGGTGGACAGAGGCCGGCGTGAGTGCCGACGTCGCACAGGTGAGGCTGACTCAGCCCCATGGTATTTTTACAGGGGCTGCTCCTGTTGTAAGGCTGCTGTGACTGGCGGGCAGCCAGGGTGAGCTGTCCCGGCAGGACTCCTTCGGGTTGGCTTCCTGGGTAGCTCGCCCTAGACTGCTCCTTCCTGACTGCTACCCTCTCTTCTCTCTCTGCCCTCCTTTCTCTCAGTCCCTTCAGGCCAAGAACCATGAATGCAATCCCTCCAAGTTTATTTGGAGATTGTATCAGGACATAGCCACTAAAATGAGGCATTTTTCTAAAAAGTTAAAACTTTTAAGAGATCATCTTAAATATATACAAAACTAGCAGGAATTGCTTAACAAACCCCATGCATCCACCACCCTGCCTCAAAAGCTTGAACAGTCATCAACTCATGATCACTCTCCTTCCATCTTTATCCCTGCCCCTACTCTCCCTTCCCCTCCTTTCCCCTAAAGCAAACCCCAGATATTGCATCATGATTGTACCTCCTTAAAAAATTAAGTCTTTATACAAAATATCATTATCACACTTAAAAATGTCAGCAGTAGTTCCGTGATATCATCCAATTCCCAGCCAGTGTTCATATTTCCAATTTGGAAGCTTGGATTTTTCCGCCTTTGATCTGGGATTACTAAAGACAATTACATCCTTAGAGAGTAGACCATTCTGCTCATCCCCCTGCCCAACTCCCCCACCCCCCACCCCACCGTTGACCCTGACCAAGGTCTAATTATTTAGAGGGCACATGAAGCCTGCTGCCTCTAGACATGTCTTCTAAGAAGCTGCATGTCTAAAACATATTCTTGGGACTTCTTGTAACCCCTTTACCTCTTCTAGTTTTCTTAAACTATCACGGTGAGTAGGTCAGGAAGGCTTTGTGAGCTTATGTGAAATCAAAAGTCAGTTTTAAATCAAGGGAGGCTTGAATGAGGCAAGCCACCTCCTGGGGTTGCTCTCAGCTTCAAGTCGCCTGCAAAGCTGCTGCTCCATTTTCCAGAAGCTGGTTACACTCATTCCCCAGGCCTTTCTTGGCACCTTCAACCTTCACAGATGTAAACCAGGAACTTTTTCTAGTTTGGATCATGTTGGAAAGGAGCCAGAGGCCGGCCCTGCCTTGAGGCTTCTTTGAAAGTGGGGGTAGGGGAGATTTTAGAAGGAAAGGAGGAGGGGACTGTGATTTCAGTGACGGGAATGACTAGCCTACATCACTGTCTCAGGCTCAACTAGTCCAGCCACTTATGCAGGTTTGGGCTGAGGTCACTGCCTGTCACTGGGAGAAAGATTGTGGCTCAGAGTGAGTGATGCAAGGGAACCAGGGCCCAGCTCAGAAGGCACCCCTCACCCTCCTGCCCTCTAACCCCACTCCCCACCCACCATGTTTTTAAAAGCCTTATGACTTTGTTTTCTTATCAAAAGACTAATGAACACTAAGCAAAAATTAAAACTCAAACTCTTATTTTCAAAGCCCATGGGAGAATTCATCTCATCTAGAAGTTTCAAGGGAAAAGGCAAAATGTTCTTCTTTAGTGTTTTTCCCCTCAGCCAAAAGAGTAACAGACATGGGCGGGAAGCGCAGTGTCTGGGAAGACTGCCGGCTCCAGGGGAGCCCCGCGATGATGAGAAGGCCGTAGGGAGATCAGAGGGTAGGCAGGCAGCCTGGCTCCTTAACTGTGGCTCGGAAGACTGTTTCCAGTGTCATGGCCCTGCCCTCTCACTTTCTCTCTCTTCCTTTTTTCTCTGGCAAGGTCTAATGTAAGTCTTTTAACCTTGGGGCTGTGTAGGTCATCTGGAGACGAGCCCCCGGCAAGCTCCCCCTCCCGAAGCAGGAAGACGCGCCAGTAGTTTATCTGGGCAGCTTCCGAGGCGTCCAGAAGCCTGCCGGGCCCTCGGGTCCCACAGACAGGGGTCACCCCCGCAGCCCCCCTGCCTATGCCATGGTCGGCCTGCACAGCCTAGAGCCCCGGGGGGACCGGAGTGCCGCCTTCCACCCGGTGAGCTTCCCTGACGAGAAGCTTGGACGAGACGATAAACCAGCGATCCCCTACCAAGAGCTAAACTCTCCGCAGGAGAGCTTCCGCCACAAGCTGGCCGCCTTCTCCGGGATGACTTCCGGCTGCCACAAGGGCCTGGGGCCCTACCCGTCTGCTCAGCCCCTGCGGGAGTCCCTGCCCTCGGAGGATGACAGCGATCAAAGGTGCTCGCCCTCGGGGGACAGCGAAGGGGGAGAATACTGCTCCATCCTGGACTGCTGCCCCGGGAGCCCAGGCGCGGAGGACGCCGCCCGGGCCGGCGGTTCCCGACACAGACAGGGCGGCAGGGACTGCTCGGCAGCCTGCTGGGAGCCGCGGGTGTCTGCCAGGCCACCTGAGGAGGAGAAGCGGGCTTTGAGTTTCCCCAGGGACTGCTGCAGCCAGGGCCCGACCGAGAGCCCACCCCACCTGGGCCCCAAGAAGCAGTCCCTCGCTTCAGAGGCTGCCAGCTCTTCGGATGGCCTCTCCTGCGGGAGTGCCAACAGCCGCGCCAGCAGCCCCCTGGCCCCTCATCCTGAGAGCGATTACTGCTCCCTCAGGAAGGAGCCTGGGCCGGGGAAGCAGCAGGACTCTGGCTGCCATGGTGTGGCCTCCAGCAGGTGCCCTGGGCAGACTGGGGAGCCCCAGCCCCCAGCCCACTCCAGGGAGGCTGCACAGTCTGAACCCATCTATGCTGAGAGTACCAAGAGGAAGAAGGCCGTTCCAGTGCCTTCCAGGCCGCAGGCCAAGGCAGAACAGGGGGCAGGCACCCCGGGCCAGGCCCATGTGCGGACGGTTAACACCTGGGCTCAGAAAGCCGCATCTGGCTGGGGCCAGGACAGGGAAGGCCCGGAGGTGGCCCCCAAGCTGGCGGCCACCATCACAGTCCTGGCGGCCCACCCAGAAGAGGACCACCGGACAATCTACCTGAGCAGCCCTGACTCCTCGGTGGGGGTGCAGTGGCCACGCGGGCCCCCGAGCCAGCAGGCTCCTGAGACAGGCGGAGAGGAGCCTTCAGCTGGGCAGGGGCTCGGCTCCAGGGAGAGCCGGCATCGTGGTGCCAGCGAGGCCACGGCCAAGGGGAGACCTGCCATCCCCCCCAAGATGTCCAGGAGCAGCCCTGGAGGGTCCCCGGTATCCTCCTCCGCCTCCCCGATGTCCGACCTCAGTGAAGGGAACTCGGGCGTCCCTGGGCCCCAGCCTCCATCCAGGGCCCCCGCTGACCCCGCTTCTTCCTGCCGGGCCAACGGCATTCCCGCCAGTGACTCTGCCAGGGGGCCCCCGCCTGCCACCAGCACGTCAGTCTTGGAGCAAAGGCGGCCCCGGCCCCAGGCCGGTGCCTGGAGTCGCCAGTGCCGGATCGAGGAGGAGGATGAGTTGGAGCAGGACTTGCTGAGTCAAAGTTGGGGGAGAGAGGTGGAAAATGGCCCCTTGGACCCGGCCAGCTCCTCCGCCTGGCACCGTCTTTGCCCCACAGACGGCTCCTCTGGGCAGAACAGCAAAGCTGGGACTGGGATGAGCAAGTCGGCCTCATTTGCCTTTGAGTTCCCCAAGGACAGAAGCGGGATTGAGGCGTTCTCGCCTCCCCCGCCACCTCCAAAGTCACGGTAAGTACGACTGTGTGTGCGTGCAACTTGGTGTCTGGGTGGGCCTGGAGAGTGTGTTCGTCCAGCAAGACGGAGGCATCTTCCAGAAACCAAGGTCTTTGCTGCCTGCAAGACATCAGGCCAAGGTTTGGGGCCTGTAGGCACGTGTGCCTTAGTGTGAATTTCTCCTTGGTGCTCAGCACACAAACCTAGGAGCAGTGCCCTGCTTGGGCTTGGCTGTTGGGAAGGTGTCTTTCTGAGAAGCACTGAGAGGCTGTCACTCTTGGCTGGTGCCTACCGTCTTATCATTGGGTGTCCTTGTTTTCTCCATTTCTCTGAAGTGTCTTCAGCAGGCTTCCCCCCACCCAAATCCTAAAGTTCCTGATTTATTTAAACATGCAGACAAAGGCTCCAGGAGGCTATGCTACAGAATCTTGCGAGGCAAAGAGATGGGCAGGCAAAGGAGCAATGCCAGTGTGCTCCATAAATTGTAGCCATGATGGTGATTAGACTTTGGGGGCAAAAGCAGGTTGTAGGAGGCACTGGACATGTTTTAGAACTCTCAGATGTGGGTTTTTAAAGAAAAAAAAACATATATATAGTTTCACGGTAGCGTGCTGAAACTCACAGCTTTCTCACCGTTTTCTCCTGCCAGTTTAAAGTTCCTCTCAAAGGCCTGAGAAAAATAAAATTTTTTTTTTTTGAAGTATTGAGTTGTGCATGGAATTCAGATTCTGAGGTGGGGAGGGGGAAGGGGGGAGTGGCTCTCAATTAGAGCAAAACCAATTCCTCTCAGGGAAAGGAACAGCCTGCTGTTTTTCAAAAGATGACAGCCCTTCCGAACACTTTCTTTAGTCATGTCATCTCCAGTGGTTCTGTTTCAGCTCATGTGCCTCCAGGTTGATGTCAGAAGCAGGGAATTGACCACAGAGGGAAACAGCTGTGACATTTGACTTTGAACATCAAGGCATCTCGGGCTGTGATGCGTCCTAACGTGGGCTTTTTCTGGAACCACTGCTCTGTTCTGGTGTTGAGTTGGCCTCCTGCCATGCATAGTAGATAGCCATCCTCCAGATCTTTGGAGGAGCACAGACTCTGGGCTACGGTTTTTGCTCACTGACTGAATGGGGGGTTCCTCAGCTCAGAAGAGCTCCCACGTTATACAGCACTTACTATGGGCCAGGCATGGAGCTAAGGGACTTAGACATATTAACTCATTTGATGCTCAGAGCAGATCTAGGAAGTAGGAATTACCATCCCCAATTACAGATGACAAAACAGAGAGAGAGCTGAGTAACCTGTGCCAGGGTCACACGGCATACGTGGCAGGCTGCCTCCATAGTATGTGCTTCCAAACACCTTAGACACAGCAGTGTATGGAGGAGTGGGCAGGGCATTCAAATAAAACATGGGCATCATGTCTGCCTCAGGCCTGGAGGGCTTAGTAGGAAGCACGGGCTTTGGAGCCAGAAAACTGAGTTCATGTTGCGTCTGTCTCACCTGCATGTTAAGTGATCTCGAGCAAGCCACTCGCTGTGACAGAGCAGCTTCAGGTTCCTCTCCAAAATGGGCTAATAATAACAATACATTTGTAACACCCTGTTGTTGAAAGGCTCAAATGGATGAACAGAATCTAATGCAGAGATTAATTCTGTAGGCAAAAGCCACCCCGATCTGTCAACAGTAGCAGGGATACCCACACCTTATAGAAATGGGACTGGCCTGATCGGAGGAAAACCACCTGAGCCTTGGAGAAGGAACTAGAACTTTCTTGGGTAAGAATCACAGGGTTTGGAATAACACCAGTCACCATAGCAATGTGACTCAAGTAGAATCCTTCGTTAGCATCTGGGGTGAGATCAGAGTTTTGGAGGCCAGTTTGTTAAAAAACAAAACCATTGGATTATGTACAATTCACACCAGGTGGGAATCTCAGAGGTTCTAGGGGCTAGCTCTTAAAAAAAAAAAGAAAAGTTTTTATTTTCAGAACTTTGGGGAGAAAAATCTAGGAAATAAAATTAACTAGCTTAAGAGAACACAGAAAAAAGGGAAAGAGCATCTGGTACTATTTAAAATAAATTGAACATACATATATATATATATATATATATATATTCATTTGGGGAAGATTTTTCAAGCATTACCAGCATTCTCTTTTAAATCATCGCACATCTCCCATGAGGATATAAGAGGGCAGGCCCAGGACCATAAGTTCAGTTCAGTCACTCAGTTGTGTCTGACTCTTTGCGACCCCATGGACTGCAGCACACCAGGCCTCCCTGTCCATCACCAACTCCTGGAGTTTACTCAAACTCATGCCCATTGAGTCGGTGATGCCATCGAACCATCTCATCCTCTGTCATCCCCTTCTCCTCCTGCCTTCAGTCTTTCCCTGCATCAGTGTCTTTTCAAATAAGTCAGCTGTTCGCATCAGGTGGCCAAAAGTATTGGCGTTTCAGCTTCAGCATCAGTCCTTCCAATGAATATTCAGGACTGACTTCCTTTAGAATGGACTGGTTGGATCCTCTTTGCAGTCCAAGGGACTCTCAAGAGTCTGCTCCAACACCACAGTTCAAAAGCATCAATTCTTCAGCGCTCAGCTTTCTTTGTAGTCCAACTCTCAAATCCATACCATAAACTGACCATAAACTGACTTTTGATTCTGGAACTTGGTACTCTACTTACTGAGGTGGGTGCTCGGAACCCACAGCCTTCAAACCTAGTTGGTCTGGGTGATGGCAAATCAGAGTGTTGACCAGAGTATAGCCCATGGTTGATCCAGCACCACTGGTGGCTGTGACAGGCTGATGTCAGTTTTCCAAGATGGGAAAATGTTGGAAGGTCTTTAAGCAACATCCAAGGTTAACTTCATTTCTTCACATGGGTCATCTGTTCAATGGATTTTATTTCTGTGGCTCAACCTCACCTGTGAACAAAGATAACACCTGTCATGATGGTTATGAGGTCCACTCAGGACTCCAGAGAGAGGGGCTGTTCCATGCAGAGTAGTGTTACTTTTTACTAACAGGCACTTAAGCAAGTAAGTTAGTGCTTTCTCGGGCCACTATAGAACCAAGAAATCATATGCTGGCTTTCCTATGGTCCCATTTTATAAAACGGACCGACTCGGAGGGGAAAAAAATAGATGTTGAGAGTGACCTGGCTTTCCTGTGGTCTTGTTTTGAATGTTTGGCAGTAGCTTTTCTGTTTTCTGAGATACTGTCCTCTGCAAACTCCCATCAGGGTTCCTGAGAAAACTCTTGCTGCAGTACCATGTAGGATGAAGATTCTCAATACTCATTTAATGCCTGAAAGCCATGTAGAGGTGTTCAAGTACATGTTGAGCCTTCCTCCCAGGCAGGTGAGGAGGTCTGGGTCTTTTACCTGCTGCTGCCAAGGCAGCCTCCTACCTGTGTAAGCTCACACCTGCTTAACCTGACCAATCCCATTGAGTCTCTGGATCACCCCTGCTCCAATATAGGGCAGACTTAGAAGGTAAGGAGCAACCCATACTGCTGGTTAGAAAACAAAAACCCACAGGAAAGAGATGTGTACGTCTTAGTTTAAATGTCATGTTTGAGACAAGGCAGTTCAGTGAGAGCAGCCAGTGCCTGGGGGAGTAATTAAGATGTGAAAAAAATCAAATTTATTTCTGCCTTTTATTTCCTCACAGATGCAAACCTGGTTTTAAATGACTTATGGCTTTTCAGTGACAAGGTCAGTTAAGGGAAAATCATCTGATCAGTGTCAAACAGGCATTTCACAAAGAAATCCCCAAATAGGAATTAGGCTGGTAGACCTGAACTCAGAGGTAGAATTAGAAGACAACAGGTGAATGAGAAATAAGACAGGTTTATATGGTTTTAGTTTCCAGATGATCTGGCCCCAGATGAGACTAATCAAAAAGAAAGAAACATTTCCCCAAGAAAGTGAGGGATGATTTTGTTTTAAAGTTATCACTCATGCTTATAATTTTAACCCAATACTTATACTAAGTTCTCCTCCTTCTCTGCAAGGATTCTGGGAAGCAGAGATTGAGTCTGTCCTAAGCTTTTGTTCATTCTTAATTCTCATCCTTCTCACATGGCTTCTCACAGACAGGTGGTGATGGTGTCAGAGATGGAGGTCTTTTCTGCACGCTGAAGTGGCCACATTACTCCCCAGAGGAACCAAAAGAACTTCATTGTACGTTCTCTCAATCACACGCTATCTTAGCATGACTTTGAGGATTGGAATTGGATGAGTGAGATGGGTCACTGTCTCTAGATCCTATATCCAATCTGGTTAAATCTCTAGGGGCTTCCCTGGCTGCTGCTGCTGCTGTTAAGTCGCTTCAGTTGTGTCTGACTCTGTGTGACCCCATAGACGGCAGCCCACCAGGCTCCCCCGTCCCTGGGATTCTCCAGGCAAGAACACTGGAATGGGTTGCCATTTCCTTTTCCAATGCATGAAAGTGAAAAGTGAAAGTGAAGATGCTCAGTCGTATCCGACTCTTAGCGACCCCATGGACTGCAGCCTACCAGGCTCCTCCATCCATGGGATTTTCCAGGCAAGAGTACAGTCCAGTGGTTAAGATTTCCCCTTCCAAAGCAGGGGGTGCAGGTTCAATCCCTGGTCAGAGTGCTAAGATCCCATATGCCTTGTGGCCAAAAAGCCAAAACATTAAACAGAAGCAATACTGTAGTAAATTCAATAAAGATTTTAAAAATGGGCCACATTAAAAAAAAAAAAAACTTTAAAATGTTTTATTCTTGAGGCACCTCTTACTGTAGTGGATTGTGATGGGATGGCAACAATTGACCAGGAAATCCCACAATCTTCATGTATAACATGCTTTTCTCAGTGGCGTTTTGAAAATCACAGTTTGTATCAGAAAGCATTATACACGCTTCAGGAATGTTCTCTGTGTTTACCTTTTTGACAAAACTGAAATAAGTCTGCTGGAGATCGAGTTGGTTCGGTGAAGACTGAATACTGGGCATACTTCAGGGGGGAAACCGACCCCCCCTGCCCCGCCACATACACACACAAAGTTTGGCAAACAAAGCACATATATCAACAATACAGTTTTATATCCTGCTCTGTGCCAGGAAATTTATAGTTGGCCTCTTCCCATGAGTTTGTGGATAGAAAATGTTGTGGGACATCTAGTGATGCTGAAGCATGGAGAACTAACATTGATTCCTCTCTTATTCTGTAATTTTTTTTTTATTCACTAAGTGGAACAGTAGCATATATAAAATATTTACAGCATCCTCTCCATTTTTGAGAAGGCATCCATGGTGAAGGCGTAGGGATTAGAGATTCTTTAATTCATCAGATATCTACTAATTGCCTACTTTCTGTGCAAGGTGCTAAAAATAGCCAGTTACTGGAGTTCCACCCCTTAAGGCCCCTGAGGGTTGACTTGGTAGGAATTAAATCAGCAGATGTGCAAAAGGACCGCCAAAAGTGCACTCCTGCTTTGATTGCTTTTGTGGAGACTGGTTATCACAGCATCTGGATTCTCACTGAATTTCTTGTTCTGCCCAGTAAAGCCAAGATAAGCTCAGCTTGGTGTCCAGGAGTAGTGAAATAGCAATCCTTCCTTTAAGGTCTTTTGACCTAATACAAATCACACTTAGTACAGGCATGTAGATAGCCATCTATTTAAAAAAAAAAAAAAAAGATGTTCCTTGAAGGTAAAAGACATTCTTAGCCATCATTTCAGAATATCCTGTTTAATGCCTGGCATATGTAGATGCTCAAGAAACTTTTATTCAGTTGACAGTAGTAGGCAGAGGCCATACCCTATTTATTTCATTTTGGCCAGAAGCACCTAACTCTGTTTTATACATGAAGAAATACTGAGAAAGGAGCAAGTAGCATCATTAAATACTTATATCAAAGTGTCTTTCTGACACCCAAGTTTCAGATCGCCCCCCTGCTCTGTTCTTGCCTCTCTTTTGGCAGTTAACACAGTGCTTTGAATTAAACTCCATTCATAAGTCATATCTTTCTAAGAGCTTGTAAACTCTTGAGAGTACAGGAAACATTTTATATACTTTCTTTGACTTTTCCATAGGATGCCTTAAGACAGTAGGTATTCAGTAAAAGATTATTGAATTAGAGGGGAATAAAGGCCAGAAGGAACTACAAATCTTGGCCTTATTTTTCACTGGACACCCCATTATAATTCTGTGACTTGAGTTAAAGAAACTGAAGTTAATAATTATTAATGCTATTAATGCTTCAAGGTGGGCAAACACTATGAGAGCACAATGCACCCTTTCATGGATTAATTACTCTCCAACGATTGTGCATTTGCTTTTTTTTTTTTTTAAGCTGAGCAGGTGTTTGGAGCCCAGCCCTCTCTCGCCACAAGAATGTTCTTTTCAGGCAGTAATCACCTAAGGACTTTTTTCCCCACCCATAAATTGCAAGGAATTCTAGGGTGTGGTTTCATTTTTCTGAGAATAGATTTTCCATGCTTTCTGAAGTGGGTTGGGAGATACAGGCATGGGCCACATGATCAAGCCCCCTCTGCCATCACATGATCAAAAGCACTTTGTTCCTAGAATAGCCAGCCTACCTTTGAGGTGTAGAACTCACCAATTGCTGAGACATTTTCTCTATTTGTAGTGCAGGAAATTTGCAGTTTGATTATCATTGATGTGCTCACAAGAAGACTTGCATTTCCCTTTACCAGGGTAGATAGACCAACTTCAAATAATCATTAGCAACCCCATTTCTCCAACTAATAATTTTCCCTTTAAGAGCAGCGTCTTCAGCCTCTGTGCTAAAATCGCTCACTTGTTTCTTTCAGCTGGTTTTTGGGCAGATCCCTAAAAATGTGGGCATTAACAGTGTTTGTTCTGTCCCCATACAGCTCTGTAAAATCCTCCGCTTCCATCAGCTTTTGTCTGGTACTCTGGACATTTATTCACTGTACTTTTCTAACAGGCAGACTTACATAAACAAGTGTCCTTCGCTGGGGGAAAAGGGGAACTTCCAGATTAAAGACTGCTTTAAAAAAAAAAAACAAACTCTTCCCTTCTTACTCAGATATTTTACTCTCCAGTTAATTTTAGTATCTTTCTCTACCAGATGATCCCCGTGACTTCCTGGCAGTTTGGTTTTAGCCATTTCATGCCCATTTATACATGTGCTATAAACAATTTAAAACCTGTCTTTTAGGCAAATGATTGGGAGTGTTTCCACTGTATGTCCCTTCACAATGGCTCCTGATTCCAAGAGCTCCATAGACAGTCAAAATGAATGAAAATTCAGATACCCTGGATAAAGATAAGAATAGTTGAGATTAACTGACACATTAAGTAGTAATAAGACTTTGAAGATTATGAAGAAAAGGAAGAAGAATCTTTGGAATTTTAAAATCAGTCATGGTGAGGAGGTCACTTAAAATAATCCTTATGAATGTGTGATCAAAGGGAGGGTTTTGTGACTGCATGTTCTTGCAACACCAGGGCAATTAGGTTGCATCCTCCACACCAGCTACAATCAGTTGGAGTAGCATTCTGGAGTTTCACATGGAAAACTGTGACAGCTTGCCATACTCCATCAATACTGTCTGCAGGTTATGGGAGGGGGGAGCAGTGTACAGCCACAGGTGCCAGCTGTTTGCCAGTCCAGCTTAAGAATCCAAAATTTACCATCGGTAATTGCAAAATCATTGGGGATCAATAACTGTTTCCTATCAGAAGGTAAAGAATCTGCCTACAATACAGGAGACCCAGGTTTGATACTTGGGTTGGGAAGATCCCCTGGAGAAGGAAATGGCAACCCACTCTAATATTCTTGCCTGGGAAATCCCATGGACAGAGGGGCCTGGCAGGCTACAATCCATGGGGTCACAAAGAGTCGGACATGACTGAGCAACTTAACACTTCACTGTACTAATTTGAAAGTTCCACACCTGGGAGAGTATCTGTGGTCCGTCTAGCCCGTGTAGCCCTAAGCGAAGTGTTTGCAGAAGAGGGTCTTCTGATTACAACCTCCATTTTGTGCCAAAATGTTTTGTTTCCTCTTAATGAGTGATTATGAATATTTTCTGACTTTTAATGAGTGACTATGAATATTTTGTGAATTATAATGAGTGATTTATGAATATTCCATGAATTTTTGGAAGTTTGTATTTTAGAAAACAACAGTTACCATTTAATCTAGTATCCAATATATAACGTATTATTTCTCTTTAAAGATCTTAAATTTATGTTTTCATTCCTTAAATCATGTTAAACAAGGAATGTTAGCCTCACCCTCTTTAACTTTTAGCACTGACTTTCTGTGCCCTAGGTGGTTGGGGTAAGGGAGTCCAGGCAGGAGGTATATGTCAGAATCTTTTGGAGGAGTAGTTTGAAATTGGAAATATTAAATATATAAAATTATATAAATTAATATTAAATATTATGATATAAATTTATATTTTAGAAATTGAAAACTATTGTTTTCATAATTACTTACAAATAATTTTTCCAAGTCTTTTTGATTGGTGGTAAGTGAGGTCATCTTTTTTTATGAAAATATTCAACATGAGGAGAAAGTAGAAGAAAACCCGGACAGGATTATTTGCTGATCTGTTATATTTACTTGGTGACTTCCCTTTAGATCTTTCAAAATACCTCCTTGATATTTGTGTCTTCTCCAGAGCTTGACCCAGGGAATTGTCTGCACAGTAAATAGTAAATCCTAAATCCAGCCCCTCAATCCTTTTCCTTTGCTTCCTTCAGTGTTGATCTGCCCTTCCTCCTGCTTGTGATAGTCATTTAATCACCAACTGTTGAGGTCTAGGTGTAAAGGAAGCTAAAATGAATTACCCAGGAAAATGAAATATAAGAATACACTGGGCCCTTTCCATTCCTGAGTGATGCCTTTGAGTAAAACACAATGAGGATCAGTACAATATTGTTTATAGTAGCTGGGAGTTGGAGCAAATCCAGGCTTACTTGAGAGAGGTGAAGATAGTGGCTAAGAATACCAAATAATGGGATGAAAGTTTGGAATAGCTGCTTTGGAGAATGGGAGGTCCCATGAAAGGATGGCCCAGGAGCCACAAGAGCTAGCTCTCAGGAAGTTTGAGTTCATTGTGGTACCAGTCGGCATGGTTGTGTGCTTTCCTAGAGAAGCACTACTGCAGAAGTCAGATGGGAGATGTTTGTTTCATCTTTGGGTCTCTTTAAAATATGAAAGTGAAATCTCTAGCCTGTCTATTGAAAAATATCTAGGTATCTTCTATCCAGGTAGCAAGATACTGGATTTGCTGGAGGCTGCTGAAGTCTTCTGTCTGTCTGTCCCCATCTATCCATCCATCCATCCTCCCATCTTTCTGTATAACTAGTACTTTCTTTGTACCTGGTGCTGTTTTTAGCACTTATTAAATATTAAGTCATCAGCTCCTCCTAACCCACCACCTACCCCCCCCCACAGCCCCTCAATGAGGTAAGTAGTAGTATTATCTCTATTTTGTGCATGGGATGCCCCAGGACCCATGCTCTTAAGAGTGAAACTCTTCTGGGAAGCTTTTCAAATGTTTTCGTTGCTATTGTTCCCAAAGGCTCCAGAGGTTCCTTCCACACTATGCTGACCTGTGGGCAGGGCAGCTGGTGGGAGGGCCCCATCTGGACTGTAGTTCAGCCTGTACTTTCCATTGGTCATTCATTGCCTTTTCACCTCTTCCCATCTGCCCCTGTGTGAACAGATGGTCAAGCTCTTGAACATGTAGCGTTTCTTCCTTAACAGGCCAGGAGTTGGAGACTCACTGTTGTTAGGTGATGAGATTGGAGATGCAAGTGTAGTGGACCAGGTTTTGGGGTCCAGCCGCCGAGTTCTTCTGCACACTCTCACCTGCTTTCCATAGCTGGTCTCCTGTCCTCAGCCTGGGCTTAAACCTTCCCATACTAGGGAGTTGCTGCCTTCCTCTCCTGCACCAGAAATTCTTTGGGAAAGGACATAGCCATGCAGACTGGGGGCCACAAATAAGAGACTTTGATTTTCTGAGACAAGAAAGGTCATCTTTTAAAGCCATTTGTATCTCTCAGTACCAAAGTATATCTATGTATAGTTAGGACAAATGGCTGCAAATTTCCATTTGACCGATTGAAGCATTTTTATCCGTTTTTATACCAGCTAACTAGTAACCTAAAGATGTGTATGTAGGTGCAGGTTTGCGTGCATGCATGCGCATACCGCTGTCTTTAAAAATAAGCATGGCTTTATTCCTGTTTTTAAATGGTTTCCACTGAATGCAAAGTGCTTTCGTTTTGGGGTTAAACCAAAGGCTTTTTTCAACTTGAGGTGCCCCAGCAGTCACCAGTGCATTAACTGCAAATGCAAATTAAAAAGCCTGCACTGTGGGGACCGTAAAGGTCATCTGACCCAAAATGAAACTGATTTCCTATCTTTATATGTGCTAATAAGTCAGCGGGGAAGCCTGTCGCCAGAGCAGACTGGGTCCATTAGTTCCTTCATTTGGCACTTAGACACTTTGCAGAATAATTCCCATAGCATCTTCATCAAACAGCACTAAGGATAAAAACAATAAAAACCTTTCCAGCTTAGCAATCTAACTTTCTCATCCCATCTCTTGAAAAAAAATTTTTTTTTTAATTATAAGATTGTTAGATTGTATAAATTCAGGATATTTGGGAACTGTGGTATTTTGTAGATATGAAAAAGCCTCAGCTGTTGAGTCCAGCTTTCTGGAGGGCTGTTGTTTACTCAGTGTTCCTGCCTTTTGCAAGTTTTGCTGGGCAAGTGTAGCCGGGCAAGTGTGATTCTTTTCTTAAAGGAAACATTTATCCTCCTAGATGCCTCCCAGTTATTGAAACAGAGGCAGATAAACTTAATCAAGAAGTATTTAATAATGACTCTGTGTTCCAGCATGTCCTGACTAGGACACAGCTCCTCAAAACAGTTTATAATTGTGGTGGTAACAAGCCTGTTTCACATGAAACAGAATCATCTAACCAGGATTATAACCAAATGCTCAGTGATGTGAATCAGACTCAGTTTGGTATGAGTCCCAGAGGGCACAGACCAGTCAGAGAAGACTGAGATGGCCAGGGAAGGGTTTGTAGGTAAGTGATGCTGCTGCTGCTAGGTCTTGGGTATGGAAAAGGTTTGGAGGGGAGAGAGAATGTTTCCCTCTCTGCCAAGATGGGGCAGGGACAGGAATGCAGGGTGCTTTGGGGACAATGAGAGACTCGCCCCACCAGAGCAGAGTATATATGAGCAGAAGTAGTGGATATTGATTAACCAAAATGGTGATAATTTTTTTTCCAAACAGAATGCTAGGCATGTATTCTAATGTATACATGGTGCAGGGGTGGGGTGAGGGGGATATTTGAAATCAAGGACAGTCTGGAGGTGTGTTTCTGTTACCGTGCGAGACCAGAGCTGATTTGGTATGGCGGCAGAGGTCAAGAATACTTGCACGGGCTCTGCGTAGGGTTCTTGAAGGTTGACCATCATTATGCGAGAAGGATTTTGGAGAGATTTTGAGTCAGAATGACCAAGGCTGCAGATGTTTTCTGACAACCATGGCTCGAGCCCTCTGCATACTTTTTTAGAGGAGATTGATCAATATTTATCTACCAGGTTGTTGAAGCAAGGATAGTATCACCTCTCCTCGCTGTTGCATCCATAAAACCTGACACAGTGCCTGGCACAGAGCAGGCAGTCAGTATTTATTTACTGGAAAATATGAGAATGGTATTCAAAAAAGACAGGATCGGAGAATGCACTGCTGGTCATACAGGCATAAGATAAATAAAAATGGGGTGCTTGTATTCACCAAGCCAACCCAGTGTTTCAGCTCCAATCATTGAATGATTTTGACTTTAGGATCTGGCCAAATAGTAGAGAATGAAATAGGGTGAAATTGAGTGTATTTGAGAGGGTATTTGAATGGCTTCTGATGATGCAGCCCAACAGGACAATTGGAGATTGAAAGCCGCAGGTCGCAGAGGCAGAGCCGTCCCTATTTTCCTGTGCTTTCGCAGGAAGTGCATTTTATAGAAAAGTCAGAGAGGAACTGAGGGGAAACGGAGAGCTCTGAGCTGGTGAATTCACAGCAGGCTGACAGGGCACACTCGGCCGCCTTTGAAGCTGGCCCTTCATCCTCAGGGCTGCTCCGCAGGACCCCGCCGGCACCGGCCCAGCCCAGCCCTGGGCTCTGGGAGGCCATGCGGGTGATCACAGCACCGAGGGCTGGAGTCTGGGATGGTAAGAGGCTCTCATTCTTTGATTAAGGCATGACTTGATTTAGTTGCATCTAAGCCAGTTTGTTTTCCCTTCTTGGTAACTTAAGTTATTGAGTTTTCGAACATGTTCGTGCTTTCTGAGCTACCTGAAAGGGCTTCCCCAAAACATTAGACATAGCAGTGAACTTGATTCATCCGAAGACTGGGTGGTATAACTGTGTACAGGGGTCTGGAGAACTAGTGTAAAACTGCACACTGGTGCTGTGCAACTTTCCTTACCTTCTGCTCCAGAGGCAAAAATTTCTCAACCAGATACATGTAAACTAACCCAGACTCAGAGCTGTGAGAATGAACGTTTGCCTCGGTCACACTTTCAGTTGTGCTGCGTATGAGGATTCTAGCCACCGTGTCTGAGAGACAGTCTCTGCCCCCACTGGGGTCTGGTATCTGTTCAGAATATTGGGCATTCTGAAAACTCGGGGGTATTTTTAGACTTGGTTTTTTTTTTTCCTATGAATGAGGAAGTCTGGCAGATGGCTCTTCCGGCTGGATTATTATTATTTTTTCGCAGCTTTCTACCAATACGGTAGGGAGAAAACTCTGGCAAGGCTTCTTTCTCTAAGGACAATGGGGGGAAAAGCCATTCTGCAAACACTGAGCAGCAGCTGCAGCGCTCCGATCTCTAAGGACGCTGTGCTGCTGGCTGGGTATCTCCCACTGCTCTCCTGTGACTGTGTCTAATCATGGGGGGAGGTAGGGAAGGAAGTCTGAGCAAGAACAAGTCATTTATCACAGTGCAGAGCAACGACATCTGTGCAGGCAGTGCTCTCACTGCAGCTGATAAGAATGTTAGTCACCATCCAGAGAGGAAAGACTAGAGCATGTGGCTTTGGCCTCATGAAGCCACTTCCTTAAATCATGTGACATCGGAGTTCATTGCATAGATAGTTTGCACCAAGTTTCATGAAAGGCAAGTCAAACTATCATTAATGAAGGAAAAGAGCCTTTAAAAGAGAAAAACTGTAGTCTGGCTGTGTATTGCCTTTGGATTCTCATCCGGCCTTGCATCTGATAGAACAATCTATTAGGGCCCAGAAAAGTTACCTTTGGAATCTTAAGCCTTTTGCAAGGATTCTTGAGAAATCTATTGCACACACAGACTGGAGACACAAAAACGATGTGATTGTCTGTCCCCGCTTTGATGGCCAGCTTCCCCCTTTGCATTTTCAAGTCTGGTGTGGTTGTGTTTCTTTGATAATTGAAGTGGCCATTCTCTAAGACAACAGATCATACAGGTTTCCAAGGTGGATGATATTTGATGCAGTTCATATGAAAGATTTTTTAAAAGGGTTACCCCTTTCCTCCTTATTTACATCTAAGCATCCTAGGTACCTATGAGGTTTTAGTTACTGGTTGGGAACCTCGACTTCTTGAGGGTTTTTTGGTAGAGAAACAGTAGTAAAGTCCCCAGAAGCCTTGAAAATTCCATCTGTGGCTTGGATACTAAGATTTACCAACATCTACATTTGGAGGCTTCCCACTTCCCTACACACACACACACACACACACAGAATTTATCCCTGCAGCCGCTAGAATAGTCTGATTTTGTCTGCGTTCACTTGGTGGGGCTTTAAAACTGTGACTTCTCATATTGAGTAGATGTAGAAAAATTAACCCTCACAGTCTCAGATGAGTTGTTAGGACTGAAAAATAACTTCCATCCATGAGGCTTTTCTGTGGTGAAATCAACCCTCATAGAGCCTGTCTGTCCCATGAGGACTGATTGAAATCTCACTGGGTCATCTCTGTGTTCCTCGCCCTTCAGAGGTTCAGCAGCAGGTCAATAGAAGTGGCCATCCTTGGGCTTAGTCAGACCCTAGTGATTTCTTTCTTTCTAAGAATGTTCATTTCCAAGTTTTTCAAGCATGCAGTGAAGTTCAAAGAATGATTAAACTCAGTTTCATGTGTCCAGGGGCTTCCCTTGTAGCTCAGCTGGTAAAGAATCCACCTCCAATGAGGGAGACCTGAGTTCAGTCCCTGGCTTGGGAAGATCCCCTGGAGAAAGGAAAGGCTTCCCACTCCAGTATTTTGGCCTGGAGACTTCCATGGACTGTATAGTCCATGGGGTTGCAGAGTCAGACACAACTGAGTAACTTTCACACACGCATGTGTCCAAGGCTTTTCAAATAATTACCATTTTGTTCTCTGTTTGGGTTTTTTTTTTTTTTTAAGGAAATATTACAGATACAGTGGAATATCCCTCCCTATACAATTTCCGTTTCAATTTCCCCTTGCTACCCAGAGTCATCACTGTCTTGAAGTTGAGTGTCATTTCCATTTTACCAGTTATATATGGTAAAATATATACATAGAATCATGATGTATTTTAAAATTGTATATAAATGGTGTCACACTTGAGCCTTTTGCAAGCTACTTTTAACAGTCAGCATTTTAAGAATTCTTTTCATACTAGTACATTAAAATCAAGTTTATTTATTTCTGAATGCTATATGGTACTCTGATACAAGACTATACCATAGTGTACCCATTCCTTTACTGATGGCCATTGGACTGCCTATGATTTTGTTTCTGCTGTTAGTAACACTGTGAAGAGTCTTCCCCATGTATGAGTTTTTCTAAATCTGCCCTACACAGTGCAGTAGCCACTCACTAAAATGTGGGAGCCTAAATTGCAATGTGCTATAAATATAAAATACAAACCAGGTTTTGAAGACTTAGAATAAAAAAACTAGAAAATATCTCATTAATTTTATATTTGTTATAGTGAAATGACAATATTTTATGTATTTTGTAAAGTAAAATACATTGTTAAAATTAATTTTACCTTTAATTTGGCTACTAATCTTTTTTTAATTTTATATATATGCACATAACTTGTGTTATATTTCTATTGAACAAGACTGTTCTAGATCAGGAGTCATCATCTACCACCCACAGGTCACCCATCTATCTGTGTTGTAAATAAAGTTTTACTAGAAAACATGCCCATTTGTTTATGCATTGTCAATGGCTCCTTCCCTGCTACAAAAGCAGAGCTGATACTTGCATCAGAAACTATATGATCCATGAGCCTAAAATATTTACCATCTGGCCTTTAAGGAAAGGTTTATCTATCCCTATTCTAGAGCGATGACTTTTAACCTCTTTAAAACTAAGTTTCTAAAATATATTTTAAGAATTATATTTAATACTGTGATCCAATACACACACACAGACACACACACACACCTGAAACAAAAGTTTCACAAATACTTACTCTTTTCATTTTCTTTCTTTCTTTTTTTTTCCTGGTCTGTTCCATTAAACTGCCTTGACTCACAAAATTGAGCTGGCCATTCATTCACTACCAGTCATTTAATATCTCCGTTCCCTTTGCATCTGGCAACTGAACATTTTTCTTTCTTTTAATGCTTCACTTTGTTCTCACACACACCACATTTACTTTTTGTTTTGTTTTCTCTATTTATATACATTTCTTCTGGTGTTTTTCTGCACCAGCTCAGCAGCTGTGGTGCTGGAATTCCTCCCATGGCAATTTTCTGAGCCTGTAGACCAGGAGACTGCCGGGCCACTCTGATGTGGTTGGATTGCCAGAGAGACCTAGCTTTTTTTCCCCCTAGACTGAGAACTTATCGTTATTCACAACTTCATATCTTGGCCTCATCTGCAAAACCACTGTTGTTGGATCTGATGAGGATGGATAAAAATATTTTATGAAACCTTCTATGACGATATTTTGCCAGAGGGTAAAATAAAGATAATCTACTACCATAGCACTTTCTAAGATTTGATATCCCCAAGGCCCCTAGGGAGAAGGCACTGGCAACCCACTCCAGTACTGTTGCCTGGAGAATCCCATGGGCAGAGGAGCTTGGTAGGCTACAGTCCATGGGGTCGCTAAGAGTCGGACACGACTGAGCAGCTTCACTTTCACTTTTCACTTTCATGCATTGGAAAAGGAAATGGCAACCCACTCCAGTATTCTTGCCTGGAGAATCCCGGAGAGTCCCAGGGACGGTGGAGCCTGGTGGGCTGCCATCTATGGGGTTGCAGAGTCGGACACGACTGAAGCGACTTAGCAGCAGCAAGGCCCCTAGAGTGACTTTGGAATGTAAAGAATATTATTACTTGTAACATTGCCATCACTGTCATATTTAGTTTTAATAGATTTAAAACTTTTAAAAATGCAGTCCTAGGAATAGGAGGTGGGGAGAGAAACATATTTCTGGAGAACATGTTTCATGGAAGCAAACTTTCTCTAAACTTTTCTGTTAATGAACAAGAGATTCCACTGCCTGCGAGGATCATACAGGGCTGGGCAATGCTGAACACAAAGAACAATCAATACATTCTTGGCTGTAAGGTCATGTGCATTAAATAAGGCAGTTCTGATACCAAATCAATACTGTTTTGTGTATTTCCTACAGCAGATAGTGAGATATAGATCCACCGTGGTGGGAGAGGGTGTCATCAGGAGATATCAGTCCAGACAAATCTAGGTTACCACCAACAGGGAAAGGGCTGGATTGACTGTGGCCTGTCCCACTGTGTGGGGAAATGTCAGGTCAGAGTGAATATTCATGTGGTCCTCGGAAAGAGGGAAATCAATCAGCTAAACCTTCTACTTGATAAGGGAACCATTTTCTCCAAGGCGAGGTTCTTTTCTTGAACTTGATATTCCTGTCCCCAATGCGACAGTCATTCTATCTTAGAGACAATCAAAGATTTCATAGAAAGCCTAAGGGCAGATTCATTCCATAGTTTTGGTATAAGGTTTAATATGGTTCTATCTAAGCATTGCACTACAAATCTAGTTAAAATTGAAATAATGTTTCCTTTAACTCCATGGAACAAGCTAGACCCTTTGAAGCTATATCAAGAGAGTACCAGGCACAGGAGAAATCTTTTGTTTTTGGTCCACAGTTCATTTGTCCTGTGATCTTGCAAAACCTCCCCAATCTCTGTATATCTCTGTACGTTGGCTTGTATGATAATGTTCAGTTTTTCTTTGTAGAGATGACACGTGGTATAATAGCTGACATACATGTTTTGGCAGAGAGGGCCAGAGTATGAAGGCAGTTCCTCCCAAATCATGGTTTGGGGGCTTTTCCAAATTTAATAGACTCACTTATCTTTAATCACACTCAAGAAATCACCTGCCATTCATGTGTATAAGGTTTCAGAAGAGCCCCTGTTCTGTCTTCCCCCAAATTATTTTTTCAGAACTTGCCAGCACTGGTCAGGCTTCAAGAGCATAGTAGGTTCATACTCCATTGGCTGTTTTTTTTTTAACAGAAACCAAATTAATTACTTTTATCGTTTGTTTCTACATTTTCCAGGCACCTTTTAAAAATGAATAAGAGCAGCTCTGATTTAGAGAAAGTGAGCCAGGGCTCCGCCGAGAGCCTGAGGGGCGTCCACGTCAGCTTCACCACGGGCTCCACGGACAGCCTGGCCTCCGACTCCAGGACCTGCAGCGCCGGAGGTAACACATTTGACCTTGATGGAGAGGCTTAGGTTCTCCTGAGCCTGGAGGGCCAGGCCTGGGTTAATTGCCGAGATTCGGAAGCATTGAGCTAGACCTCCCACTTTCCCCACAAAATAGACTCTACCGAGGAGTTTTTGTGTGTGTGTGTAAGAGTTCTCTTTATTTTCATTTATTTATTTGTTTGGCTGCACTGCACAGCATATGCTATGCTGTGCTTAGTCACTCAGTCATGTCCAACTCTTTGCAACCCCATGAACTATAGCCTACCAGGCTCCTCTGTCCATGGGGATTCTCCAGGCAAGAATACTAGAGTGGGTTGCCATGCCCTCCTCCAGGGGATTTTCCCAACCCAGAGATCAAACCTATGTCTCCCACATTGCAGGTGGATTCTTTACTGTCTGAGCCACCAGGGAAGTCCATGAATACTGGAGTGGGTAGCCTATCCCTTCTCCATGGGGTCTTCCTGATCCAGGAATTGAACTGGGGTCTCCTGCATTGCAGGTGGATTCTTTACCAGCTGAGCTACCAGGGAAGCCCACTGCATGGCATGTGGGATCTTAATTCCTCAATCAGAAATGGAACCCACACCCCCACACTGGAAGGTGGCATCTTAACCACTGGACCACCAGAGAAATTCTTACCCCCTGTTGAATTTATGGCAAGGTGCTTCACCCCATATCTCCCTCTCCAATCACACATAGTACATCCACATGGCAATACGGTGGGAGGTCGGAAGCATATTGAAAGACTCTTGACTCCTGCGTAATGAGTCATTATATATATAGGTCTGCACTTGATTTCTATCCTCAGGATTGGTTCACAATGGCAATCCCAAGTTCCCTCTCCCTCCACCCTCTGTCTCTCCTTTTCTTTCACAGGCATGCACACACTTACTTGGATGCACAGCAGGTGTTTGTATCAGTATTTGTTGAATTAAACCATGGAGGCTTCATTAGACCACCACCAATCCCAGAGCCTCTGGATAAAGCTCTAAGGCTTCATATGTGGGTATGTCCTGATTGGGCTTCCCAGGTGGCACTAGTGGTAAAGAACCCACCTGCCAATGCAAGAGAAGCAAGAGGTATGGGTTCGATCCCTAGGTTGGGAAGATCCCTTGGAGGAGGGCACAGCAACCCACTCCAGTGTTCCTGCCTGGAGAATCTCATGGACAGAGGAGCCTGGCGGGCTGCAGTCCCTAGGGTCGCAAAGAGTCAGAAGCAATTGATCACACATGTACACATGTCCTGATTGGGTATACAGTTGCCTCCCCACCCCCCACCCCCATATCTGCAGGCTCTGAATTCACAGATTCGAACAGGTTCCCAAGGTTAAATCTTTGGTTAAATCGATGGATGCAGAACCTGCAGATACAGCAGGCTGACGGTACTCTGTTGCTGTTTTGTATAAGACACTTGAACATCTATGGATTTTGGTATCCCAGGGGATTCCTGGAACCAATTCCCCCAGGGAAAATGAGGGATAACGCTTCCCGGTAGTTTTGATGGGTAGTATTAGAACCTTCAGCCTTTAACATTTGTGTGAGTGTGTGTGTGTGTGTTGACTCCTATATTTCTCATCGACTTGCCCTAGCACGATAGATTTGAACATGTGCTATCATGACCCTCTCAGTCCTAAGGAAATATTTATTCTCCGTAGGCATTTTTAGAGTACAAAGTTCCAGTGTGAATTTACTGTCACCAACATTTTTCTATCTAAAAGATTAGTGCCACTCAGACAGAAGCATAGAAGTCAGTCTGTGGTGTGTTCTGATGGGAAACTTCCAATAGCTCTGACTTAAAAACAGGAAATATCTTAGCCTTGATTTGGGTGGGATGTGGCAAAAGAACATTTTCTTTCTCTACAGGTTGTCCTGGGCATCTATCTTTTTCCTTCCCCGCTTCGATTGTGCAGAAATTTCTACAAAGCACATTATTCTGTGGAGGGCTGGGCAGGGTATGTGAACCATTAGACCCTGTGCTGGTCCGCAGGGACCTGCTCTTTTGGGATTCTGAGCAATTCTGTGGGAGGGTCTTCCATCTGCCACCCACCAGCTCGTGTTGGTGAGAACTGGACTAAATTGCTCCAGCACTTTTCTTCTCAGAACCAGCAAATCATGACGTTTGCTCTCGGGCTCTTACCGTCTAGCCAGGAAGGTAAGATTAAAATTCCTGACCCATGGGTGGATGCAGTAAGCAGGCAAATTGGGCTGCTCAGAACAAGAGTGTTTATGAAAGTGTCCAGAGAGAGAAGAATCAGTGAGGGCTGGTGGAGGGTTCAGAGGAGGCTTCCTGAGGAGATGAGACTTCAGCTCTTGTGTCAAGAGTGGTTAAACTTGAGGAGGTAGTGGGAGGAAGAGGGGATTTTGTAGGTTAAGGAATCAATTCAGGAGGAAAAAAAAGGCACAAGGTTAGCGATGCACAGGGCAAAAGGGTGAGACCAGCCTGACACACTTCAGTGGAAGCGAATGAGGGGCACTAGTCTCCGAGGTGGTGGGAGGCTGGGGGCAGGCTGGTGCAAAGCTCTCCAAACCAGTCTGTGGAATTTGGAAGTAGGGAGCCACTTGGGGGTTTATGAGTATGTTGGTGACACCTAACTCTGACTTTTAGAATTAAAATGAACACTTGTCCGTCTGACACTGAGATGATACTGTAAAACCAGCTATGCTTCGATTTTTTAAAAAGGATACATTTTCATGGTTATCCTTTTACTGTGAGCTAGTCAGTGGAAATACCCCTCAAAATCCAGATTCCTGGAATAACCAAAAGGTATATATTGCATTGGCCGAAAAGTTCGTTCAAGTTTTTCTGTAACACATTATGGAAAAACCCAAACGAACTTTTTGGCCAACCCAATACCTTCTCAACCAGACTCTGGCTCGTCAGAGCAAACCAGTTTCTATCTGCTGCTCCTACATATGGCTCTGTACCCAGAACCCTGCTTTGAAACTGGCAAGAGACCACAGGAATTCTCTCTCTCTTTTCTCCTTTTTAATGTCTCTTAAACATTAATCTGGAGACTCTCCAGAACCGCCAGTCATGAAATGTAAGAAACCCTTCATTTAGCCACTCATCATTAGCCAAGGCAGCTGGCTTCAATCTGTTGTTGAACAGTGAGCTTTTCGTCCCATGGATCCTTACTCACTTTTACCTTGGAGCAGAAATACTTACCCATCGTGCCTTTTGTTACTATTTGGCATCCAGTGCCGAAGCTGAGACAGGGAACCAAGACAGGAGAGGAAGAATTAATTCAAGAATGTAGCATCAACCTCTTTAATATTATATTCCAAATCAAAAGAGACCATTCGATTATTGATTTTGTCAGTAAGAATTCACTCATGAAAATGACGCATTTTGTGGACTCTGAGTCTGTGGTATGAGCAAGCCTGAGTGAGTTGAAGACAAAGTCATTCCAGGGCATGTAGCATAGTAGTAGTTTTTAGAAACTTCTTGGAAACTCATCTGGGTTCATGGTGAAAGTTAGTTTTCTTCTATTCAGGTTTTGTGCCCCACCCCCTGCAAAAGTTTTTAATTTTATAAGAAAAATAAACACATAATTGCAAGCTGTAACTTTGTTGCATTTTTAAAAAAACGAGTTTGTCTAAACTTGACAAAATATTTTTATATCAATGTTAATTCAGCTCTTTGTGCTTGTGTCGCATTTCTTACTCTTCTGAGCACATCTGTTATCCCATTTGTCCATGTGGCCAGTTCCATTGAACAGTGGGTCAACTCGGTGAAAGGAAAAATCCATCTAAGCAGTTGTCAGGTTTATGCTTGGGTAGGGAGGGACAAACTGCATGTGTAAGGACAGATCTATGAACGCTGCCAAGGGGAAGGTCATCTGGAGTGAATGGATGGACGGGGGTGGGAGGAATGGTCATCAGGGGACTCATGTGCTTTTAAATGGTTACTTTTAAATATTGCAAACCTCATAATTGCATTAAGATCATTTTCCCTTTTGATGTAGGATAACATTTCAATTAAGAGTTCCACAGTTAAAAAAACATCATGGATGCCAGGCTCCCATCTCCGATTGAACTGAAAATGTGGTCACAAGGGATAGATGAGAGGTCTAAATAACCAGACAGTAGTGACTATAAACTCCCTTGAAGAAATATACCCAGGCAGTGTTTCTGTTCTGATTTTTGTCACTGGCAAACTAGAGGCACAGAAAGTTCATTAACTATCTTGACAGTAGTGAGCTTGCATTTCTCAATAATAATGCCAAGAGGATTTTTAAAATATAGACATTAACACAGTCACGATATGCTTAGTTGCTCAGTTGTGTCGGACTCTGTGACCCCATGGACTGTAGCCTGCCCAGCTCCTCTGTCCATGGGATTTCCCAGGCAAGAATACTGGAGGGGGTTGCTATTTCCTTCCCCAGAGGATCTTCCTGACCCAGGGATCTTTCCTGGGTCTCCTGCGTCTCATGCATTGGCAGGCAGATTCTAAAGAATCAGTTAATACTGAGCCACCTGGGAAGTCCCACGCAAACTGTGGATTGAGTACAATTTTAGATGTTGAAGACACAGCAGGGAGAGAAGGTGCCGCATCCCTTCCTTCATAGAGCTCACAGTTTAGTGCGGAGACATGGATAGCGAGGAAGATAAAGAACTCAGGTGGCCAGTGTGTCAGACAGCAATAAGTGCTACAGGGAAAAGTCAGCCAGCAAGGGGGTGGGACTCACCTGTCAAGGGGAGACAGAAAGTCCACAAAGAGCATACATCAGCCTCACCCTCACTGAGCTCTTGCTCACCCACTCAGGCTATTACCCGAGCCTCTGTAAGAAGAAACAGTATTTTCAAAAAGGTGGTCCTGGGAGTTCCCTGGCAGTGTAGTAGTTAGCATTCTGGGCTTTGCTGTGGCCTGGGTTTAATCCCTGTTTCAGGGAACTGAGATCCTGCAAGCTACATGAAGCAACCCAAAAAAAAAAAAAAAAATGGTGGTCCTGAAAAAGACATCTAAAACTTCTAAACCAAAAATAGTGTGTTTTCTATTAATTAAGCAGGCTTGTTAGAACACTTGATCCTAACTGGATGGGTTCAGTCTAATATATTCCATCCGTGTTTTGCTCTAACACTGTATCTCTCCTCTCAGCCCTCCATGGAGATAGACTGAGTAATGGGTTCTGTTCTGAAAGATCTATTAGTAAAGGTTGGAGAAATTATCCTAAAGAAAAGATAACTCATTTTTAAGTGTGGCCTGAGCCCTCACAATATCACCACATGTAAAGCTTCATCTTAGATTGAGCTATTCCCTTTAAACTAAATTTAAAAACGTATGTTATTTCAGTAAAGTCCGTACATGTCTATGATACAAATCTAAACAGTGGAGAAAGATATAAAATGAAAAGCCAGTCTTCAGACACTCCCACCCCAGCTCCCACCTCCACTTGGAACATTTTTTCTAAATCATCCCACAAATTTGTATCCATATTCCAAATATCATAAGCTTCAGTTCTACACACTTTTGTACCTACTGTATCTTGAAGTCCTTCAAATCAGAACCTCTAGGTCAACGTCATTTTCTTTTCATGGTGCGTATTGTTTCATTGTCTGAATGAGTTAAACCCTCCTCTTGTCGATGCATATGTCGGTTCCTTTCATTAGAAGTCTACAGTAGCATCCTGGGACACACACTGAGATAATTTGCTGAGCATATCTGTAAGATAACTTCTTAGAAGTAGAATTGATATGTTAAAACATATATGCATTTTAAAATAGATGTTACCAAATTAACCTCTAAAAATGTCAATTTATGCTTCCATTAGTGGCATGCAAAAGTGCCTTGAACATTTAATTTTACTGTTAATTTGGAAGCAAACCCTTAGTGATTGTGTTATAATGGGAAAAATCATGATTCTGGAAGCACATACGGGCTGTAGACATGAAATATTTTCCATGAACCTGTTTTCCAAACAGAAAGTGCTTCCCCATTTTGCGTGTCAGTGGCCTACCCATCTTAATCACTGTTTCTTGGGATGCTGAAGCAGTCCAGAGAAACATCTCACAAATGCTGCATTTTCCATACAACTGTAAAATGCTAATAATGTGTTTCCATTTTCAGACCACGTTTGCCTTCTTGAAAAAGTAAGCATTCCTCTTGAAGAAATGCCATATGCCTTCTTTTAACAAAACAACAACAACAAAATAGAGCTTAGTCTATTTTGATTGTAGAACCAAACAAGAGCTTGTACAGTTTTCCTTTGGAGGAAAAAATTACTCTCTGTGAGTCTAAAACATACCCTCCACCCCAACCCTTAACATCTTCTGGAAGGGTGGGGAGGGGTTTTGGCCAAAATCTGCAAGACTACCACTTCCTGTGAGATGCTGGCCTCCACCGATGGCTTCAGTTTCTCACCTTGAACATGTAGGGGTTGAAGCAGGCCATGGTGCGGACGAGGTTTCTCCATCTCTGCCTTGCCTGTAGTAGGTGCTCAGGAAATATGAGTGAATGAATGGATTAATCTATACAGTCATTTCCAGCCAGCCAGTCATTTCCTCTTACCCTCATTTTAAAAAAAGATCCAAAAAACACTTAAGTGTTTCGAACAAAAGAAAATTCCATTTACTTTCCTTTACAAGGTGGAGAACAGTCAGATGCCGAAGCTAAAGTTTGGAGCTGGGCGGGGGGGCTCTTAGCTGGGACCCTGCCCTTTGTCCCCACATTTGCTCTGGCCTCCCTGCTGTCAAGGTCTGTGTCATTCAGTCCTTTACATCCGCCGTCAGAAGGCAGAGCCGGGCACCAAAGGAGCCACACGGGCTTATTTATACGTTTCAAAACTGGACTGACCACTTCCTCCTGCAGCCCAGCTCTCATTTTGGCTGTAGAGAACAATGAAAGTACCTATTAAAACCCAGCCAGAAGAGAGGACTCTATAATAAGAAAACCTCACAGTGCTGGGGTTGAACTTTTGGCCTGCGTTTCTGCATAGGAGTTAAGCTCTTTTTCCGGACCGTTGAAATCCTGGTTCCTCTTCTCTGCTTTCTAAATAGGATGGCACCAAATGAGTTCACCTTCCCGTCAGTTGTTCTGAGATCCCACCCTGTGCACCAAGCGATAGTTTTGTCCGAGGAAACATTTTTCTCTGAAGCACAGGCACTAAAGAGATGCAGAGCAGTTCTGCTGTATAGCTAGCTACCGGCTTGATATGCAGAACTGAAAACTGAAAGGAAAACTTAGGAAATGGGGTTTGTAGCTCTCTGGCCCTATTAGTACCCAAAGTCATTTTTAAAAAACTACCAATGATGTAACTGTGATGTAGGCAGACGTCCCAGGAAAGTATTTTCCATTCTTACCCTTTTTATACCCTTAATTGTAAGCCAGAATTTGGAAACAGAGTGACCTAACACCAGCCTAAAACCCCAGGATATATTTGACTCTGTCTCGTGCACCCTTGGATCCAAGTCCTGAGAATATGGGCTGTTGGCCAAAGTGTTTCATGATTTTTTTAGGCACATTTTTCTAAACCAGTGGCTTGCTTGGGAGTTTTGAGACTATTTTAGGTGTCAAGGCATGTTTGTTCCGTCTTCTTTCTGGCTCTTCTAAATGCAGAGGGTGGCAGCTGCCACACATAGTAAGAGTCTAGCCTCTGCAAGGTCACAGCCATATTTCTGAGGAGGTGCCCCACGGAAGAATCAAGAGCATGACAGAGCCAGAATGGGCTTTCGGGGGCTCCCTGTGATTCCATAGAAGACGGCTGCTGCCTGTCTTGCGGTGGAGAAATCACACTTTCATTGAGAAGGGTCACACGTGGACATCTCTTTCTGAGAAGCCCTAAGAATATTAACAGCTGAGATGTTATTTATTCAATCCCGTGGTGCTTGGGAGCCATCAGAGAGAATTACGGTCTTCTCATCAGTCATGGATCCAAGTCTGAAGCGTGGATTAAGAATGCCTCAGGACAGAAGGTGGGGTGCCTGTTACCAAACTAGGTGATTTTTTTCATTTGAAAAAAATCACAATGTGTGTATGTAAAGGGCTTCCCAGGTGGAGGTGGTGGTAAAGAACCCGCCTGCCAATGCAGGAGACACAGGTTTGATCCCTGGGTCGGGAAGATCCCCAGGAGGAAGGCATGGCAACCCACTCCAATATTCTTTCCTGGAGAATCCTATGGATGGAGGAGCCTGGCAGGCTATAGGCCAGAGGGTCGCAAAGAGTCAGACACGACTGAAGGGAGTTAGCATGCACGCACGCACACACACGTATGTAATGCCCAGTTATACAGGGAAAGGGCACGTTTCCGGGGAGCCTCACTTCTCTGGATGAGGTCTGTCGTGTAGTCCTGTGCATCCGCCGGGCAAGTGCCTGGCTGGGAGCCTTCCTGCGCAGTGCCATCATCTGACCACTCGGCGCTTTAGGCAGTACTTGCTGGGTGCCAAACACCTAACATCTAAGAAATACAGTAAAAGGAGCCAGCCTACACACTAATCCTTGAAGCCACGCCTCCTTCTAATATCCAGTACTCCTGGCCCAACTTAGTTCAGAGGTTGCAGGATCTAGATCTCATCAAAGCCACTGACTCACAGTTCCCACAAGAAAGCAAGGGAACACCTACAGGGCAAAGGAGAGAAAAATCACTTCCTTCCAACTGCCTGAACACACACGTTATTTTTTGTGCTAAAGCACAAACTCTTGGTTTTCTCTGGTAATCCAGGGTAAGAAGTGTCCCTGATTTTATATATATATATATTTTAAGATTCCTGCTATTCTGAAAAGTTTTCCAGCCACAGCATAGGAGAGCTAGAACTAGAGGAACAGAGGAAGCCAGATAACCATCAGTATAGAGGTATTTTCTTTCGGGGGCAGCTTTGAGACAGAATACACATGAGGAGCTGTTGAAAATGGAAAGAGTGGCTGAAATTGTAGACTATTAGTTTTGGAAGGGGCCTTCCTGAGGATGCAGCCTGGTCAGCTTTAAATGAGGAAACTCAGCTGAGTAAGATTGACAGCTGACATCTCTCTGTGCACCCTCAGATCAGGGTAGAGGCAGAAAGGAATGTGGTGAGAGCCGTACAAGGAAGGCAAGAAAAGCACACCAGATAAGGGGGTGGGTATAAGCATGAGCCTAAAAGAGGGGACTAGTCCACAAACTGATTTGTCACAGACCTCCCTGGCCAGTTGAACTGGGGACCAGGAGTCATAGGCAGGGTGTCCCTGTTGCTGGTTGTTGTTGTTCAGTTGCTCAGTCATATCCAACTCTTTGTGACCCCATGGGCTGACTGCAGCACGCCAGGCTCCCCTGTCCTTCACCATCTCCCAGAGTTTGCTCAAACTCATGTCCACTGAGTCGGTGATGCCATCCAACCATCTCATCCTCTGTCATCCCTTTCTCCTCCTGCCCTCAATCTTTCCCAGCATTGGGGTCTTTTCTAATGAGTTGGCTCTTCGTATCAGGTGGCCAGAGTAATAGAGTTTCAGCCTCAGCATCCGTCCTTCCAGTGAACATCAGGGCTGACTGACCGGAACTCTGATCACACTCCACTCCTCTCCCAGCCTTATCTTCTGAGTGTTGATAATACTTCTCTTTGCCTGAACCTGGTTCCCAGCTCCTGGGTTCAACGAGCTGTGTGTACTAACTCTGTCCTTCTGGGGGCTTTGCACTGGGCTTGCTCTGCTGTCGCTCACTGGTGCTGGTCAGTGAGGCTGGGGCACGGATATCAACGCCTGAGGACGTGGTCATCCACCTTGCTCTCTCTTGCCTATGGAGAAGCATCTTAAGTAAGGAAACCACCCCCCACCCCGCACCCTGCCCCATGAGAGGCTTGGTGCCGGCCACTTCTGTCCCACTTTGGCTGGAGAAAGCAGAGAGAGACTCAGGCGTGAACAGCTATCACATATGCACAAGCAGCCCTACAAAGGCCTCGAGTGAAGTGACACAGAACTAACAGTGGCCTCCCTGTGGGGCTCTCTCCACGGGTCTCAGCCTCTGTGTCCGTTGTGCGTCTTTCACTCGAGTCGTCCTGCTGAGAGGAGAGGGGTGCAGAGAGGTACTGCATGCCCTGCCCTTAGGAGGGGACATGCACAGTCACAGTGGTCCCCAACTGTTTTGGTACCAGGGACTGATTTCCTGCAGGACAATTTTCCCACAGACTGTGGGTGGTGGGGAGTGAGATGGTTTGGGGATGATTCAAGCAAATTACATTTACTGTGCACTTTATTATTATTACATCAGCTTCACCTCAGGTCATCAGCCATTAGATCCTGGAGGTTGGGGCCCCCCTGAAAATGACGGGTGCACATCATAAGTGTCCACTTCCTTAAATCCGAGACCCCTGTTTCTTTCACATTTTAACCTTCAGGATAATAGCATGCATTTTACCACATATGGATACAGTTAATGGGTTTCTTTTAATCCCCCTAAAAGCTTTTATTAAAATAGTGGCTACATCTTTGAATCTGTTCTTAGAATGAAATAAATGAGTATTATTTCAGATGGCACTTCCTTGTCTCCAATGTCAGTACCTTTTCTTAAATGTTTTTTTACCTGAACTCTTGTTTCATTGTGAACTCTCCATTTCATGCAGTGATATGAAGACTAAGTCCAGTCTTCACTCTGTCTAGGTTGGCCATCCATCTCACCTTCTGTGATGTTTCTGGACGTACCTGTGCGCTGTGGAGACCTGGGCCAGTGACGGAACTTTCCCAGAATCATATCAGTATCCATGTGCACCACTCTGGGAACTCAGGGGCCTAGGAACCACTCACTTTTCTGCTGCTGCTTTTATAAAATCACCTTCCTATGCCCTCTAGGCTTCCCTGGTGGCTCAGTGGTTAAAAAAAAAAAAACCTGCCCACAATGGAGGAGACTCGTGTTCAATCCCTGGGTTGGGAAGATCCCCAGAGAAGAAAATGGCAACCCACTCCAGCATTCTTGCATGGAAAAAACCATGGACAGGGGAGCCTGGCGGGCTACAGTCCAGGGGGTCGAAAGAGATGCACAGAGCTTAATGACTAAACCACCACCACCATTGTCTGCTTTCTAAAATGTCTGTTGGCCTGCCCTGTCCCCCAGGCCATCAGGGAGTTTGTCAAAACTCATAGAATTACACATTAAAAGGAGGCATTATACTGCAGCTAAACACTACCCTCTATAAACTGACTTTTTGAAAAAAATCCAGCCGAGCCACACATGTTCAAGTTTGTTGTTGCTGTTGTAACATCGTTTGCCACATATTAGAAGCAACATAAGTAGCCATCCCCCAAATTATGATACTTGCATAAAATGATATAATATGGGGCACCTGTTAAAAAGAATGAACTACACCTGGACATCATCCGATGTGGACTGTCTCCAATCCATAGAGGCAAATGAAGAAAAGGAATATTGGGATCAGGGGGCACTGTTTGCTCTCCTTTGTGTAAACGTGTGTATGTTGCGTGTGTGTTTGTTTTGGTTGTTTGGCGGATCTCCAGAAGGATGCGTGAGAAATTGCCAGCAGTGGTTTCCTTTAGATTAGAGGGACTGGATACTGAGGGACCAGATAGGAGGAAGACTCATTGGCATTGTATACCTTTTTTGCACTTTTAATTTGTTCATATGCATATGTTGTCTTTTCAAGAAATAAATAAAAACAATATAAAATAAATTACTTTGATGGGAAAAAAAAAAGCCCACAGGATCCTGGAACTGAGCAGCATGGATTTCTAGCCTGAGAATTTCTGTTTCTCTCTCTCAGGTCCATCATCTGAGCCAGCTCACTCGCCCACCAACAGCAGGAAGCAGCTCTTTGCCCCCGTCCCCTTCCCTTCGGGCTCCACCGAGGATGTGTCCCCCGGTGACCTCCTGCAGCCCCCACCTCTTCCCCAGAAGAAGCTCGTGAGTCGGGCGGCCTCTTCCCCCGATGGCTTCTTCTGGACCCAGGGCTCCCCCAAACCGAGAACAGCAAGTCCCAAGCTGAACCTCAGCCACTCGGAGACTAACGTCTATACCCATGAGGACTCCCACTTCAGCTACGCCTCAGGCCCTGGTGGCCGCCACCAGCACGTCTTCTCCGCTTCCGAGCCGCTGGAGAAAACTTCCAAAGGCAGTGGCCACCGGGGCCCCACGCCAGGGCTGGGGGGCAGCAAAGGCCTGCAGGGCAAAGGGGTCTCCTCTGCCTCGCCCTCCCAGTTGAGTGTGTCCAGCCAGGCCTCGGCGGGCAGCACCCAGCTGCAGCTCCACAGCCTCCTGAACAGCATCAGCAGCAAGGAGGGCACCTACGCCAAGCTGGGGGGCCTCTATGCCCAGTCCCTGGTCCGCCTCGTGGCCAGGTGTGAGGACCTCTTCATGGGCGGCCAGAAGAAGGAGCTGCACTTCAGCGAGAATAACTGGTCCCTGTTCAAGCTGACCTGTAACAAGCCCTGCTGTGACTCGGGGGATGCCATTTACTATTGCGCCACCTGCTCCGAGGACCCCGGCAGCACCTATGCCGTGAAGGTAGGTCTCACCCCGACCTCCCGCCCCCCCGCCATGCAGCTGGCAGTCCTGACTGGCAGCCCTGTGGCTTGAGAAGTCCTGTCCCCTCGGCCACCTCCCAGAGGAGGGTCATTTCCTGGAAATGCTCGGTGAGTTCGCTCTGCCTGGCCCAGGACATGGTGCAGTGTGATTTGTGTGCACGTGTTCAGTGGAGGAAAGAGCGAGCTGAATGTGGTCAGCCTGGTCATCACTGGCAGCCCAGAGCCCGGGATCTGTACCTATGCAATGAAGGGATGTAAATTTGAGCTCCTTGAAAGTCAAGGGGGTAGAGGTGCCCTTAGGAAGTTCTTTGCTTCTGCTGACCCAGTGGACCTGAGAAAATGATCTTTGAATCATCACTCTGCTTCCACCCTGAACATTTCTTGTGTTCAGGTGCATCAGTTACTGTCCCCTGCCTCCTGGGGCTGGACCTGGGGGCTCCTTCATTGTCAAGAGACAGCTGACCTCTCCATTTTGAGGAGGAACAAGCCTGGTGGGACAGGCTTTTAATCCTTCTTGCCCATGGGGTAGAAAGTGATGTGGCCCAAGGGGCCACGTAGCGCAAGGTCTAGTTTAAGTTCAAACCCCTTGAACTTCTGGATCAAGCGGTTTGGTTTTTTAGATTCATGATTGTGTTGTGCAGCTTGGATTCTAAGACCTCCTGTAATAATGTAGCATTAGCCAATTCTGAAGAACAGTACAGAAAATTCGCATTCCCAGAGAAGATTAGAAGGCAGTGTTGTTCATTTCATCTGAAATCTAAACCATAAGGAAGGACTTCCCTGACAGTCCAGTGGTTAAGGCATCGCCTTCCAATGCAGGGGATGCTGGTTTGATCCCTGGTCAGGAAGCTGAGGTCCCACGTGCCTCCCAACCAAAAAACCCAAAACAGAAACAATATTGAAACCAAGTCAGTAAAAACTTTAAAAATGGCCCATATCAAAAAATAATAATAATAAGGAAACCAGCAGATAGACCTTGGGCCTGTTAAGGAAGAGAGTCCCAGTGTTCTCTGTGATTCTGCTGGAGCCTTGGCAGATCAGGGTGTATCTCTGTAGCGTGTGAAAAGGAAATTTCTTTTTAAAATTTTAGCTTTTTTTTATATTGGAGCTCAATATTTTATGAAAAGGAAATTTGAAGAAGAATTTCAAGTATTCAGAATCTAGGGAACAGCAGCATCAATTTGGAGATGTGCCTAGAACGGTAATGGGGTGGAGGCGGGGTGCAGAGCATACTCCTGCACGCGCCGCCGTTCCACTTCATTAGTGCTGGTTCTGGATGAAATAGTCATCTGAATCCTCTGGTTCCCCAGGAGGGGAGCAGGCTCCTTCCCGAGCCGCCTGTCTGCGGCCGAGCTCATCCGTATCTGGGATGCAGGAGCTTCGGTTGCAGGCTCGCACCTGCTCAGGCTCGTGTTGGTTCCTCTGTTTGTGGGCTTTGCCTCCTGTGGCAGTGAGAGAGTGAAGCCAGCTCGTGTAGCCCTGCTCCACGAATACAGGGTAGGAGAAAAAGCCTTTGTTACGTGTGCTGTCGAAGCTGTTTCATGCCTCAGTCAGCCAGAACTCCAGTAATTAGGGACCTGTGTTAAGTTGGCTGGGCCTTTTTTATTTCGCAGACATGACTTAGCCCAGATTTTCAACCACGAAGCAGGCCAAGGCACCAAAGTTTAAAGCAAGCCTTGGCTCAATGAAACCTTTGAAATTGGAGCTGAACCAGTCTGTGTGAAGGTCTTGAGCCAAAACCTGAGCACAAACCCCTGAAAATGATCTTGTGGGGTGGTGAGGGGAGGTGGGGGTGGAAGAGAAGCCTTTCACCCACCTCCTCTACCTTCACTCCTAATTTGACTCTGTAGAATGATCTTGAGGGGCCCTGCCCAGGGCTGCCCCACTGGTTAACATGCACCCCGTCTTTTGTTCGAGGCAGTGAGGTCTTGCCAGAGGACCAGCTCACTGATTTTGAATCTCATCCAGGCCAGTTGTCATTGACTCTGCTCCTTCATTTACATCTCTGTGCAAACTGCCTGGACTCCCTAGGAGAGTTTTTGCTGGGCTCAAGCTTTTGATACCCTGGAGAAAAGGATCCTTGGAAACGCATCCCAGGCCTGGCAGCTGCGCCCTCTGGGTTTGTACAATTACCTGCCAGCCACCTCTGGATTGCCTGGCTCTACCACCAGGTTACCATCAGACCCACAAGAGCAGTCACCATAGCAACCTTTCCCAGTGGGTGCTCACCTGAGCTAGGCTTTGTGTTGAAAGCTGCGTCTATGTTGTATCTTTTAATGCTCCCAGTGGCCCTGTGAGGAGGGACACTGCCCTTGAGATACAGAGAAGAAACAGACTTTGAGATAAATACAGTCAATTCTCAATATTTGGGGATTTCATATTTGTGAATTTGGTGCTGAAATTTTTTTGTAACTCAGGGTGCTTTAGTGGTTATTCCTGGCCATGTGCAGAATTGGGGAGATCTGAGTTATTCAACACACAAATCCCTAGCTGAGGTGCTAGGGACTCTCCACCTTCTTTCTCAGCTCTCATACTATAAACAAGTGCCTCATCTTCACACTTTTTTTTTTTTTTTAAGGGTGATTTCACCCTTTAAAATGGCCATGCCAAGCAATGAAGTCCTGTCTCATGATCCTAAGGTCGGGAAGATTGTGATACAGTTTTGAGAGGGTGTTAGATCAGCTTCTTTTCAGGCATGAGCTACACTGCTGTCAGCCATGAGTCACTGTTAGCACAGCTGAAATACTCAACAGTATCTATGAATAAGGAGTCTTTAAACAGAAACACACATACAGCAGGGTTATACACTGGCCAGTTGATGAACATCTTGTGACCAGAGATTTGTAAGAACTTCATGTTGCATTTCCCTAGGAGCAGTGGTTCAGCATTCATGTGTTCCATGTTTGTGACTACTTACTAGAACATAACGACCAACCGAAAAGAACAAGAATCAAGGGTAACTTGCCAATGTTTGCAGAGTTCGTATTTAAACTAAGGTCCTTTTCACCCTAAAGCTCGTGCTCTTCACCTCCAGCACACTTCTCAGCTGTACAATCTTGCGCAAAATAACTTAACTTTTTAAAGTTTCAGCTTCCTGCTCTGTAGTAACATCTGTCTCATCGAGTTGTTCAGTGAGATTTAAAGAGACACTACAGTAAATATGCTTTATAGGCACCATGTGAAAGTTTTCTGGGTATGTTGTAGTTGAGAAGCTCTCACTTGTATCCATGGATGGCACTGCAAACAGGTCCATACACAGTGGTTGTTGGTATTTATACACTAGACTGTTTTTTGAGGACCACCCAAGCTGACAATGTTCCAGAAAACTGCCATTTAAAAATGGAATATAGCTGGCTGGGCTCAGATAAGAAAGAACCTATAGCAGTGCCTTTTCGACATGTATCCTGAAATCACTTTTGTTAATGGAAGAGGAAACACTGTCTGGGATAAAATGAGCTTCTCTTTTATTTCTATTCTACTTTTCTAATAAGAGAGATCACTAAATTAATGCGTTCCCTCCCCCTGACCCCCCAACCCTCTGATTATCTTTTAAAAAGTTTTCTTAGTAGCTGAGCTCCTTTATGCCAGGTTTCATGCTGAGGTTTGTAGAGCTGCAATATAAATAAATCTCTTTGAAAAGGCACTTGCAACAGAACTTCTAAAAACGTCGCCTGTAAGCATTGTGGCACTCCATAAACACTGCCATGGCCATTCAAGTGTAGCCGTGCAGCAGCCGAAGGGTTGTTTTGAGATTGTTTGCTGGGTGATATTTTGTAGATGGGGCCAGATGCCTTTCTTCTCAGGATTACATACTGATCCTTACCCTTCTACAAAGCACGGCTGGGGCTGCACCATCTCCTTTGCAGAGGAGTGCCCACAGACCATCTGCAGTCTCTTTCAGTATAATTAATTAGAGGGGATCAGGCCTGATGGGAGGCCATTGTGTGTGACTCAAGACTCTCAGTTGTGCAGCCACCAGATGAAGATTCCTGTTGCTCAGGATCCTTAGGTGGCTGACGCTGTCATTAGTACAAAAAGATGTAGAAGAAGAGGGAAAGATACAGCATAGGAATTCCCCAGAGAACCTGAGATCCTCCACTTGTTTATTTCCATCTTCAGTTCAGAGGGTGCCTTTGGGCCCTTGGGCTTCCCTATTCCCTGGAGAGCTTTCTATTTTCTTTCAGCTGCTATGACTCACCCTTGGAGGAGTGGCTTGCACTTAGCAGCTCCACTAAAATCAGCCCCATGGATTGTGCCAATTGGTAGGCATGGCATATTAACCTGGATCTAGAAACCAGGGCAGCCTAAGAGAATTTGACCAAGTCCTAGAGGTATAGGGCCTGCATCTCTGCCCCTGAGATTCCCCCAAAGGGGAATATCCCAGCGATCAAACATATCTGCTGTCAGGTAGCTGCCAAGTCAGGTGCAGGGGCTGGGGAGTGAGGCTGGTTGCCTGAAGAAGCTCTTATCTGGCTTCCTGAGAATTTGTCCAGTCCACGTTGTGGGCAGAGAGATGTCTTCCTAACAAGGGAACTCATCCTGGCTGGATTATATGATCATTTTAGGTTTAACTTTTTAAGAAATTGACCATCTGTATTCCAAAGGGGTGGTACCATTTTACATCCTACTAGCTGTATCTGTGGAGAAGGAAATGGCAACCCACTCCAGTGTTCTTGCTTGGGGAATCCCAGGGATGGCAGAGCCTGGTGGGCTGCCGTCTATGGGGTCATACAGAGTTGGACACGACTGAAGCGACTTAGCAGCAGCTGTATCTGAGACTTCCCATTTCTGTACATCCTCATAGACGCTTGGTATTATCATTTTAGTACAGCCATTCTGGTGGGCATCACCTGGGCTCTCATTGTGTTTTTGACTTGCCTTTCCCTTATGACTCATGATGTTGAATATCTTCTCATGTGCTTATGGCCATTTACATAGTTCTTGGGTGAAATGCTTGTGAATATCTTTTGCTGACTTTTTGATTGGATAATTTATCGTACGACAGCTTTGCAAGAATTCTGGGTACATTCTGGATGGATATGTGTTTTGCAAATATTTCCTCCTACTCTAATACTTGTCTTCCCAATTTTCTTAATACTTTTTGAACTACACAACTTTTAAGATTTGATAAGGTCAAGTTTGTCCACCCTTTTGTCTTTTGGACCATGGTTCTGGTGTGGTTGCTGAGAAATCTTGGCTTAGCCTAAGGCCTCAAAGATTCTGCCGTGTGTATTCTTCAAAAGTGTGTATGTTTTGGCTCTCACACCTAAGCCTCACCATTGTGACCTAGGTCTCTGTGACCCGTTTTGAGTTAAATGGTGTGTGCGCAGTGGGCAGTGGGGGTGTAAGTTCACCATTTGTGTGTGGATGTCTAAACGTCCCGGCACTGTTTACTGAACAGAATGAAGGCTCTGGCTTTTGACCTCACTTCCGCTTTCCCCCACAGATCTGCAAGACCCCCGAGCCCAAGGCAGCCTCCTACTGCAGCCCTTCAGTGCCCGTGCACTTCAATATCCAGCAGGACTGTGGCCACTTTGTCGCCTCCGTACCCTCCAGCATGCTCACCTCTCCCGACGCACACAAGGATCCTCTATCTGCCCTGCCCTCACATCCACCCGCCCAGGAGCAGGACTGTGTGGTGGTCATCACTCGGGAGGTGCCCTACCAAACCGCCTCGGACTTTGTGCGGGACTTGGCCACCAGCCACCAGTCTGAGCCCGAGGTCTACGAGCGGCGGGTGTGCTTCCTGCTCCTACAGCTCTGCAACGGGCTGGAGCACCTGAAGGAGCACGGGATCATCCACCGAGACCTGTGCCTGGAGAACCTGCTCCTGGTGCACTGCGCCCCCCAGGCCGCCCCCGAGCCCTCCCCGGCCACCACATCCCCCGCCCCTGCGGCCACCCCGTCCTCTGGCCCCTCAGCCACTGTCCCTACCAGCGCCACCCCCACCCCTCCAGCCGCCCCCGCCTTTCAAGGAGGGTCCAGTGAGAAACACTTGCCCCGGCTTATCATCAGCAATTTCTTGAAGGCCAAGCAGAAGCCGGGTGGCACCGCCAACCTGCAGCAGAAGAAGAGCCAGGCACGCCTGGCTCCCGAGATCGTGTCTGCTTCCCAGTACCGCAAGTTCGACGAATTCCAAACGGGCATCCTCATCTATGAGCTACTCCACCAGCCCAACCCGTTTGAGGTGCGGGCACAGCTCCGGGAGCAGGACTACCGGCAGGAGGACTTGCCCCCGCTGCCCGCGCTGTCTCTCTACTCGCCAGGCCTGCAGCGGCTCGCCCACCTGCTGCTGGAGGCCGACCCAATCAAGCGTATCCGCATCGGCGAGGCCAAGCGCGTGCTGCAGTGCCTGCTGTGGGGGCCCCGGCGTGAGCTGGTGGAGCCGCCGGGCACCTCGGAGGAGGCGCTGTGTGCCACGCTACATAACTGGATCGACATGAAGCGAGCCCTGATGATGATGAAGTTCGCCGAGAAGGCGGTGGACCGCCGGCGCGGGGTGGAGCTGGAGGACTGGCTCTGCTGCCAGTATCTGGCGTCAGCCGAGCCTGCAGCCCTCTTACAATCGCTGAAGCTCCTACAGCTTCTGTGAGGCAGCTCCCGGCCCCCTCCTCTGGGCCGGACCCCCATCCTACCCCTTTCCCCGTGCCCTGCCTTGCCTTGGAAACATCCGTGTCTCTTGGGAAATGGTACAAATGACTGTCATACTTGGATGTAATATATATATATATATATAAGATATAAATATGAAAGGCTGTGGATGTCATTCCCCACCGTGGTCTAGCCTCCTTTTCTCCTGTAGTCTTGCAGTTTCCTCTGCAATTATGTACATTTCTAGCTTCTTGCAAGGTCGTGAGGACAGTGCCGCCGGCAGAATGAAGCCTGGACTCTGGTCTCACTACCCCATTAAGGGGTCTCTTTACCTTCTTGTCAAGTGGCTATTTAAAACCAAAAGAACCCTCCATTTTTCATTAAATTGCTGGTCGAGTCGTGAGCAAAGTTCTTTTATCCCCAAGTGCGTTAATACCTTTGGTGGGTAAAATCGTTTTAAGCCCTTGCAACAGTGGCTTCAAGACCACTTGAACTGTCCCTGTTCTTCCACTTCTCATCAGAAGGAACATCAGGCCACAAGAGCCCAGGCATGTGGGGACCAGTTCATCTTCCCTGCTTCTCTCTCCAACTAACAGCCTCTTAGGAAGAAGCCAGACACAGCTGGTGTGACCCAGAGTTTCAGAATTTTATCCCACTGCTCGAAATCCATTTCCAGTTTGCTAAAGCTTGTTATCATTTGCATCAGAAGCCTGGCTAAAAGCGGAAGCCACCCCAGATGGTTCAAATGACAAGAACTTAGCAGGGGACCACTTAGAGAGTTGCGGCAGGATTAAGAGAAAAACAATGGATGGTGAGACAAAAAGCAAGGGCTGGAATGGGAAGGGTTCACTCAATCTGTTCCCCACCTGTCATCCCCAGGACAAGACCAGTGACACGCCAGAGAGCAAGGGGGCCTGGGTGATACAGCTGGCAAGACTGACTTCCCTGGCAGGGTTGGGAAGAAAGAGTGGAATGCCGGGTGGGAAACAGCCCGCTGTTAATGCTGTCCTAGATAAGGGCAGTGCAAGAACTCAGTGTTTCCACTTTCAGACCACTCACCCACCTGCTGTTCAAAGCTCCTTTGGGTTTCCATTTTTTAAAACTCATTCAGTTGACACGTTTATTGGCACCTACTAGAGTCAGCATTTGTTACCATGCCTTTAAAAAGTGCTTCAAAGAAAATTTAGAAGCACCAGATCTTTCTTCCTCAAAACTAGACACAGAAAAAAATCAATAAACACCCATTTGAAGGGAAATAGCCCAAGAGCCTTGTATTGCTACCTTAAAAAGAGTAATCTTTGAAGTTGTGAACAAATTTCTCAAACCTTGTTAATAACAATGGACAAGTTTAAAATCAAAGATCTTAATGGATGTCCTAGGAATCTAGGAAAGTGGCCAGCAACCAGGATGGCAAAATCTCCCAGGTCCCCTTCTGCATATTTTTAAAATAATTTTTTTGATTTATTATTGGCTGTGCTGGGTCTTCATTGCCACAAGGGCATTTCTCTAGTTGCAATGAGTAGGGGCTACTCTCAAGTTGCAATATGTGGGCTTCTCATTGCAGTGACTTCTCTTGTTGCAGAGCTTGGGCTCTAGGGCGCATGGGCTCAGTAGAGGCGGCTTCCGGGCTCTAGAGCACAGGCTCAGTAGTGGTGACGCACGGGCTTAGTTGCTCCGTGGCATGTGGGACCCTCCCGGACCAGGGATCGAACCCCTGCCTTTTGCATTGGCTGGAGGATTCTTCACCACTGAGCCACTGGCAAGTGCTCCTTCTGCATATTAATTTCACTCTTTTTGCAGCCATTCCAGCCTGGGACTCCAGGTAAACACACCCACACTTCCAGGCATCTAAAGTGAACCCTGGAGCTTCAAGGCACCTATGTCATTTCAGTGGTTGCTTGAGCATTGAGGGAAAAACCGGCTAAAACCAGCTTCCAGCTATGTTTGTACGGAGAAAGAGTTTTGAACATGGAAATCATAATTCTCCATAGGACCCATCTGTTTCAGAGGGTATTATTTTGTCAGTTGTTTCTTCCTGGGAATTTTCCAGGCAAACCCTCCACCCTTAGTTTGCTGTCTTTGCTTTCTTATTCTTTCTCACATCAAATAAATAAACAATGGAGAGGGAGGAAGCAAATATTCTGCCAGGGGGAATGCAGCGCTATTTGGAAATAACTGTCACAAGAGGCACATTTTAAACCTCTGAATTAATTGCACCTTTTTTATATGCCACCCACTTCAGGGGAGAAAAAAAAAACAACACTGAGATGGTAGAAAAGATTTTTAGAACTAAAATGAACCCCAAAGTAAAGGTGGAAAGAGAAGGAACTATAGCAGTAAATTCTAATTAAGAAAAATGGTAGTGATCAAACATAAGACTTACTTCTGAGCTTAGGTCCACCAACCTAAGAAAAGTGGAGAACAGCCAGGTGTTCTCTACTTTTGGGTAATTCTTTGGGTAATTTCAGGAGACAGTTCATCAGCAGGAACAAACCTTGTCCTGATGCTTGATTTTGAAGGGATTTTGTCAAGGATTTCCTTGTTTAAAGGCATTAAATAATGTTCCCAACAGCACACATACACAAATTAAAGAGATATATTTTTTTAGATAGGACAATTCCTTATATCCACCATTGGTGAAGGGCTTCCCTGGTGGCTCAGAGGTTAAAGCGTCTGCCTCCAATGGGGGGAGACCCGGGTTCGATCCCTGGGTCGGGAAAATCCCCTGGAGAAGGAAATGGCAATCCACTCCACTATTCTTGCCTGGAGAATCCCATGGACGGAGAAGCCTAGTAGGTTACAGTCCACGGGGTCGCAAAGAGTAGGACACGACTGAGCGACTTCACCTTCACCTTCACCATTGGTGAAATCCACAGATGAACATTCAGGCCTAGTTTCATTGAGATGATTCTGCAGGGCCCTAGCCACTCACTCAACTCCACGAATCAGCCTTTTCCATGAACGACAAGTCACACGGCTACAAATATTAGGTTTGGCAAACAGCTTCAGGCACACAGAATTCCAAATATAGCTTTTTTTTGTTACCCCAACATATACCTGGGATGCATGCCTTTACTTCACAGAAACGTCAAGCACCAAATAAATTTAAATCCAGAAACAGAGTTTCTTCCACAGGGGACCGAGGTTCAAAAAGAGGCAGCAACCTTTGTATAATGACAGTCTTGGAACATCTGGCTATCTAATAGTCCTGTTATCTGTGAGTTCATCTCCTCTCCTTTCTTCTCGGCTTTAGACCCAACTACTAGTATTTAAATCTCTAGGTTCTTTTCCCTCCGACTCTGAATCAAGTCGCCCACATAGCCTTTCCACATTATACGCTGGGTTGTTAACGGGCCTTTCTCTTCCCCATGCCCCGATGTAGAATCGTTTTCTTCTCCTAAATTCTTTTCTGCAGGTGTTACAAGGCAGGCGTCTAAATTATTATATCCTTGCCAGAAGCAAGATAAGTACTTCAGGGAGGATTTGTTTATAGTAGCACATGGCTCAGCTCTAAAAAGATGGGGCTCTGGGGAGCTGTAGTTACCACTCTGTGTGAGGCATCCTGGTTTCCAAAGGCTTGGGGCTGGAGAAAGCCCTCTTGTGAGGCATACGTGTACAGAGAACAATGACGAAGATTTTGAAGAAGGAGGACACACATTCCTTTAATGACTTCTCTGAAATGTATTCTTTTAATATACTGCCAGTCAAGGCAGCAGCCCTTTCCCACTCTGGTGAGTGTCTGTAAGTCTTTGAAGATCTAAGAGTAAGCTTATTAAGTCCCATTAAAGTAATAGATTTATAATGTGAAATCTGCTTGGCATGTTTAATAGAGGGTGAGGTAAATGGAATTGATTTTTTAGAAACCAAAATTTAAACCAATTGCTGTCATTGCTAAAAATAAAAGGCAAGAACAAAACATCTGGGGCAAGTTCTATGGGATGAAAGTCTTGACAAATTACTCTTTCTTCCTCTTTTCCAATGCTAATTAACACAGTTAACAACACTCCAGGAGACCTACTCCAGGTCAGAGATGCCTTTGGAGGACCTATGCCCTGGAAAGGAGGTTATCTTCAGGTAAAGCATCCAGATTAACCCAAACACAGTATCACTGATTGAGGAGGATCTGGGGTCATGGTCAGTTTGGAAACTTGCTCTATCTTGGGTACTCAGTCTTCTTTTCTGGAGTCAGGGAAGCAAAGTCAAGTTTACTTGGGATCTTTCTGCATGCCAGCAAGACAACTTTGTACAGAACTATCCCAGTGGGATTTGAACATGTACACTTTTCACATATCCTGAAGGCGGGATTCAAATCTTTCCAGACCCTTTACCAGAAATGATTACAGCTATTTCCTACAAAAATGCTGTCCTGAACACCGGATGTGATTAGATGACCAAAATGTTTATGTACAGTATTAGGACCTAAAGGTCATCCTTCAGGCTCCTGCCTTAGTACCTTATCAGGGATAATCAGGCATGGAGACAGGTTAAAGGAGCTGGGCATGGGAACTGAACTCTTCTAAGGGTGGAAGAGAAGGCAGGAAATGAGAAGGCAAGATTCAGAGACAAACCATCTGTTTTCCCACTTGCCTGGATCCAGCCCCAAGGACTTCCCACAACCCTCCAAAAGATATTCTTGTGTCATAGTCCAATAGGGCTGCTAACAAAATACCATAAACTGAGTGGGTTATGACAACAGAAATTTGTTTCTCACAGTTAAACAGAAGCTGGTGAGTCCAAGATCGTGGTGCTGGCAGATTCATTTCTGATGAGAGCACGCTCCCTCCCTAGTTCACAGATGGCCATATTTTCATTGTATCCTCACATGGCAGAAAGGGCAAGGGAGCTCTCTGGGGTCTCTTTTTAAAAAAGCAGACCACTAGTCCCGTTCATGAGGGACCCAACCTCATGACTTTAGCACCTCCCAAACGCCCCACCACCTAATATTACCATCACATTGAGGATCGAGTTTCAGTTTTGGATTTAGGGGAGGGGGCAGCGGGAGGTACACAAACATTCAGTCTACGGCATCACTTGTCAGACCTTTACTGGAGTCATACAGTCACTACTGTGTTCTCAAAGAGCTCCAGCTATGCAGAAGCTGTAGAACTTCAGGTTGTGTAGATTTCAACTTCCGAGTTTATAACAAATTCCTTTAAAAACAAATCTGAAAGACTAAGAATTGTGCCCTTTATGTATGACCTTTCTTTATTGACTATTCCCATTACTAGTATGATTTTTCAGCTTTCCTAGGGGGCTTCCCTGGTGGCTTAGACGGTGAAGAATCCACCTGCAAAGCAGGAGACCTGGGTTCAATCCCTGGGTCAGGAAGATCCCCTGGAGGAGGACATGGCAACCCACTCCAGCATTCTTGCCTGGAGAATCCCCATGGACAGAGGAGCTTGGTGGGCTACAAGTCCATGGGGTCGCAAAGAATCCGACACAACTGGATAACTAAGCACAAAGGAGTAGCTGAGCTTGCCTTCTCCTCTACCCCTCAGTCTTACTGGTTTTATTTATTTGGGGAATGTAAAACATAACATGGCACTAAAAGCCCAAACTATTCAAAAAGAGATACTCAGAGATGTGTCACCACCGCCCCCCCAGCCCCTGTCACCATCTCTCCATCCTTTCTAACCTGCTCCCACCCATCTGTTGCAGTCCCCAAACTCGATGATTTCTTCTTTATCCTTCCTGTGTGCCACGAACACAGACAGATGCACAGAGGCAAATATATTTCTTTTGTCTCATTCATAAGTTAGTACACTGGCGATATAAGAGTACTTCACTCTTCTCTCTTAGCAGTGTGTTTACAGAAGCTTTCTTTGTTTTATGAAAATGTTTGAAGTTTTACTAATCATGATATTTACAGACACATATTCAGCAGATGTTTATATCTTCACAGTGTAGGTAATACTTGTGTTCCCAGACTGATAGAAGCTTCTCAGGGTCTTTCAAGGATTCCCAGTCCTCGGCTTCATTGTTGTTGTTTAGTCGCTAAGTCCTGTCTGACTCTTTTGTAACCTTATGGATGGTAGCTCACCAGGCTCTTCTGTTCATGGGATTTCCCAGGCAAGAATACTAGACTGGTTTGCTATTTCCTTCTCCAGAGGATCTTCCAACTCAGGGACTGCACTCACATCTCCTGCTTGGCAAGCAAATTCTTTACCCTTGAGCCACTGGGAAGCCCCCCAGAAGCTTTCTCAAAATGGGGAGGCAACTTGATCTCTCACTCGATTATTGAGAGAATTGACAGGGTTTCATCACCTTCTACCCCGGTATTTAAAAGCATCATTTGCACAGCTAGAAGAGTGTTCATCCCCCAAAGTTTTAATGATCTCTTAGGACTATAGCTCCTCAGTTCAACCAATTTCATTTCCATGGTGAGATACGAACTGTTTTTAGTCCCAGATAGAAATCCTGAGGTTTGCCCCAAACCACCGGCAGTCAGCAGACCCCTAAGTTTAACGATGAATTTTTTTATCCTTTACCCTCACTCCTCTGTGGAGTGGTACTGCTGGTTCTTGCACTTAGAACCCAACACTTCTTTGATAAGCTCTGCCTTGAGCCCTTACCTGACTATAGCCAGGTCTCAGAGGAGAACACTCCCAGGATGATCTTCCAGAAAGCGTGTTCAAGGAGGGAAAAGATGGTGCTGCTCTGTGGCTTGGCCTTTCCGTGGCTTTTCCCTGACAGTAGACAGTGCCATGTAAGCAACAAGAACTACACTCGTGGAAATTGTTAGTAGAACTTAGAGTTAACACTTCAACCAAAGGAGCCTGATACTATTGGTCTTAACTGAGTTCAGCATGCGTCGTCTCAAGTACCTGATTGAATATGGACAGAATGAAGGGTTTTGCTGGCTGTTCCATCCAGTCGAACAGCTCCACGTGGAGACAAGAAATGGGAGAGAGAAGCTGGGGGTGGGGAGCTGTGTTTCCAGTGCACAAGACACACAAGGGCACAGAGCAGAGAGCACCTTCTCAACCAGTGCCAATCATACCCTGGCAACTGGAGCTGGCAGCCTCCCCTCAGTTATGAATCACGTGTTTGTTTGCAGCCCTCATCCTGCAGAAGGCCCTGAGCCAGCTGTGGGCCCTGCCTAATCCCTAATCGCTGGGCAGCGCCCCTTCTTTTCAACTCTGAAAAGGCAACAGACCATCAGAGAAAGCATTGGAATGAAGAAAACCAAGGGCATTGTGACGTGGAGGTTGCTGCCCCTTGGGTAGGATAAGCATTGCTAAGCAAATCCAGCTCACAAGTGCTCCCACAAAGGGGCTTTCTCTAGGAGCTCCTCTCTGGGAGCAGTTTGCTGGAGAGTAGAGATTATCACCTTCTAGGGGACAAACCCTGGAAGGTCTGGAATTTCTCTTCTGTAGTACCTCCAACAGTACCATGAAGGGAAAGAAAGGCTGAAGAAAAGCGACGCTTAATGTCCCTGGAGTGATGCTGTGAAGAGCAGACCACAGCCCTGGGAACGCTACCGCTGGGCTCTGTTTGCTATCAGTGTGTCTGTAAGTGGACACCATGAGGCTTAGTGAACAGAAACCGGGCAAGAAATCCAAGTTCTTCGTCCAGCTTTCACTCACACACCTCTGTGGTCTGAACACTGAGAAAGGAATGCCTTCATCTAGGCAACCTTTCACTTGTGGACTCCCTGGGTTGTATAAACAGAAGTCTCTAGTTTGCTGTCTAATGAAAATATTGGGAAAGTATTAGTGACATAATAATAGTCTCTTTGTTTACCTGATTTCACGCTTCCAAACGGCTTCAAGTCCTGGTGCTGGAAATATCATTTTGCTTTGGTACAACACTCACCTGATATATGTAGGAATCAAGACAGGAAATCTACATATTAAGAGGTAATCAAGGTCTGCAAGAGATCTCTAGTCTTTCCCATTCTATTGTTTTCCTCTATTTGCATTGATCACCGAGGAAGGCTTTTTCTTTATCTCTCCTTGCCATTCTTTGGAACTCTGCATTCCATCTGGTCCCATCACTTCATGATAAATAGATGGGGAAACAATGGAAACAGTGAGAGACTTTATTTTGGGGGGGGATTCAAAATCACTGCAGGTGGTGACTGCAGCCATGAAATTAAAAGATGCTTGCTCCTTGGAAGAAAAGCTATGATCAACCTAGACAGCATATTAAAAAGCAGAGACATTACTTTGCCAACAAAGGTCTGTCTAGTCAAAGCTTTGGTTTTCCCAGTAGTCACGTATGGATGTGAGAGTTGGACTATAAAGAAAGCTGACCACTGAAGAACTGATGTTTTTGAACTGTAGTGTCGGAGAAGACTCTTGAGAGTCTCTTGGACTGCAAGGAGATCCAACCAGTCCATCATAAAGGAAATCAGTCCTGAATATTCATTGGAAGGACTGATGCTGAAGCTGAAACTTCATACTTTGGCCACCTGATGTAAAGAACTGACTCATTTGAAAAGACCCTGATGCTGGGAATGACTCAAGGCGTGGGGAGAAGGGGACGACAGAGGATGAAATGGTTGGATGGCATCACCAACTCAATAGACATGAGTGTGAGTCAGCTCTGGGAGTTGGTGATGGACAGGGAAGCCTGGTGTGCTGGAGTCTGTGGGGTCGCAAAGAGTTGGACACGACTGAGCAACTGAACTGAACTGAACTGAAGGTCTGGAAAGGTGAACTGATAGGCAAAATGTAAAGCAGGACTGGGATCTCGACGGCATGACTTCCATCTCCACCAAGCATCATTGTGTGGTCACTAATTTCCTGGGGACCCATCAGCACCTGGGCTGTCCTTCAACATTCAGATCAAGCCTTATCCCATCCATGAAAGCTAGCTTCCATCTCACCTCTGCCCTCACTCCATCTGGAGGTCACCCTTGAGCCAGTATTCTTGACTCATTCCTGGCTCCCTCTTGGACAGGAGGGTCCTATTTTTCTCTCAGTATAGTAAGAAGGATGATGGAGTGTATTCATTGTCACTAAGTAGACCCTGAGCCCCCTGAGGACATCAACCATGTCTCAAACGACCCCAGTCCCTTATATTGTACACAGTCAGTGCTTAACCAATGTGTTGATGGTATTGAGGCCAATGCATGGTTTACAGTGGATGACTGGGACCGCTGCTTATGAAAAACAATGCCCCACTCATCATCCAAGGCCGTACAGCTGCCAAAGCATCTTCACAATCTTCGTTGGATGCCAGCGCTCACCGGTGGTTCAGGATCTCCAAGGTCAGAGCACACAGAGAGCTTAGGGAGACTAAGTGACCTGCCGAAGAGTCCTTATGGCTGGTGAGTGACAGCACCCAAGCTGGAGCCACGTCTTCTGTGGCCAACCCAGCGTTCTCTCACCCCCGTTCTTGAAAAATAGCATGCCCCAATTCACATGGGGACCCCCAAAGCCTCTGTCTTTTACACCTAAGGGTCTTTCTGTTTTTCCACTTCAACAGTGCCTATAGTGAGCTCCACAACTAATATCCAAAGTTGAATTCAAAGGAACATTTTACAGTTTCTCAGGCATGTCACGTCAACACTATCTATCCCTCTAAAATGTGTAGGAATGCGGTGGGCTGTAACAGATGCACCGAGTTTTGTGAGCACCGTGTTTTGTGAGCACCGTTTTCCACTGAATTACCTTAGATGCACTCCCAGAATGACAGCACCCCCAGAGGAAGAGCGTTCTGTCTCCTCGACCCTCTGCTCAGCCCTGACTGGTTGCCATGCTCTAACCCCTCCCCTGCACTGAGGCCAGGGCAGGGAGGGGGCCAGGGGGTCACGTGGGGCATGTCCCAGGCAGATACTCTCATTGAAATGACTGTGACTCCACAGTCCCTCTCCTGAGGTGTCTTCTTCCCTTGGGCTTGTCAGCCTGGCACCCAGCCCCAGGCAGGACAACTGGTCAGAGAGCAGTGTGGTTTCTCAGCGAGACGGCTCCAAACACCAAGTTCTATCTCGTGCCCCCAACCAAGGCTCCATGGGCAGAAATGAAGCAGGAGTTTCACACTGCTCAAGCTGCTTATTGTTCACCTTGCATTGGGAGAGCTTAAGGCTGAGTCTGAATGTCACTGAGATGCCAGCTTGATGGCACGGAAGGTGTCTAACATGGCTGTCCCAACATGCCCGGCACTGAACCTCTGAAATGGGACTCAGCCTAGCCGAGTCAGGGCTGCAAGGCTGGACACATGGCATCTTAGCAGCACTCCAGGCAGTGCATTCACCAGACTTCCTTGCAGTAAAGAATTTCATGGGACTTGGGTGTGGGGTGCATTGTTCTTCAATGCTTAGGGAAAATGTAGGATGAAATTTAATGAGAACCACCTGAATTCATAAATGTACATAAGTTTACAAATCATTTGTTTGTGGTAGTTGTATTTTTAGTTCTTAAAGGAACTTCCATACTGTCTTCCAGAGTGGTTGAACAAATATATGGATGCCAAGAGGGGAAAGAGGTAGGATGGACTGGGAGATTGGATTGGCATATATACACTACTGTGTATAAAACAAATAGCTAATGAGAAGAACCTACTGTATAGCCCAGGGCTGACTAATGAGAACCTACTGTATTGCACAGGGAACTCTGCTCAGTGCTCTGTGGTGACCTAAATGGGAAGGAAGAGCAAGGACGAGGGGATGCATGGATACATACAGCTGATTCACTTTGCTATACAGCAGGAACACAACATTGTAAATCAATTGTGTATGCATGTGTGTGTGCTAAGTCCCTTCAGTTGTGTTCGACTCTTTGCGACCGTATGGACTATAGCCCGCCAGGCTCTTCTGTCTGTGAGATTCTCCAGGCAAGAATACTGGAGTGGGTTGCCATTTCCTTCTCCAGGGGATCTTCCTTTGCATCTCTCCCCTGCAGAGAGGTTCTTTACCACTAGAGTCACTTGGGGATCCCCATAGAACAACTATACTCCAGTTTAAAAAAAAAAAGTTTATCAGTGATTTATTTTTAAGGAATACTCTTGAGCAAAAATTTCCATAATGTAGTGTTCTGTTCAGGTTTCCTCAAAGTTGGACCAGCTTTAAGACACACTCTATTTCTTGGCAATGGCCCATGGGTGCCTTCCTTTTGAGTTGCTTCTCAGTGTGATGTTCTTAGAACAGGAATTCAGTTTTCCAAAACAATTTCTCAGTCTTTCTGGGAAAAAGACTCCATAAACCTCATGAACCTAGCCCACTCGAAAACCTCACCTGGCATCCCTGACAGCTAAGCTCAGTGGAGTTCAGATCTCTACCTGGGTTTCTGTTCATTTCTGGTCAGAAAGGTCTGTGAGTTCAATTCTCAGCAGATTATTTCATCGGACTTAATAAGGGCATGTCAGGGCTCTGGCAGGAAGAATCTGGTTTCAGAAGCAACTTTCCTTTGAAAGTGCCAGGGTAATCGCTTCTACCCAAACCCATGAGGATCGCATTGCAGGAAGCGAAAATGTGATAGCATGACATCTTGGCAGACAGGCTTCTTTCCTCTCCCCCCAAAGCCTCCAGACAAATAGCTCTCAGGGAGGGGGTATGGGGGAGTGATGTCTACATCAGACGCTGTTTGTCACTCGGTGGGTCTCCCAGATGGGGAAGTGTTTGCTTTGGCTGAGAATGACTTCTCTGCATCCGGAGTCAGGGGCTGACTGCAAGACACTCTTTCTGGCTGTAGCTGGGCGGATTGTGGGTGCCATGCCTTTCCCCAGCTCCTCTCATCCAGAAAGGTCAGAGGAAGTTAAGACAATACAAAGGACCTAACAAGAACTGAAGATCTCCAAAGTGGGCAGAGGCTCCCGGGTGTGCCATTTTAAAGATCATAAAACCTCTGAGTTGATAATATCCAGCTCTTGGCAAAATCTAGGATCTTGCAGAATGCTAAAATTAGATTTCTTTTCTTTTTTCAATGAACACATAGGGGCTTCCCTGGTGGCTCAGTGGTAAAGAATCCACCTGCCAACGCAGGAGACCTGGGTCCAAGCCCTGATTTGGGAAGATCCCAGATGCCACAGAGCAACTAAGCCCATGTGCCGCAGCTGTTGAGCCTGTGCTCTGGAGCCAGGCAACCATAACCACTGAGTCCACAAGCTGCAGCCACCAAAGTCTGCATGCCCCAGAGCCTGTGCTCTGCAGTAAGAGCAGCCACCACAATGAGAAGGCCACATCCGGCAACAAAGAGTAGCCCCCACTTGTGGCAACTAGAGAAAAGCCCATGAAGCAAAGGAGACCCAGCACAGCCAAAAATAAATCAATAAAATTACATATATATATAAGAACGCACAAGAGATAGAAACACATCCATCTCCTATTTAACTCACTCTTGCATCCATAGATCTCCTCAGGAAACTTGTCTGCATTAAAAAAAGTCAATGAGGACTTCCCTGGCAGTTCAGTGGTTAGGACTCTTTGCTTCCACTGCAGGGGACACGACTCCGATCCCTGGCCGGGGACCTAAGATCCGGCATGCTGTGCAAAGTGACCCCCTCAAAAGTCAATGAAGCACGAGACCCACCTGCCACAATCCTGGGTGGGAAGTCACTTTTTCTCTCTGTCAATCACTGAGCTATAATGGGATCCCTGCTGGATGCCCTCAGCCTAAGTAATGTCCTCAAGTCATCACTTTTTTGATTGATAAAAATGTATGGCACTATTCAGCTGCTAAAATCTATGATAATCTCAGAAAGTTCCCCAAAGTCACTTTTAAATCCAGGTGAGATGTGCACTCACCTATCCAGCATTCTTATAAGGAACAGGGTAGCCATTTGGGGCGGGGGGCGGGGGCAGTGGGAAACAGAGTTCAAAGACGCGACCGTGTCCTATGACTTTTATCCCTGAGACTGATAGAAGCCAAGAAAGGATTATGGGCTTAGGACATAAGTTAGTACTGAGTCAGGGCTTGAAAAAAGTTATGGTCATTTTCTTAGAGCATTCAGAGGGCTGGAACTTGGATAACTGTGTATATAAAAAATTGTATAGTGCTTAAAGTTTGCATACCTCTTTCAAACACATATTTTTAAAATCAGTAGTTTTCTAGGCACCTTGTCTTGCTGCTTCTTGTTCAGATTCTTCAAGGAGAATGACTTTGTCCTCTACATCTTTTGTGCGTGTGTATATGCTCAGTTGTGTCCCACTCTTTTCGACCCCATGGACTGTAGCCACCAGGCTTCTCTGTCCATGGGATTCCCCAGGCAAGAATACTGGAGTAGGTGGCCATTCCCTCCTCCAGAGGACCTTCCTGATTCAGGGATGGAGCCCGAGTCTCCTACATCACTCCATTTCTTATATCCTTCAAAAGGTGACTCACAAGGCAGTAGCATCTGCATTCCTGAGAATTTGCTACAAATGCAGAATCTCACGCTCCACCCAGCACCTACGGAATCGGATACTGCATTTTAACAAGATTCCCACATCATCTGCACGTTAAAGTTTGGGAAGCACTGCTGCACTCCTTTTAGCCCTTTAGATCCCCAGTCTTGAAACAAAATAATTATCATACAAATGTTTTACTTTTAAAAACCTTTATTAAAATATAATTCACATACCATGCTATTCACCCATGTATAGTGTACAGTTCAATGTGCATGCGTGCTAAGTTGCTTCAGTCATGTCCGACTCTTTGCGACCCCCATGGACTATAGCCTGCGAGGCTCCTTGTCCATGGGATTTCCCAGGCAATAATACTGGAGTGGGTTGCCATTCCCTCCTCCAGGGGATCTTTCTGACCCAGGCATCGAACCCATGTCTCATGTCTGCTGCATTGGCAGGTGGGTTCTTTACCACTAGTGCCACCTGGGTAACTTTTAGTAAATTCATAATTTTGCAGCCATCACCACAATCAATTTTACAACATTTTTATTATTCCATAAAGATACTCCTATAGGGCTTCCCTGTTAGATCAGCGGGTAAAGAATCTGCCTGCAATGTGGGAGACCTGGGTTCTGTCCCTGGGTTGGAAAGATCCCCTGGAGAAGGGAAAGGCTACCCACTCCAGGGTTCTGGCCTGGAGAATTCCATGGAGTGTGTAGTCCATGAGGTCACAACGAGTCAGACACAACTGAGCCACTTTCACTTTCAAAGATAGCCCCATGTTAGCCATCACTGCTGAAGCCCCTGTTCCACCCAGGGCTGGGTAACTCCAAATCTACTTTCTGTCTTTATATTTGCAGTTTCTTAAAGCCTGGTTAAAACTACAGCTTTTGGGGGACTCCTTGGTGGTCCAGTTTTGAAGATTTCACCTTCCAGTGCAGAGGGTACAGGTTGGATCCCTGGCGGAGAAACTAAGATCCCCCAAAACATAGAACAGAAAAAAATAAATACTGTGACAAATTCAATAAAGACTAAAAATGGCCCATACCAAAAAAATTTTTTTTAACTACAATTTTTCTTTCTATGTTTCTCAAGCCCCACTTCACTATTAGTAATCACTTACAAATATATGTATTTTTAATAATCAATCCATTTAAAATCTTTTGGGGAAAAATTTAGCCCACAGGTTACCTTAGAAGATAATCTGTGATATCTTTTCCAGTTTTCTGGTTCTCTGGAGGCTATTTCCCCTTAAATAAACAAATGATGACCTCGTCTGTTTGGTAAGTAGTCAAGGTTTCCGTCCTTTCACAGATGTTAGGAACTTTATTATTAGTGCAGGCCCAGCACAGTACCTGGACATTTAGCCTGGGAATTCACCAATTTATTTTTCCTGTCAAATTTTAACCATGATTCTTCCTTTAGACAGTCCAGTAGTATGTTGGGGTTTGTCTCCGTGGACAACTGGCTCACTCAACCGGAAAAGGGACTGGACCTGACTCCTGTCTTTAAATACCAGCCAAACTCAGCTGAGGACTGTGCAAAGGACAAGCCTTCCTGGCTTCTTGAACCACTCTCATCAGAGGGACACCGATGAGAAATCAGAATCTGGCTGTTTGGGGCTGGAGTCCTCTCTGCAGTTCATGGTCCTGGGGTAACATCTGAGTCAGCTTTATCTGTGCCTTGTAGGTGCTCTGAGGGCCTTGTCTTGGGAGCTCTGAGATGGTATATGATAAGCCGTTAATGACCGGATACAACCATTCTTTTAACCTATGATTAAAGTTATTAACATGTATGAATGAGTAAGGTCCTCCACAGCCACTACTGGCAGTTATTGTCACTAAATCGGAGCCTCTATCCCGTTCTCTTTCTCACCGTCTTTCCTTGGAGTATTTACCTACAGTCTTTGTGTTTAGCTGAGGTATTTTTCCAAGCGTTCAAGGCTTTCTCAAGATGCCTGAAGGGAGAGACTCACCGGACCCTTGACATTCATTTTCTCCTCACACTGAGTCTCTCTGCACTCGACATCAGGTCTTTCTTAGTTCCTCTCCTCACATTACCTTTCTCTCTTAGCCTCTTTGGCTTTCTCTTGATTTTCACCTTCCATGAGTGGGGAGACATTGCCACTTGTTAAAATACTGCCCTGAGAGGTCCCCCATGCGAAAGAATCTCCCAGCTGACCCACGCCTACTGTTGAGGTGCTCAGCCCACAGGGGACACCATTTAATTCCTTTCTGAGTCTGTCTACCTTCTCAAGCAGAGCTCAGACCTGAAACCCTGACCCAGTAGTTAAAACCCAGATAGGAATTTCTCCACTTGGGTCCCACGGCTGGTCTTTCCCAGGGACGCCATGCCCTACTTTGGGATAACTGAGCTCTAGTGAATTTTTTTTTTATTATTATAATGCCACCGTCATCTAAATGCTTATGTTCCTTTATGGTCTTATGAGTGATGGCAGGGCATACCATTAACTCCATTTTAAAAAAGGGGGGACCTCCCTGGCAGTCCAGTGGTTAAGACTGCAAACTTCCAACACAGGGGGTGTAGGTTCAATCCTTGGTAGGGAAACTAAGATCCCACAGGCACACAGCAAAGCCAAGAGTTAAAAAAAAATAATTAAAAAAAATTTTGTTTTTAAAGAAGAAAGCTGAAGGGCCTCAAAGTCACACACCTGGTTACAATGGACTCAGCAGAGGCCTAAATCTTCAGCTTTCTTTGAAAGTTTCATCTGAATCAGGAGCTCTCATTATGTCTTTGGGGCCAATCTACTCTTTTCTGTGGCCCCCCGCTGAGGGCTCTTCCCCCCACCCACGCCTGAACTGGAATTTTCCACAAGGACCCCTGAAGATGGAGAAGAAACTTTCACAGCACCCACACGGCTCTGCCCCACCCGCACCCTCTTCACCACGGTGCCCTTGGCTTTCCAGTGTCTTTCCCAGCCTGGCCGAAGAGGAGGGTCCCGTGGCAGCCTCTCTGCACCAGCGGCTGCCCTGGGACCCAGAAGGAGCCCTCTTGCTCCACAGATGATTGCCCCATGGCTCTGCACAAAGTCTCGCCTCCTCCCCTCCTCCGTGTGGACCGGCCGAGGCCTCAGGGAAGGCGCAACTGGCCAGTTCCGAGGAAAGGTGCCTACTCAGAGCAAGGGCGGGCGGGAGGGGAGACAGGTGAGAGGCTCGGGAAGCCGCGCCCGGTGCCCGCACAGCGGGCGGGTCCCGGTAGCCGCTGAGGTCAGGCTGGTGGAATGCTCTGGTAACACCCTCCCAGGCAGAGCAGGAGGTGAGTCAGAGAGATCCTGACCCTGAGAATGAAGACGTGAGCCAATCTGCTGCCCAGGGCCAAGGGAAGGAGGAGATGGAGCAGCCCTCCAGCCTCACCCGGTGCCCGGGGGGACCGGGGCGGGGGCGCGGCCCTGAGCGCAGGTTTCATCCACCGAGTCCCACGCATTCTCGTCTGGAACAAATGGAACATTGGCTTGCTCCTTGGATGGGTTTGCCCTTCTGGGGCCCTTGGGAATGAGTGGAAGAAAGCCCCTCACCTCCTCCAGCCACCTCTGTGAGGAAGGAAGAGACCTTTCTGTTGAGGACAGGGCGGGGCCGTGCCTTGTCCCAGCGCATAGTAGGCCATCACCCACTTTTCCTCCCGGGGCTGAAAAGTGGGAGGTCTGCCCTTGCACCACTTTCTAGAAGTCTCCCCACCTTAGGCAGTTACAGGGTCCCATTTTCTCAAGAGTGAATGTGGAACTCAGGGCAAGTAATTCACTGACTTGGAAACGGTACCCAAGGGCTCAGCACTTCCAAAGATGGGATCTGACAGCTGGGAGAGGGCTGCAGAGGAAGTCTAACTGTGGAGCACCGTCTGTGACTGTAAATTGAGTAGTTTCCACAGGCCCTGCTGAGACTGGTGGACCACATGGACTTGAGGCCTGGAGCTGGGGCAGGTAGGAGCACTCCACAGGCAGGAGCATTGAGCTTTGGGCTCCTGGGTCTGAAGGCTCTGAAGCCACTGCTGAGAGCAGGCAGCACGTGAAGGACAGAGTCCAGAGACGGAGAAAGAAGCCCTCAGAATGAAGCGAGGTCAACTGGCTCTTCCTGCCCACAGCACTTGATACGCTTGCAGCCTGCCCCATTCTCAGCACCTCTTGCCCTCCTGGCAATGGCCAGTTGCATAGTCAGGAAGGGTGAACGGGGAGCCGTGAACCAGATCTCAGGCCTGTCCAGTTATGAGGGTGAGGTGTAGCAGCCCTAGCTGAACCAGCTAGATAGACGGGGGTTCGGGGTGCAGCCCCGTCAAGTGGCTCATTCACAGGAGGTGGACGTTGAATCCTTCCTAACAATTTCTTGTTCCCGCTGTTCTCCTTTACTTCTTACAACGTGGCAGCATTTTACTGTCCTAGGCTTACAAGGAGCTTTACTTCTGACAGCCCCTCCCTCTTTATACGTGGACAATCTCACCTCTTTTCAACTTTTCTCTCCTCTGTCCACTCTCATTCAGTCTGTCATGGAATCACCATTGGTTTGGTTTGGTTACCAGATGCCAGGCCCTTGAGCAGGCCTGTGGACACAAAGTCCCAGGGCTTCCAAGGGCTCGTTTTGAATCGGAGAAATAAGCCCAGTTTATCAAGAAGACCCTAGTAAGTTCTGTGCTGGTGGCGACAGGAGGGAAGAGTGGGGCTAGACAGACAGGGCCCTAGTGAGGGAGACGAGGGGAAGGGGAGGCTTCTCAAAGGCTAGTTAGGACCACACTGTGAGCTGTGTTTGGGAGCTAGAGGATGGTTTTTCCAGAGAGGGATGTGGTCCTCATATGGGGAAGAAGGAAGGGATACACAAAGGCCTGGATTTGAGAAGCATGTCACATTTGGAGAGTGATAGCAGCTGAGGGTGCTCTGAGCTGGCTGAAATGATGAGGGACCCGGTGAGTAGCAATAGGGCTAGGACTTCACTTCCTGACTCTCCATCAAGTCATGAAAGGCTCATACAGTCCCTGAATTGGGAGGAGGCTGTGGGGAGCACAGGATACTGGTCCTCTCATCCCCCTTCCTCCTCCTCTCCACCTCTGGGATAATTTATTCATATGTCCTGTCTGCTGGTTCCTGCCTCACTTGTCACAAATCCGGCTTATCCTTGATTTGACTCTTAAGCATCACCTACCCTTCCATTTTTGCCTAGGAAGGGAAGGAAAAGGTGAATGACATTCATTAGCCTCTAAGTGAATGGGAAATCAGCCACATAAGGAATCCTAGCAAAAGCGCTAAACAAAAGCAGGAAGGATGTTTCAAAGGAAAATCCTCACATAGGAAGTAGGGAGACAAAAATAAAAAAGAGAAAGGGAAAAACAAACTTAGGTCACCTGTGAAAACCATTCAGTTAGCTAATGAAATGCAGGATATGACCAAATGAATTACAAAAAGCTAAGAAGATAATCACAGCCAACACTTAAATAGCAGTCACTCTATATAAGCCTTTTCTTAAGCATGAAACAGTTATTAACTCATTTAAACTTCAGAGAAACCCTATGCATTGGATACTATTATTATCACCATTTTACACATGGAGAGACTGAAGCACAGAGAAGTAAAGGAAGTGAAGAAGTAAAGAATGGATACATGCAATGGATAAAAATGAACAGTCTGCATATATTATAACAGAAGTTCACAATGAGTAAGTTTAAGAGGTTTGGGAAAATTCTCCCCTCATGCGCTTCCTGCTCTCACTAGGGAAGGCTGCATTATACAGAGCGTGTGCCAGTTTAAGCCTGAAGTACAGTCATCCTTCGCTATCCTTGGTACCCACACGAGACTGGTTCCAGAACACCCCTTGGATACCAAAATCCATGGGTGTGCAAGTCCTTCTATAAAATGGTATGATATTTGCGTATGACCTACATACATCCTCCCATATATTTAAATCATCTTTCCATTACTTATAATACCCAATACAATGCAAATGCTATGTAAATATATAGTTGCCATGAGGTGTGTGGCAAATTCAAGTTTTGCTTTTTGGAAATTTTTGAAAAAAATTTTTGGTAGTATTTTGACCCATGGATGCAGAACTCGTGGACACAGAGTGTCTTGGGTGGAGGAGGTAGAAGTGGACAGTGGGAAATCATGGCTTGACAGGGAACAAGAGCATGGCCAGGACCACGGCAGCCACAGCTCGGCAGTGCTCAGCAGGAGTACAGCCAGGCACCCAGTGCACACAGCATAGCACCCAGGGGCGGCAGCACGCCCCAACCAGGACCCTCAGTCCAGTCGCTCAGTTGTGCCCCACTCTTTGCGACCCCATGAATCGCAGATGCCTCCCTGTCCATCACCAACTCCCGGAGTTCACTCAAACTCATGTCCATCGAGTCAGTGATGCCATCCAGCCATCTCATCCTCTGTCGTCCCCTTCTTCTCCTGCCCCCAATCCCTCCCAGCATCAGAGTCTTTTCCTTTTTTTTTTTTTTTAAATTTATTTATTTATTTATTTTTAATTTTTACTTTACAATTCTGTATTGGTTTTGGCATAGATTGACATGAATCCACCACAGGTGTACATGCGTTCCCAAACATGAACCCCCCTCCCACCCCACTCCCCACAACATCTCTCTGGGTCATCCCCGTGCGTCAGCCCCAAGCGTGTCATATCCTGCATCAGACATAGACTGGCATTTCGATTCTTACATGATATTATACATGTTTCAATGCCATTCTCCCAAATCATCACACCCTCTCCCTCTCCCTCTGAGTCCAAAATTCCGCTATACACATCTGTGTCTTTTTTGCTGTCCTGCATACAGGGTCATCATTGCCATCTTCCTAAATTCCATATATATGTGTTAGTATACTGTATTGGTGTTTTTCTTTCTGGCTTACTGCAGAGTCTTTTCCAATGAGTCAACTCTTCGCATGAGGTGGCCAAAGTACTGGAGTTTCAGCTTTAGCATCATTCCTTCCAAAGAACACCCAGGGCTGATCTCCTTCAGAATGGACTGGTTGTATCTCCTTGCAGTCCAAGGGACTCACAAAAGTCTTCTCCAACACCACAGTTCAAACGTATCCATTCTTTGGTGCTCAGCCTTCTTCACAGTCCAACTCTCACATCCATACATGACCACTGGAAAAACCATAGCCTTGACTAGACGGACCTTTGTTGGCCAAGTAATATCTCTGCTTTTGAATATGCTGTCTAGGTTGGTCATAACTTTTCTTCCAAGGGGTAAGCGTCTTTTAATTTCATGGCTGCAGTCACCATCTGCAGTGATTTTGGAGCCTCCCCAAAAAAGTCTGACACTGTTTCCACTGTTTTCCCATCTATTTCCCATGAAGTGATGGGACCAGATGCCATGATCTTCGTTTTTTAAATGTTGAGCTTTAAGCCAACTTTTTCACTCTCCTCTTTCACTTTCATCAAGAGGCTTTTTAGTTCCTCTTCACTTTCTGCCATAAGGGTGGTATCATCTGCATATCTTAAATTATTGATATTTCTCCTGGCAATCTTGAATCCAGCTTGTGCTTCTTCCAGCCGAGCGTTTCTCATGATGTACTCTGCATAGAAGTTAAAGAAGCAGGGGGACAATATGCAGCCTTGACGTACTCCTTTTCCTATTTGGAACCAGTCTGTTGTTCCATGTCCAGTTCTAACTGTTGCTTCCTGACCTACATATAGGTTTCTCAAGAGGCAGGTCAGGTGGTCTGGTATTCCCATCTCTTTCAGAATTTTCCACAGTTTATTGTGATCCACATAGTCAAAGGCTTTGGCATAGTCAAGAAAGCAGAAATAGATGTTTTTCTGGAACTCTCTTGCTTTTTCCGTGATCCAGCAGATGTTGGCAATTTGATCTCTGGTTCCTCTGCCTTTTCTAAAACCAGCTTGAACATCAGGGAGTTCACGGTTCACGTATGGCTGAAGCCTGGCTTGGAGAATTTTGAGCATTACTTTACCAGCGTGTGAGATGAGTGCAATCGTGTTGTAGTTTGAGCATTCTTTGGCATTGCCTTTCTTTGGGATTGGAATGAAAACTGACCTTTTCCAGTCCTGTGGCCACTGCTGAGTTTTCCAAATTTGTTGGCGTATTGAGTGCAACACTTTCACAGCATCATCTTTCAGGATTTTAAATAGCTCAACTGGAATTCCATCACCTCCACTAGCTTTGTTCATAGTGATGCTTTCTAAGGCCCACTTGACTTCACATTCCAGGATGTCTCGCTCTAGGTGAGTGATCACACCATCATGATTATCCAGGTCATTAAGATCTTTTTTGTACAGTTCTTCTGTGTATTCTTGCCACCTCTTCTTAATATCTTCTGCCTCTGTTAGGGCCATACAATTTCTGTCCTTTATCGAGCCCATCTTTGCATGAAATGTCCCCTTGGTATCTCTAATTTTCTTGAAGAGATCTCTAGTCTTTCCCATTCTCTTGTTTTCCTCTATTTCTTTGCATTGATCGCTGATGAAGGCTTTGTTATCTCTCCTTGCTATTCTTTGGAACTCTGCATTCAGATGCTTATATCTTTCCTTTTCTCCTTTGCTTCTCTTCTCTTTTCACAGCTATTTGTTAGGCCTCCCCAGACAGCCATTTTGCTTTTTTGCATTTCTTTTTCTTGGAGATGGTCTTGATTCCTGTCTCCAGTTCAATGTCATGATCCTCAGTCCATAGTTCATCAGGCACTCTCCCAAACAAAACCCGCTGTGGTAGCTGAAACCAGTGGTGAGACCTGTACTGAAGCATCCAGCAGAGCTGTGTCCAAACAGAAGAAGCGAAGTGCTTGTCACTCAGTCATGTCTGACTCTTTGCAACCCCATGGACTGTAGCCCACCAGGCTCTTCTGTCCTTGGGGATTCTCCAGGCAAGAATACTGAAGTGGGTTGCTATGCCCTCCTCCAGAGGATCTTCCCAACCCAGGGATTGAAACTGTATCTCTTGTGGCTCCTGCACTGGCAGGTGTATTCTTTACCATTGTGCTACCTGGGAAGCCCAAGTATTATAAGAACAAACTCCAAAGAGTCCCTGATAAAAAAAAAAAGTGACAAAAGCAATAAGTACAAATGATTACTGAATTTGAAATCTCTAATTTAAAAAAAAAATCAATTAGCCTTATGGAGAAGTATTTGCATTGCTTTAACTTAGAATTTAATTTAACTTAGGGCTTCCCAGGTGGTGCAGCTGGTAAAGAACCTGCCTGCCAACGCAGAAGACGCAAGAGTTGCAGTTTCGATCCCTGGGTCAGCAAGATGCCCTGGAGGAGGGCAGAGCAAACCACTCCAGTATTCTTGTCTGGAGAATCTCCATGGACAGAAGAGCCTGGCAGGTTACAGTCTATGGGGTCACAAAGAGTCCAACACAACTGAGCGTGCACATGCAACTTAGAATTTAGGCAAAATCTGTGTTTTAACAGGAAAAAAAATGTTCACAAATAATAGCTTCCCTAAAATGAAGAAACACATTTTAGGTCATCATGATACCAACCTAAAAAAGAGTTAGTGTTTAAACAATGTTTCTTAGGAATGTTTGCTTAAATACTGATGCCTCGTTTCTATTTTCTATTGTTTGAATAATCGTAGTATTTCTGTGGATAAAATCCAAAACTTGAAAATACGAAAAGGAAGTTCATGGCATTTGGGTCATGATTTGCTCCTCACCTCTCCCCCCAACCCCTGATTTTGATTCACTGCGGTCTTAGAGGCATGACCTTGTCTATTAATCTGAGTGACATTCTGCTTTATGAAAGGGCAGCCCTCTGTATGGCAAATAATAGGATGAAAGCATTTAATCTCTGTAGTCCCCCTGTGTACCTGCTTCACTTTGCTTCAGTGGCTATGTGTGCAGAGATTATTCAGAGTAATCAGCCTGGTTATACCTAATGCAACAAATACTATCCAACTTTAACACAATAAGAGTTTTACATTGTCTGGCTTGTTCTTAATTCTTCCCTAAGGGCCTATTTGGTTTAGCATCAAATATAAGCTTAAGAGACTCTAAACTTGAGCTAAACAGTCCCTCAGGGGGATTTAGAGATGATCTCTTTACACAGCAGAGGGTTAGCATATGTCTGACATTCCCTGCAGACAGCACATCATTATACATATCCTACACCCCTGATTCCTAATATTGATTATTTGAAAGCCAAATGAAAAACAGTGTTACTATACCCTCAAAAAAATCAACTTGTGTTGTGTAAAAGTTTTGGCAAGACAAGTCTTTATTGACTTATGCTGAATAAAGCGAAAAGAGAGGATGAAATTTGTAGTGGTGACATGATCACATAAAAGTGTGTGTATATCCATGTATGTGTGCATACGTAGGCTTATTTGCATCTATCTTAAATTTGCATAGCACTAGTGAAATGAGTTAATAGGAACACAACAGGAATCCCAAATTTGGTCTTCTAAGACCCATTTTAGTGCTCTTTGCTATACCTGTGTTGTACCCAAATGGTAGCAGAAACTTGCACAACAGAGGAGGGAAAAATACAGGATAATATTTATCAGTCTCAGTCCTACCCACTGATTAATGATTAAATATTTTTGCATAAGTAGTAAACCAAAAGATGCATTTTTTCATGTATTTAGATTTAATAAAATTGTTTTAACAGTTTTAAAGAGACAGCAAGGTTAAAGAAATAGAGAAGGAGAAAGAGGCCCCTGGTAATAAAGATAAAGGGAATGAGGGGGAATAACTATCTCTCTGTAGTGGAGCAAGTGGGCTCATTGCTGGTTGCATGAAGACCAGGCACCAAGGCAACAGTAAGACCATTCTCAGAGAGAGAAAAGGCTGTTTTGCAAGGCAGTCAAGCTAGGATATGGGGGCAATGCTCAGATCTATCTCCCTGATCAGCTTTTGTGTGGGGTATTGTGGTCATAGGGAGCAAGGAGGGAGAGCATGCTCAGAAATGACTGGTGGAAAAAAGAGTTGTCTGTGCAGGTGTGACTGTCTTTACAGTTTTGGGGTGGGGGTGAGGGTGTTCCACGAATTCCATGCTATGGATTTTCAGCCTGTGACATCCAAAGTTCACTATGGGTTTTTCCAGTCCCTCAGTGTGCCTGCACCATGCTCAGTTGAAAGGGTGTTTAGCAAGTTGTTTGCACTCCTGTGCTTTCCCTGGTGCTCTTGGAGGCAGGTTTGAGGGTTTCAGTTAATCGTTTTGTTTCTGCCTAATGTCCCTTGTGACCAACCTCGATAGCGTATTGAAAAGCAGAGACATTACTTTGCCAACAAAGGTCCGTCTAGTCAAGGCTATGGTTTTTCCAGTGGCCATGTATGGATGACAGAGTTGGACCGTGAAGAAAGCTGAGCACCAAAGAATTGATGCTTTTGAACTGTGGTGTTGGAGAAGACTTTTGCGAGTCCCTTGGACTGCAAGGAGATCCAACCAGTCCATTCTAAAGGAGATCAGCCCTGGGATTTCTTTGGAAGGAATGATGCTAATGCTGAAACTCCAGTACTTTGGCCGCCTCATGCGAAGAGTTGACTCATTGGAAAAGACTCTGATGCTGGGAGGGATTGGGGCAGGAGAAGGGGACGACTGAGGATGAGATGGCTGGATGGCATCACCGACTCGATGGATGTGAGTTTGAGTGAACTCCGGGAGATAGTGATGGACAGGGAGGCCTGGCGTGCTGCGATTCATGGGGTCACAAAGAGTCGGACATGACTGAGCGACTGAACTGAACTGAACTGAACTGAATGTGCCTTGTAAGTTACAGGGTATGGTTTCATCTCTCTCTTTAAAGTTGCTTTTCTCCCAAGAGATAATAAAACTGCAAGATTCCAGACTGCGTCCCCATGAAGTTACAAATTGAAGAAGAAGGCTTAGAAACAAAGTGGGAAATGGGAGAGTGTGATTGGGAATGTTCAGGAAGACAGAGGAGCATCAGCAACAGAAGGCTAGTTGACCAGACCTGGCTCAGCTGGAAGGGTCTTCATGTCACTGTGAACCAGCAGAGGCAAAGTCACTTTGCCAATTAATTTCCATATGACAGGAAATGTGCTTTTTAATATTTGACTTATTGCTTTTGCGTGGTAAAATGCAAATATATGTATACATAAACACATTTAAATGCCAGTGATTGATGGTTACATTTTCTAGAATTAATTGTTTCTGTGTTCATAATGCATGGGTTCATATCAAATTGTTAGGTGGAGAGAGAGCACAGAGGTTGTATACACTGCTTCATTTACAGAGGAGGGAATGGATTTGGGAATCACATATGGTTTGCATATGCATAGCTTATATAACATTGTATTTTTAAATGTGAGAGTGTAACTAAGCTTTTAAAAGCTATTTAGACTGTCTTGGATTTTTTTTTTTTTTTTTTTGCTTCTTCTAAGTCCTAAATTTTCTGCAAATGAAATTAGTTACCTTGGTTGCAACTTTATTTCCTCACAAATATGTCAGCTCTTTCACTAGGCAGACCTCTTGTCCTGGTAAGACATGCTAATGATAGGGTAACAGCAACCAAATAAAAGATTAGGTGCTGTTAGGGAAAGAGTATTACGCATAACTCAGTATACATCCTGTCAATTATCCTGCCCCAATGAATAGTATGTGACGGGAAGCCAGGAAGTGATAAAAAAAAAAAAAACAAACCTGCCAGACTCATCTCCTTGAAGGGGAAGTAGGGCATTGGGTGTTGGCACACAGGGTACCTTGTCCCACACATCACAGCGCCAGGACAGGGTCCATTCATCACTCCCATGGCCTTGGGACAGCCTCTGCTCTGTTATTAAATGTGGATATCAAAAGGTTTGACATTCAGGTCTAAGTAGATAAGCCGAGAGTGTAAAGAGTCCAAAATGAATGTCTTGTCCCAAACCAAAATATTATTTAAGAGAGGAGAAGAATAATCATGTAAGCCAAAAGAGTAGCTCTGCGTAGATATCTTTTTTAAAGATATCTTTATTCCCTGTGACTTGTGGGATCTTAGTTCCCCTACCAGGGATTGAATTTGGGCCCTCAGCAGTGAAAGTGCAAAGTCCTAACCACTGGACCACAGGGCAATTTCCTGCTTTGACATCTTTCGTCCACTCTCTTTTTCTAGTTTATAAATAACACGGTCTAATCAATGTACCATGATTAGTTCCCCCCAAAAAAGAATTCTTTTCACATCTCTAAGTGTGTAGATGGGCAGTAAGCAACAATCTTAGAATAGCAAACCTAGAATTGCAGATATCCTGATGGCCTTGACATCTGGGCCTCCCAGGTGGCGCTAGTGGTAAAGAACCCGCCTGCCAATGCAGGAGACACAAGAGATGTGGGTTTGATCCCTGGGTCAGGAAGATCCCCTGGAGAAGGAAATGGCAACCCACTCCAGTATTCTTGCCTGGAAATCCCATGGACATAGGAGCCTGGCGGGCTACGGTCCATAGGGTCGCAAAGCACTGGACATGACTGAAGCAAAGCAAGCAAGCCAGCAAACAAGCTTGACATCTAAATTTTCATCCAGTGAAGGGACTCCTATAATAACCTGGAAATGATCCAGATGCAGTTACTCTTTGAATATTGCCAACATTATGGGCAAATCATGACCTAACCAGGCACATCATTCTGTTATCAAACAGTTCTACTTATCAGCAAGTCCTTACAGGATGGGGCTGGGTTTTGAACACGTCTATGAAAATCTGCATGTCCCTCACCAAGTATCTGTGTGTACAAAGGAATGGGATGGGAGCTTTGTTTTGACCGAAAGAAGGAGGTAGAAAGGGGAGACAGAGAAGTGACCGTGCAGAGTTTCCCACGTGGCCTGGTGGGAGCCACTCTGGAAATAACGGTTAAGGGCCAGAAAAGGAAACAGTCATAGAGATATTTCTTGTGGCTTTTCTTGGGAGAAGGGTTCAGCGTTTTAAATGAGTGCATCACACACACAGCCTCGCATCCTAAAATCCTTCCTCCCCATCCTTCGCCCCAGGGTCTCCGCTACAGCAGGCTCCCTGGTCCCCGCTCTGCACTCTTGCCCCCTCCCCCCCGCCTTTCTCATGACTCTTCCTCCTCCTCCTCCCCTCGAATCTGTGCTCTTTCTTCCTGGCAGCGCCTCCTTGACGTTTCTCACGTGCTGTAGAAGAAGAAGGGAGATCGTGAGCATTCATTCGTTCGTTTGTGGCCTGTATTCATCACACCTTTTAGAGTCTCATCACAATAAAAATTTAAGTCTATGTGAGAGAGCTCAATGACCCCATTTTGAGGCACGCGGGGAAGCTCAGAGGGAAGGCAGAGAAGCACAGGGGCTGACGTCACTGAGCGTGGTCCTGGGATGGTGCTTTATTCCCACAAGGTGAAATGGGCATCCCCTGTCTTGGTTTGTCTGAGGTGTGAAAACGGTACGATGCCACATTCCCGTGCATTGTGAGACTGACTCTCCTGCGGAAATGGGAAAGCATGTCAGATGATTCATCTACTAAAGGTCAGAGAGGTCGCTTTGTTAGAGATGGATGGCGTTTGTAGAGATGATTTGTTTGGAGATAGCTATCATTGTGTTACAAGCTCTACCCACGCCTTTTACCTCAAGTGGCGGAAGGGAAGAGGGTGTTTGCAAGACCACTCAGAACACCTATCCCCCACATCTAGCTAGACAGAGTGGGCTTGGATTTGACTCATGCCTGAGGAATCTAAGGTCCAGAACTGCCTGGCCAGGTGTTTGGATGGCAGCGTGCACAGAGATTGCCAGGATGAGGGCTGGCTGCTCAGTTTGGGGGCGGGGTGTGGATTGATTTGTGAGTGTGTCCATGGGCCTGACCTGGTGCGCCTAGACCAAGAGAAGGAATGAAAGCTTTCCTTAGGGCCTGTTCAGGCGGCCTCTAGGAAAGCCCTGGGCTTCAGAAGAGGAGATGTTGAGGGTCTCTGCTCTTTCCAAAGGCCTGAGAGGGGCATAAACAGCCACAAAATAAAGTCCTTTTGCCATGGTCAAGGGCAGCCCAAGGCTGGAGAGATGAGGGACTGGCAGACTGAGGCCAGCAGGCCTGCAGCCTGCTGTGCACGTTTATGGAACGTGGTGTACCCGCTCTTTGATGTGTTATAATGCAGACTAGTTGCAACAGAGGCCATAGGGCCTGCAAAGCCTCATATGCTTATTCATGCTACCTGGCCTTTTACAGAACATGTTTGCTGAACCCTGGGAAAGAGTCTCAGAAACTCTCAGAAGTGCCTCAGGAGGGAAAGAGCGAACTCAGAGAGCGTGAAACCACCTTAAAATGTTACAGTTCAAGTAAAAACTCTCCACTGCCTTTTACTCCTTGCTGTCCCTGCATCAACTTAACCAAGTCTACGTGATTCTGACCATCAGTTCCAAGGTGGGGGTTGGGAGGAATGGGGGATGGGGTGCATTCCAGACCCACAGGCAATTTTCCATCGCCAGCTGGATGTCCTACCAGTCAGGTCAGCCCTGACTCTATCCACCCGGAAACAGTCGCAGATCCCATAGACTAGGGGTTCAGTCTTACAAGACTGCCCGCCCCCCTCTCCCAGGCTCCAGCAGCAAGTTTATTCCCTGTGCTTCTGAACCACCAGCTACAGATCTGAAGTTCCAACAACCCCCTCCTTGGGTTCTGTTAATTCACTAGAATAGCTCACAGAACTCAAAGGAATGTTTTACTTACCAGATTACCTATTTCTTATAAAAGAATATCCTTGGAGGAGGAAATGGCAACCCACTCCAGTATTCTTGCCTGGAGAATTCCATGGATGGGGGAGCCTGGTGGGGTGAGGTCCATGGGTCACAGGGAGTTGGACACAACCGAGTGACTAACACACACACATAAAAGAAAACAACTCAGGAACAGCCAGGTGGGAGAGATGTGCAGGACCAGGCATGAGGAAAGGACTTGGAGCCTCCATGCCCTCTCCAGGTACCATTCTCCCCAAATTTCTATGTGTTCACCAGCCCTGAAGCTCTCTCTTTTGAGGTTCTATGGAAGTTTCATTGGATAGGCACGGTTGATTAAAGCATTGGCTTTTGACAATTGATTCAATCTCTAGTCCCACTCCGTTTGTTGGGGTAAGGTAAGATGGGAGGAATGTGAATGCCCATCCTCTGATCACATGGCTGGTTCCCTGGCAACCAGTCCTCATCCTTAGATGCATCCAAAAGTCATGTGATCAACATTACAAAAACACACCTTCTCACTCTCATCATTTAGGAAATTTCAAGGGTTTTAGGAGCTCTGTGTGAGAACCAGGGATGAAGACCTAATATATATTTTGTATTAGAAACCATAACATCATAAGGTCAGACACCACTGCGGGAGGAGCAGAAAAAAGAGGAAATGACTCCGCCCTCCTTTCCCATTTGAAGGGGTCTGACCTCAGCAGGCCCAGCCTGGGTGTAGGAGCAAGGGGAAGGAAAGACGGTATGAGATGTTTACTCTAAGGTGAATTGAAGATTTGCTTAGTATGTAGCTCTGGACCCTGCAAATTACTACATCAAGAACCTGCTGATTAAAAAGTAAATGTATTTTTCCTTCGGAGGTAAGGGAAGAACTTCCACTGCGGAGTAAATATCCCGAAACAGTGGGAGACAAAAAATAAACTCAGCTCTAAGATAACATCCCAAGAGTCCTGCCTGTTCAGTATATTTTCTGGTTTTACACGTATTCCTCCAGTGAGGAAAGCCAGGCTCCAGATGTGGCTCTTACATTATTTATATTGTACAGGGCAGTCCTCATTGTGTTTTCGGCATTCCTTTTTCTTATCTGTGAAATAAGGCGTGGACCAGCCCTAAAAAAATCTTTTCAGCATTCTTAATCTGTAAATCCTTCATGATCAGTTCATGCTTATTTGTGACTCTTTAGCCATGTTGCACAGGACTCCTGCTGTAGCCTGGGGGTAACTTGTATATAAAGGCCCATGGAAATGATTCAGGGTGTCCCTTACCCTCACCTCTGAGAGTCCCTGGGTGCTTCCTGACTATCCATGTCTCTCTTTAACCCTTAGAAGGAGCTGAGCATGAAAAACTAGGCATGAGAGTTTACATTTATATGGCTAGGAGCTGGGCTCCGTGGGTGTCTTAGTGATAAAGAATCTGCCTGCAGTGCTAGAGACACAGGAGAGTAGAGTTCGATCCCTGGGTTGGGAAGATCCCCTGGAAGAGGGCGTGGCAACCCACTCCAGTATTCTTGCCTGGAGAATCCTGTGAACAGAGGAGCCTGGTGGGCTACTGTCCCTAGGGTTGCAGAGTCAGACAGGAGTGAAGGGGCTGAGCACGCCCACGGACAGCTGGGAGTTAGGCTCTGTTTTCTGTTTCCTATGGCTACCGTGTCCAAGGCTAAAATTTCCTCCAGTGCTGTTGTTTTTGTCTTCCCTACTGTCTTTGGATTCCCCAAAGGCTCCTTAAATAAGGACTTGAGGCTTGCAGTTCTTAATCTGCACTCCCCTTTATTACCCAGGAGCCCTATCTCGTGGTCACAAGGTGTGGGGGAGGGGAAACACTTATATAGTCCTATAATTAGGTCTCAGTCTTTTGCTGAGCCTGCCTTGGGTGTTTCCTGTCCCCCACGTTGAGGACTAGAAGAGGCTGGAGAAGGGTACTTCTCATTGCCCTGGTCATTGAGGCTTTGGTAAAATAGTTTCCCTTGAGGGCAGTCCTTGTTAAAGAGAACAGAATGTCCTGGTATCTTTCAGAATGCTTATTTGTCTCTCCATCTGCCACAAACACAGGGGAGGTTTTCTCCAATCTTCAGAGAAGCTGGCAGAGCTCCCAGAGGTAAAATTCATGAAAGTGGGGAGGTTTTCCCTACGATTAAGACACTGGGAGTTTCTAAGCCTCACCGGGTTAGAAGGCAGCCACACTGAACCTCCAGCAACTTGTCAATTACCCCTTCAAGCATCCTTCCCCATGTTGGCGGCAGCCATCTGCTCCCTAGCTTCTGTTCCAGGAGGCTGTGACCTACTATCCCCACCTGTCTATCTTTCCAGTTTTAGTGGCGACAGCTGGCCTGTGACCTCAGTTCTCTGGTGGATCTAAGAACAGTTGTGACCCTTCACTTTGTTCAGCTTTTTTTTTATTGTGAAGACAGGAGTGAGGACTTTCATGCTGTTCACACGTATGATCAGAAACCACGAGCCCCCTCATTTATCTGGGTAAATAAACTACACGAAACCATTGCCAGTCAACAGTTTTGTTCTACAAACATTTTGTCCTACAAACATTTTGTTCTACAAAATGGCAACATCTCATAGGTTCAACCAAACTCAAACAAATAAAGAAAAGTAAGTACAGAAAAATTGCCAAAGTTGAGATTCAGAGTGCATTGTTATAGGCAGCCCTGAAATTATTTTAAAGACTTACTATGATATTTTGTGTTAAAATCCAGTTTTGTAAACCTTGAAAATAATTTTTCAAGTACTGCTTGATAGAGAATCTAATTCTAAGTCCTTTAAGCAATACCTGACACATATTTCATAATTATAATCACTTCCAGAACTTTCACTTTGTACATATTTTCATATACATTTTCTCACAGGTGGGTAGAATTGACATGATCTTTAGGTATCTAAGTCTCAAGAATCAAAACTTCATCATGGCAGTGGGGCCAGTACCATACTGCTATCCTGTGATAGATATTTGTGGAGAATGTGCATTTGCAAACCTTAATCTATGTATACATCCAAGAAATGTTATTATTTTCTTGTTGCTATTTAGTCCCTAGTCATGTCCGAGTCTTTGCAACCCCATGGACTGTAGACCGGCAGGCTCCTCTGTCCATGGGATTCTCCAGGCAAGAATGCTGGAGTGGGTTGCCATTTCCTTCTCCAGGGGATCTTTCTGACCCAGAGATCAAACCCGTGGCTCCTACTAAGTCTTCTGCATTGCAGACACATTCTTTACCACTGAACTACCAGGGAAGCCCCAAGCTTGGGATTCCCATTCAGAGGGGACCAGCAGCAAGTTCCCCTTCTATCCACACAATAAGTGTCTCCCTCCCCTCCCAGGAGGCCTGGGTGGTACTCGGAAGGGAGAAGATGCACACGGGCCTCTCAGCACCTCCTGGTGTCTCGTCACATAGTTCTCTGAGCCCATGGTCCCTAGAAGGGAGCTGCTCCGCACACCCAGCCTGAGAAGACCTCCTTCCTCTTTTGCCGCAAAGCCTGGGGCATCTAGTTACATGAGACAGAGTCCCCCAGAGGTGCTGAGGTGCAGATCTCCAGGACATTTGGGATGATCAATCTATAGGAAGATAGGGAAGGAAGGGCAGAGAGCAGGAAGCAAGGAAGGGAGGAGGAAGGAAGGAGAGAGGGAAGAAGGGAGGAAGAGCAAACAATAATAACAGAAAGTGTCTCTCTCTCCTCTCTGGGACACAGAACACATTGATTTTAGTGAGCACCAGCCAGCTCCTGCTTTCTGCTCTGCCCAACGTGGCCTGAGGGCAATGTCGGCATTCATCTTCTAGGAATACCTGTGGCAAACCGAAAGAAGAAACACACTGAAATGTTTCAGCTAATGACCCTGCCACACATCCAGTACGTCAGCTAGGAAAACCAAACCTACGCACAATAATGTCTTCATCTGATTTGAGGCAGTTTAAACTTACATGCAGAGTACATCATGAGAAACGCTCGGCTGGAAGAAGCACAAGCTGGATTCAAGATTGCCGGGAGAAATATCAATAACCTCAGATATGCAGATGACACCACCCTTATGGCAGAAAGTAAAGAGGAACTAAAGAGCCTCTTGATGAAAGTGAAAGAGGAGAGTGAAAAAGTTGGCTTAAAACTCAACATTCAGAAAATGAAGATCATGGCATCCGGTCCCATCACTTCCTGGGAAATAGATGGGAAAACAGTGGGAACAGTGTCAGACTTTATTTTGGGGGGCTCCCAAATCACTGCAGATGGTAATTTCAGCCATGAAATTAAAAGACGCTTACTCCTTGGAAGGAAAGTTATGACCAACCTAGATAGCATATTCAAAAGCAGAGATATTACTTTGCCAACAAAGGTCCGTCTAGTCAAGGCTATGGTTTTTCTAGTGGTCATGTATGGATGTGAGAGTTGGACTGTGAAGAAAGCTGAGCGCCAAAGAATTGATGCTTTTGAACTGTGGTGCTGGAGAAGACTCTTGAGAGTCCCTTGGACTGCAAGGAGATCCAACCAGTCCATCCTAAAGGAGATCAGTCCTGGGTGTTCATTGGAAGGACTGATGCTAAAGCTGAAACTCCAGTACTTTGGCCACTTTAAGAGAAGAGTTGACTCATTGGAAAAGACTCTGATGCTGGGAGGGATTCGGGACAGGAGGAGAAGAGGACGACAGAGGATGAGATGGCTGGATGGCATCACCGACTCAATGCACGTGAGTTTAGGTGAACTCCAGGAATTGGTGATGGACAGAGAGGCCTGGCGTGCTGCAATTCATGGGGTCGCAAAGAGTCGGACACGACTGAGCGACTGAACTGAACTGAATCCCTGGAAATACTTTCCTTAATTTCATCAGTTTGAATATTAATTATAGGAAGTATGTGATAGATGACACAACACGAGTGAAGCAGCAGAGAGATACTGAAGATCAGTGCGTGTCTTCTGGGGGGAAAAAATCATCTGAAGACCAGCGCATTATAACAACACATGATTCAAGAAGTAGGGGAAATGTAATGAACGTTGCCTTGAAATTAAGACAGAGCTTTACACGTAGAATGATCTTAAGTCAAAGATGCAATTTGGATAAAAAGAAGACTCCGAGGTGGCCTCAGACAGAAAGTGGCTGTGAACATGAGAGCACTGAGGACAAATGGTAAGGAAGCGAAAAAAGGAAAGGAGAGTGAAGTCTTCAGTATAACTCAAACAACTACTTTACTGATGAAACTACTGATATTATACTGGAATTGACATTGACTGTGAGTTTGTAGGGATTGATAAACATTTCCTTAATCTGGATAGGAGCTACTTTCCTCTATTTCAAGTTTCCATTGAATGATCTTACCTAGAGTATGCTGCTGCTGCTAAGTCGCTTCAGTCGTGTCGGACTTTGTGTGACCCCATAGACGGCAGCCCACCAGGCTCCCCCGTCCCTGGGATTCTCCAGGCAAGAACACTGGAGTGGGTTGCCATTTCCTTCTCCAGTGCATTCAAGTGAAAAGTGAAAGTGAAGTCGCTCAGTTGTGTCCGACTCTTCGAGACCCCATGGACTGCAGCCCACCAGGCTCCTCTGTTCATGGGATTTTCCAGGCAAGAGTACTGGAGTGGGGTGCCATTGCCTTAAGTTATCTAATACTGAGGACTTCCCTGGCGGTCCAGTAGTTAAGACTTGTCTTTCAAAGCAGGGGGTGTGGGTTCGATCCCTGATTAAGATTCCCACATGCCTCACGGCCAAATAACCAAAACATAAAACATAAGCAATATTGTAACAAATTCAAAAAAGATTTTTTAAAAAGCCTTTATCTAATAATACCAATCACAATTAGTCATCAGTGATCAGTATTGCAATGTTCCACAAGACCTAGGGACTTCTTCTTTCCATGCCTTTATTTCTGTATTTGGCAGGCATTTATTAGTTATCATAATTACTAAATTATTCGGTAGCCCAGAAATCCACTGAAGCATGTGATTCTCATCTTACATTTCCACTGGAAAACAGCCTCTGAATTCTTGCTACCAGATATGACAAAAATCCAGGCAAAGCAAAAATCTGTTTTAGAATGCTTTCAGGGCATCAGGGTAGAGTAGAAGAGAAACTGTGAGACTGAGGCAGCCCAGCTGAGATACTGAAAACATTCATGCAATAAGGTAAGGCTCTGTGAAGGGTTAGATTTCCTTGAGCAAGCTGACACACTTTCACACACAAAAAACACAGACACTAGACTAGTTCCATTTCTGGAACTATAGCAGACAAGGTATTCAGATAAACCTCTCAGTATAACTTACCTAAAAATGCTAGATGTCTATCTACATAAGCATATGTGTATGAGGAGACAGGGCCTGTCTATTTGGGCTTCTTCAGGGGCTCAGCAGCAAAAGAATCTGCCTGCAATGCAGGAGATGCGGGTTCAGTCCCTGGGTCAGGAAGATCCCCTGGATAAAGAAATGGCTACCCACTCCAGTATAACTGCCTGGGAAATCCCATGGATAGAGGAGTCTGGTGGGCTATAGTCCGTGGGGTCGCAAAGAGTTGGACACAACTCAGCTACTAAACAACAGTGAATAGATGGATAGATGATCGCTAGGCATATATATCAGTAACATTTAGTCTTCGGAAAGGTCTTTTTCTCAGTTACGTGCCTAAGATGGAAAACTCAGTGATTTATTCTCTGAATTAGTGCATGTCCTCAATATCTTTCTTTCACCTTAACAGGTAAAGAACTGCAATGCCTGATATAGAATTCTTGGGAGTTTCTTCCAAAATCTAAAGGTACAAATTTAGATTTGCAGTGTTGCAGATAAGTCCAAAAACAGTCAAAAAAGGAAAATCCTGGAAACTTGTTCTAAGTGTGTGTTTGTCTCTTCAATCCAGCCAAGAATTCTGAACCTTTTAACCCTAAAAACTCAAGTCTTTCTTTGGCTTAGGAAAATTTTCTAAGTTATTTAAAATGATTTCTTCTACTTCTTGTGTTCTTTCTTTTTCTTTTATAATATGTATTATTCAAATGATAGATGTCCAGCATCTATTTTCCAAATCTCTCTCCATTTCCCTCGTGATTTCTGTTTCTTTGTGCGTTTTGCTCTGTGGTTTGTGGTGCTGACGGTCCTTAACCTTCCAGGCCATGAATACAGTCCTCATCAGTTACCACCACTTTTTCTATTCATCCCTTAAATTGGTAAGGATTTTTAAAGCTCTGGGAAATCTTTTTTATTTTATCAGTTGTCTTATAACTTTGTTCTTAAGTACTCTTTTCAATTTTTTTAGGAATCCATTTCTCTGCTACTGCAGTTCTTTTCAACTGGGCGTAAGATCTGAGTGTTCTTTCTGTGTGTCCTCTTTGGCCTCTGGACACCTTTAGAGCCAAGATCCTTCCAGATCCCCTTCCTGCGATCCAGTTGTAGAGGCTCCCCCTCCAAGGCATGAGAGGAAGCATCCTTGATCTCTCGTCATCCTGAGCCCTCCTAGCACCTATGGCAGGGAAGGCTTGTCCAAACCTTTATGTCCCTTTAGGGAATCCTGGCACACTCAAGTAGGACAGAGCAGATCTTAGGGTTCTGCACAACTTTTTACAGGGAGGGAGGAGGGAGGGGGGGTTCAGGATGGGGAACACGTGTATACCTGTGGTGGATTCATGTTGATGTATGGCAAAACCAATACAATATTGTAAAGTAATTAACCTCCAATTAAAATAAATAAATTTATATTTAAATAAATAAATAAATATTTATTTATTTGGCTGCAGCTGATAGCTCAGTCAGTAAAGTATCCACCTGCAATGCAGGAGACCCCGGTTTGATTCCTGGGTAGGGAAGATCCACTGGAGAAGGGATAGGCTACCCACTCCAGTATTCTTGGGCTTCCCTGGTGACAGCTGGTAAAGAATCTGCCTGCACTGAGGGAGACCTGGGTTCGATCCCTGGGTTGGGAAGATACCCTAGAGAAGGGGAAGGCTACCCACTCCAGTATTCTGGCCTGGAGAAATCCATGGACTTATGGTCCATGGGGTTGAAAAGAGTCAGACACAACTGAGCGACTTGCACTCACCAGGTCTTAGTTGCAGCACTTGGGAATCTAGTTCCCTGACCAGGGATAGAACCCAGGCTCCCTGCACGGGGAGCACGCACGGAGTCTTAGCCACCAGGCCACCAGGGAAGTCCTAGTTCTGCACATCTTAATCAACAAGCTCTGTTCCTTTCTTCAAGCTCACCAAGCTCAGTACCACTCCTTTTGCAAAGAAGCGGGGCAGGAAGTGGTCCCCATGGAGAGCCCAAGCCCCGATTTACTCTCACCACAGGTCCTGGCTCTTGGCAAGTTCTTGGATTTGGGAGTGGAGGGGAAGGGAATCTCATTTAGATCACCATGTTCTGAAAATCCTTGGCCCGGGGGTTTCTTTCTGTAAAATGAGGAAATTTAGACTCATGTTAAATCATACTTAGGAACTCTTTCAGTTCCCCAAATGTATAAATCAGAGATTAGATAAAATGTATTTGTGACTACGATAATTTATAGGATTAGAACATGTCATGAGAGAAACCTTTTAGGGTAACTGTTTTTAAGAAAGAAAAAGTTTTTGAGCTGTAATGTTTTTATGAAAAACCAGCCAATTGGAAGATAGGAGATTGAGCATGGAACTGGATGGTGAGATCCTCTGAGCTTTCAAATCTCTGATCATATATTGAACGTAAAATGTTTTCCTCCTGTAACCTAGGATAGAGGTTGTCAAATGTACAAATCACCTACAGTGCAGACTCTGATTCAACAGGTCTGGAGGAGGGCTGGAGGAGGGCCAACCCTGCTTGCCTGTGGTTCACATTTTTATAGCAAGGCTTGGAGGATTTGCAATGGTAAGTAGACCTCTGGTGGCTGTTAATAGAAATGCACAATCATTTTGTCACATAGCTGTAATTTTTCTGAGTTTCCCTGGTGGCTCAGCTGGTAAAGAATCTGCCTGCAATGAGGGAGACCTGGGTTCGATCCCTGGGTTGGGAAGATCCTTGGAGACGGGAAAGGTTACACTTTCCAGTATTCTGGCCTGGACTATACAGTCCATGGGGTCACAAAGAGTTGGACACAACTGAGTGACTTTCACTTTCACTTTGTAACTTTTCTGGGAATGTTAAAAAACTTTTTACCCCCCAAACCAGCAACTGATCTACCTCTAACTGACATTATAAAGGCCAAGTCAAGATTGTTCATTAATTTAGACTCTATTATTTTGAAATTTGGTGTCATTCCAGACAGATCACTCTGTCAGCGATAATCAAAGAAGGGATGTGTGTGTTTAGTCTATTAAGTCCTAAAGAAAATGCATCAAAAAATGAAGAAGCCAGTGAGTTACAAATGATTTTACTAAATTAAAAAAATATTCTCTAAGTCTTTTAATTTGATTCTCCTGTCCCTGCAAAGGGTTGTCATAAATTACACTTCTTATGAAGTGTTCCCTGATTCAGACTCTTTGCTGAATCAGACAAGCCTACTCTTTAATTAGGAAAAATGAAGGCAGTTTTATAGTAGTTTTCAATTTCTCTGTCTTTTGGCTCCTTTTTGTCTATGCTTCTGAAGCAGAAAATAAAAAGTATGGTGCTGTTTGACTAACTATTGTCAGAGGTTCAAATTAAACAAAAATCTACAAACGTTGAAAGGTATCCAGTTTGGGGAATCATTTTTTCTACTGTTTTTTTTTTTTTTAAACTATCTTATTTTGAATGTCAATAGACACATTTCCTGGCTTTACTATGGTAAATAGATAAATGTTCCAGAAATTATCTGTTGGGTTTTTTTTTTTGAGATAACAAAAGTAATATCACTCTAGCAAGAAAGATAAATATCCTACATCAACACGTTTACTCTCACACTTGAAGCTCATCTAATGGAAACAAACTGGTAAATTTATACTAATACCAACTTAATATTGATATAAACCTCTGGCCTCATACACAACTCACTATCACTAGTCCTGAGCTGTTACTGGAAAATGGTCCACTGGCTCATGGAAATTTTCCAAGTCTAGTTATGTTCCAGTGTCCTTGCATTTGGACACCAAATGAAACCCTAAAGCAGGTCTTTTCCTTTGCTGGCTTCCATATCACCGGCAAATCCATTTACGTCATAAGTGTTATACAGATCTTATCTATTTTAGGAAGTTACATATGATTATTTAACCCTTTTATTAATCAGCTTTATAAAAACATCTAGAGTTATTTCAACTAATGACCTAGACCTGGCAGATCATTTCAAAGACACCTGCTCTGGGCTTTAGGGGCTGGGTAGGTTTTCTCAGTAAAGTTTTGGTGGGAAGTGCAGATAATGATTAATTACAGATATTTCCATATCCTTAGAGTCCCCAGAACCACACAAAATTTCATATGCATCTCTGACTCAGGGATCCATATGTGGTTTGTATATATAACCAGATATCACCTGGCAAAGTCCCTGATGACTTCAATTCACTAAATGAAAGAAGAAAAGTCTATTCTTCTACTCTCTACTCACAGCACTTCTGACACCAGACATGTGGCTTTTTCCCCCCACATCAAACAATTCTCTGATGCCAGCTGGGTGACCTACAATTCAATTTAGGTCTGACACCATCTGCCTGGAGTCAGAATCAGAGCCACAGTTTAAGGGACCTGTCTCCCAAGACAGAGCCTATTTCAGAAGCTCGTCCTAAGTCACTCCAGGTCACTCGTGCTCCTAGTCAACTTGGCTACAAATTGGGGGTTCCAACGATCCCCTCCTCAGGTTCAGTAATTTGCTATCACATCTCACAGAACTCATGGAAACACTCACAATTACCAGTTTATTATCTAACAAAAGAACTGATAAAGGATACAAATGAACAGCCAGATGAAGAGACACACAGGGCGGGATTCAGAAGGGCCCCAAGTGCAGGAGCTCTTGTCCCCGTGGATTTGGGGTGTGTGAAGCACAAGGATGTATGACGCTGTCCTCCACGGTGTGCTTATGTGTGTGTGTGTGTGTGTGTGTGTGTGTATGAGTCACTCAGTTGTGTCTGACTCTTTGTGCTCCCATGGACTGTAACCCACCAGGCTCCTCTATCCATGGGATTCTCCAGGCAAGAACACTGGAGTGGGTTGCCATTTCCTTCTCCAGGGGATCTTCCCCACCCAGGGATCAAACCCAGGTCTCCTGCATTGCAGGTGGATTCTTTACCATCTGAGCCACCAGAGAAGCCCCTCCTACATGATAGTCCAGGGATTTTTATGGAGGCTTCATCATGAAAATGTAACTGATTACTAATCCAGTTTTTCTGGCCCCTCTCTCTTCCCTGGAGGGTAAGGAGTGGAGATGAAACTTCCAAGCTTCCAGAGCCCTCCTCTCTAATTGCCTTCAGGGCGAGGCTGGCAAATACCTCAACTGCGTCCTCCAGTAGGGATGAGGCAGAGGAATGAGGCTTCTCTGTCTCTGAAAGTTGTGATGCAATCACAGACAGGTAAACACAGAAAGTCAAGCCCCCGAAGGAATGCAAGTAAGAGCCAAAACCAACATTCTAAACTAGGTCAGCAACCCCAGGGGCAAGTAACCAGTAGAAACTAAGGTAAGGCGCCAAATGGGTTAGAAAAACAAAAGAGAAGAGCTGAATGAGAGTATCAGGTTGTGCCCAAGGAGGCAGCATTTTGAGGTCAGGCTGACTGCACTGAGAAGCACTTAAATTGTTTAGAACTGGGACTTCCCTAGTGGTCCAGTGGTTGAGACTCTCTGCTTCCACTTCTGGGGGCACCAGTTCGCCCCCTGATTAGGAAACTAGGATCCCACATGCTTTATGGCTTGGCCAAGAAATGAAAATAAATAAATAGTTCAAACTAACACCAACTTCCCACCCCCACTAGGCTTTCTCCTACAGGGTCTCCCTAGATTTGCCTGGAAGAAGGCTCTGGAGGAGCCTTGAGCTTGCATTTCTAAGGTGGTAGGAGGTTCCTGTTGTCACAGTGGATAAACTACTGGAGCCCTTATTGCAATCAAATGCTCAAGGTCGGTTGTTGGAGGCGGACTGGGGGTCACAGGGACCCGTGGAGAGTGGTCAGGATGTTTGCAGTTCATGGAAGCTGAGGACAAGAAGCCATGGCATGTTGGCCTTTGACAGCTTTAAAGGCCCAAGTGGAGATCTGGTTTTTCCTCGGGTCTGGAAGATTCTGAAGGAGACCCAGGCATTTCCCACTGAGATGTCCTCTTTCAGGGATATGCAGCTATGTATTTATGACTTATGTTAACCCTCAGCATACTGCAGAGTTTTCTAGAGGTCTTGTTAGGTGTCACGGCTTCTCCTTCCTCCCACACCCTGCAGGGCATTCAACTCAACTCGGGGCATTTTCTATAAAAATCCACTGTGCTCCTTCCCTAGGAATTCCCCACACTCTGAGCACAGGCCTGGCCAGTGGATTTTATTTGTAGACTTCAAGCCCAGTAAAAAGCACTTGATGTGATTCTCCCGGAATCCTTCCCAGGCCCTCCAGCAGACCCTCCCCAGCATCTAGCACCCTCTTCTCCAGAGCCCTGAATCTTTCAGATGCCGCAGAGCAACAGTCATTGTGCACAATCTCACAGCCCTTTACCATCTACTTGGAGTCTTCTGTCTTGTTTAGGAAAATGCTGTTTGAGTTTTCCATCACTCACAGCAAAACCTAATCCATAGCGACTAGCACGGTCAGTGGGACTAGGTTGTGAAAACTCTGAGATCGGGCAGTGAGAACACTCAATCCTGTGAGAATGCAGGAAACGGAACATTTCACTAGCCTACCACACTTGAAATTTTGAAGTTATTGTTATGACTTTGTAGGGAGAATTTCTAAGTTTTACTTTCTATAGGGAGACAGGGGGTCAGCCCTAAAGAGCTAGGGTACACTTGCCAGATTTGAATTGTAGTGATTAAAGGTTGGTTTGTATACCTTGAAGGAGATGAAGCTGGGTGACTGTCCACATGCTCATGTGGCTTATCTCATCAGATTGCTTTGATTGCAATGCTCACAAATTCTCAAAGTGAAGCCCCAAATCATGTCTTGACCCCGAAAGTGTTTAGCATCAAAAATGAGATCTGGAGGCAGATTGTAAGGGCTGCTTAATATAAGGAATTATTCAAGTGAGGGAATTATGTGATGAGTAGTTATTTTAATACATACATGAGTAACACAGGGTGTCCATTCCCACTAACATTAACATATTCCTACATCAAATATTCATGTATTTATTTGAGAAAAATTTTAAAAACATCCATGAAATTACGTTGCAAATTGTCTATCCTTTGACTGTATACCAATTTGGGTTTTCCTGTGTTTCTTTCTAAATTAAGGATTGTAGCAGAATTAATTCTAATGCATTCTGATGCCATTCTTCATTGTTAGTCATTGTCAGAAAATGATAAATATTCTATGTTAGATACTGCCAAATGTTAAGCATCATAGTTCTACATGAATAATCTTTTGCTGATAATTACTAGTGAGGCTTATGCTTTACTGCCTTGCTGGGGTTCGTGGAGGTTTATTGACTTGGAGCTAATTAAATTGTTGCCTGCTGCTTTTGAGATTCAGCCACAGAAATATGCCTGTCATTAGTGCAGTCTTTGGGCAGGAGGCCTGAGTTGAACTGAGACCAACTTAGTGCTTGCTTAGTACCTAAGTGCTTGCTGGGGGTGGAGGTGGGGAAGTGAGATGGAAGCACAAGGGTGAAAGTTGTATACATTAAAAACGTAAACACAATATATGCATGTGTGTGCTCAGTTGTGTCTGCCTTTTTGCAGTCCCCTGGACTGTAACCTGCCAGGCTCCTCTGTCCATGGGATTTTCCAGACAAGACTACTGGAACGGGTTGCCATTTCCTCTTGCAAAGGAGCTTCCCAACTCAGGGATCAAACCTGCATCTCTTATGCCTCCTGCATTGGCAGGAGGCCACTGTGCCACCTGGGAAGAGGCATCCGAAGTGGAGGTTCAGTTCAGTTCAGTCACTCAGTCGTGTCCGACTCTGCGACCCCATGGACTGCAGCAGGCCAGGTTTCCCTGTCCATCACCAACTCCCAGAGCTTGCTCACAATCATGTCCATTGAGTCGGTGATGCCATCCAACCATCTCATCTTCTGTCATCCCCTTCTTCTACTGCCTTCAATCTTTCCCAGCATCAGGGTCTTTTCCAATGAGTCAGTTCTTCACATCAGGTGGCCAAAGTATTGGAGTTTCAGCTTCAGCATCAGTCCTTCCAGTGAATATTCAGGACTGATTTCCTTTAGGATGGACTGGTTTGATCTCCTTGCAGTCCAAGAGACTTTCAAGAGTCTTCTCCAAAACCACAGTTCAAAAGCATGAATTCTTTGGTGCTCAGGTTTCTCTCAACTCTCACATCCATACATGACTACTGGAAAAACCATAGCTTTGACTAAACAGACCGTTGTTGGCAAAGTAATGTCTTTGCTTTTTAGTATGCTGTCTAGGTTGGTCATAGCTTTTATTCCAAGGAGCAAGCATCTTTTAATTTCATGGCTGCAGTCACCATCTGCAGTGATTTTGGAGCCCTCCGAAACAAAGTCTGTCTCTGTTTCCATTGTTTCTCCATCTATTTGCCATGGAGTTATGGGACCGGATGCCATGATCTTAGTTTTCTGAATGTTGAATTTTAAGCCAACTTTTTCACTGTCCTCTTTCACTTTCATCAACAGGCTCTTTAGTTCCTCATCACTTTCTGTCATAAGGGTGGTATCATCTGCATATCTGAGGTTATTGATATTTTCTCCAGCAATCTTGAGTCCAGCTTGTGCTTCATCCAGTCCGGCATTTAGCATGATGTACTCTGCATATAAGTTAAACAAGCAGGGTAACAATATATAGGCTTGACGTACTCCTTTCCTAATTTGGAAGCAGTCTGTTGTTCCATGTCCGGTTCTAACTGTTGCTTCTTGACCTGCATACAGATTTCTCAGGAGGCAGGTAAGGTGGTCTGGTATTCCCATCTCTTTCAGAATTTTCCAAAGTTTGTTGTAAATCTATACAGTCAAAGGCTTTGGTGTAATGAATAAAGCAGAAGTTGATTTTTTTTTTTTTTTGAAATTTCTTTCTTTTCTATGATCCAACGGATGTTGATAATTTATATCTGGTTCCTCTGCCTTTTCTAAATCCAGCTTGAACATCTGGAAGTTCATGGTTCATGAACTGTTGAAGCCTGGCTTGGAGAATTTTGCTAGTGTGTGAGATGAGTGCAATTGTGTGGTAATGTAAACATTCTTTGGCATTGCCCTTCTTTGGGACTGGAATGAAAACTGACCTTTTCCTGTCCTGTGGCCACTGCTGAGTTTTCCAAATTTGCTGGCATATTGATTGCGGCACTTTCACAGCATCATCTTTCAGGATTTGAAATAGCTCAACTGGAATTCCATCACCTCCACTACCTTTGTTCATGGTGATGCTTTCTAAGGCCCACTTGACTTCACATTCCAGGAAGTCTGGCTCTAGGTGATCACAGCATTGTGGTTATATGGCTTATGAAGATCTTTTTTGTACAGTTCTTCTGTGTATTCTTGCCACCTCTTCTTAATATCTTCTGCTTTTGTTAGGTCCATACCATTTCTGTCCTTTATTGTGCCTATCTTTGGATGAAATGTTCCCTCAGTATCTCTAATTTTCTTGAAGAGCTCTCTAGTCTTTCCCATTCTGTTGTTTTCCTCTATTTCTTTGCATTGATCACTGAGGAAGGCTTTCTTATTTCTCCTTGCTATTCTTTGGAACTCTGCATTCAAACAGGTATATGTTTCCTTTTCTCCTTTGCCTTTAGCATCTCTTCTTTTCTCACCTATTTGTAAGGTCTCATCAGACAACCATTTTGCCTTTTTGCATTTCTTTTTCTTGGGGATGGTTTTGATCACTGCCTCCTGTACAATGTCAAGAACCTCTGTCTATAGAAAGGAAGAAGTAAAGTTGTCATTATATGCAGATGACATAATATTATATATAGAATCCTAAAAACTCCACACAAAAACTACTAGAACTGAAAATTAATTCAGCGAGGTAGCAGGATACAAGGTTAGCCTATAGATATTGGTTGCATTTCTTTACACCAATGAAATGTCAGAAAGGGAATGTAAAAAAAAAAAAAAAAAAAGTCCCTTTTAAAATCACACTCCGCCCCCAATAAAATACTTAGGAATAAACCTGACCAAGGAGGTGAAGGACTTATAGGCTGAGAACTATCAAAACTTTAATAAAGGAAATTGAAGATTACTCAAAGAAATTGAAATATACCCCATGCTGTTAGATTGAAAGAGTTAATATTATTAAAAAGGTGGGAATATAAGTTGGTACAGCCACTATGGAAAACAGTGTGGACTTTCCTCAAAAAGCTAAAAACAGTATATATCCAGACAAAACTATAATTCAAGAAGAAATATGGCAGCACTGTTCACAAGAGCCAAGACACGGAAACAAGCTAAATAGCTATCAATAGATGGATGAATAAAGAAGATGTGGTACATATTTACAATGAAACACTACTCAGCCATAAAAAGAACAAAATAATGCCATTTGCAGGACTGTGGATGCAACTAGAGATTTTCATACTAAATGAAGTAAGTCAGAAAGAGACAAATACTATATGATATCACTTATATGTGGAATCTAAAATATGGCACAAATGAACCTGTCTATAAATCAGAAACAGACTCAGACTTGGTGAACAGACTCATGGTTCCCAAGAGGGAGGGGTGGAGAGGAAGAGGTTGACCAGGAGTTTGGGCTGGGCTTCCCAGGTGGTGCAGTGGTAAAAAATCTGCCTGCCATTGCAGAAGACACAAGGGACCTGGGTTCCGTCTCTGGGTTGGGAAGATCCTCTGGAGGAGGAAATGATCACTCCCTCCAGTATTCTTGCCTGGAAAATCCCATGGACAGAGGATCCTGGCAGGTTACAGCCCGTGGAGTCGCAAAGAGTGGGACGTGACTGAGCACACACATAGAGAGAGAGATGCAAGCTATTATATTTAGTATGGTTAAACAACAAGGTCCTACTGTATAGCACAAGGAACTAAATTCAATCTCCTGGGATAAACCATAATGGAAAAGAGCATTCTTAAAAGATTTTATATGTGTGTGTGTAACTGAGTCATTTTGCTTTTCAGCAGACATTGGCACAACATTGTAAACCAGTTATTTTTGTTGTTATTGTTTAAACCTTTGAGAAACCTTAAATATGGCCTACCATCCCTAACTCGACCTTCAGTGTGATAAGGGCCTTGACTCAGCTGAGCGTCTGCTCTCCACTGCAGGAAGGGCCCCTGGAGTCCCAGGCTCTTGTGGCCACCGAGCACCCTCAGAAGAGGCGCACACCCGCAGAGGCCTGGTCTGCAGCCCAGCTCCTTCCCGGGATCATTTGCCGACTCCCAGAGCACGCCGCCCACCGCGCCCACGTGCGGGGCGGGAATAGGAGTTAAAGCTGCCCGGGTGCCCAGTGCGCTCCGCCAGCCAGCTGCATCCACGCGCCTCGCGCCCGGGTTTCTTCGCTGTCTCTTCGCGGCCATGCGACGCCTGGCGATCCTTCTGCTCCAGGCGCCCGTGCTGGCCGCGCTAGGCGGCCTCAAGGGGCTCCGCGACCGGTAAGTGGGGGCCCCTGGAGGGCGCGCATCCCAATCAGCAGACTGCGGGCGGGGGTGGAGGAGAGCTTGGGGCGCCCTCGCTAGGTGTGTGTGGCGTGTCCCCTGTCCTGCGGTGACCTTTTATACGGGAGGGTGAGGCTGGACAATCTGGAGGGCCCTGGGCTTCTCAGCCCTTAACTCATTAACAAACCTGCCTGGTGAGTGGGCTCAGCGGACAAACTGTGTCATTTGCTTTTTGGCCCTCTATGGGAATGGAAGGCCTCTCCACACGCTTCTTCCTAGATTCCCCACCATCCCGGGGAGTGGGATTGGCTTTCTAGCCTTTGTCTCTGATGGGCAGGCCGCCCAGGTTTAACCAGGCCTCTCCTGAGGCTTGGGACCTTGGAAAGGGGTGCTTCCCTCCAAAACAGCCCTGGAGTTTGTTCCCAAGTGCGGTTAGCAAGCAAGTTGCAGCAGCACTTGTTAATACCACTCAGGTGCAGGTGGACCCCACAGCAGAGAGAGCTGCGCCGGGTCCCAGGGTGACTGAGACACCCTAAACTCCCATAGGGTCGGTGGCTGGTGACTTAGCCAGTGCAGGAGCTGCCCAGCGTTTGTCAGACCACCTGGCCTGCTGGAGTGCGTCTCTCCTGACAGGTGCTCCTGTTTGGCCCTCGTGGATGGAGGCAGGCTTTAAATCCTTTTTTTTTTTTTTTAATTTAGACACTTTCTTGGTCAAGGTACTCTGAACTCGTTTGGAGGAGATGGCCCTTCATCTCTGAGGTGTTTGTCCTCCAGTAGGGATTCTAATCTTCAGGGTTTCTGTCTAATCTGCTGGAGCATCTCTGCTTGGCAGGAAGCCCTTACCTGTGTGTGGTCTGTCAGCCTCACTCCTGAAATGGGATTTAAAGTTACTTGTCTTTTTCACCAAGCAGTGTTTCCCAAAGCCTTCTGATGGGAAGACATCTTTATGACGTCTGCTGTAGAACAGCAGGTGATCTGCTTTGTATATTGTACACAATACGCTTTGTATATTGACAGACTATGAGAAAGCTACTGTAAACTTAATACGTAAAATGAAAGTGTTAGCTGCTCAGTTGTGTCCGACTTTTTGCGACCCCACGGACTGGAGCCCACCAGGCTCCTCTAACCATGGGATTTCCCAGGCAAGAATTCTGGAGTGGGTTGCCACTCCCTTCTCCAGGGGCTCTTCCCAACCCAGGGACTGAACCTGGGTCTCCTGTGTCTCCTGCATTGCAGGCAGATTCTTTACCATCTGAGTCACCAGATGTGTTAGTAAAATTTTAATTTAGTCACAGCAAGGATGTACCTGACTCTGAACACTAATGTTTGAGACTCATCTACAGATGGTCTGTAGAATACGTGTGCACACTGGATCTCCAGACTGAGAATCTCCAGGGCAGAATAGTGTTCCAGATGGGACTCGCCTAGCTGTGCGAGTCTCTGAGGGTTGACTGCAGGCCTCACTGGGCTCCTTCTGGAAGGATCTGATAGAAGATGGCAAAAGAGTCCAGGAGCATTTATTTGAGTTTATGCCAAGTGACTCTGGACTCATTAAATCCTTGAATTTTCCTTTTAGAAACACATGTTCACTGGGGCTTCTCTGGTAGCTCAGCTGTTATAGAATCTGCCTGCAATGCAGGAGATCCTGGTTTGACTTCTGGGTGGGGAAGATTTCCTGGAGAATGGATAGGCTACCCACTCCAGTATTCTTGGGCTTCCCTGGTAAAGAATCTGCCTGTAATGAGGAAGACCTGGGTTCGATTCCTAGGTTGGGAAGATACCCTGCAGAAGGGAAAGGCTACCCACTCCAGTACTCTGGCCTGAACCACTTATTCACTAGCCTCATTTTATACACAAAAACTGAGGCAATAAGTCTCCGAGGTGATATGTTAGTATGTGGTCTAACCAAAACTGCAACGTAGTAGCCTGACAGCTGAGCCTGGGATTGTTGACCTCATCTGCTTTCAGTTGGAGTGTTTTAATCAAGTTAAATGGGATCACCTGGATGGTATGTGTATCACTGGCAAAGTTGTTCCAGTTGTTCATTAATAACCAGTACCTCCCAAGTCTTTCATTTATAATGCAATTTATAAGCCAGCCTTTTAAAATGAATTATTGAGTAACTTGCTAAAAACCACTATGCAGGTAAGGTCTGGTCCTTACCAAAGAAGGTATAGTCTACGAGATGGGCTTCCATTGAAAACTCCCATCACATGACTTTCCATCCTACATGTACACATTGTCCCTAGGTTAAGACTGCTGGGTCATCACTGCATCTTGTAGAGACTTCTACTGAATGAGTCAGGCAGTTTGTTTTCTCAAAACCAAGGACTGACTTTTTCTCTTTGAAAGTTAGGAATGAAATAGTAAACTAAATACAGTCAAGCCTTCCTGGTGTTTCCCTCTGAGTACCACACCCATAACAGGCTTATTTTTGATCACTGATCATTCAAGGTTGATAAACATAAGTTCATGATTTGAATAAAACTGATAATGTAAATCAATATCCTGCAAAGAACTGAAAACTTATGTGTAACCAGGCTGCTAGAGGCTTTCTTATAAAGATGGCTTGTAGGACCCCAAACCCTAACTTCACTTGAAGCTATATCTACACTTTTAAAAGTAAACTGAAGTCAAGTGCTTTGAGCCCAGACCTCTAAACTTGCACCTCTTCGTACTCTGAGTCTTTAAGACCAAATCAGACCTGGAGGAAGAGTAGTTGTATCTTTTTAAGCACAAGTGCAAGTCTGAGCCATTCTAACAGGACAACGGGGAGGTAAATGACAGACCTCCAGTAGCAACTCCACAGCATCAGAAAGAATGGTCCCCAAAGCAAAAGCTCCAGTATCAGTGGCGAACCTTCATGGGTTTTTAGGGTACTGAACCCTCTAGCTTTCCGCTAGGTAGTAGTTGAAGGAAGGTCTTTCAAGGAGAGTGTTGACTGCAGCTTATCACAAAAAGGTCTCCTGGACCCAAGGAAACCAGGAACTCTGATGGCTTTGCTTCTTGGTCATCCAGTGCAGGTGAAATGCGGTGTCACGTGACGAGGCAAGCTGCAGGTGGTGGGAGGTGCATTCCTGTGGCCTGGCTCTGCAGCAGAGAGTGGGAGTGCCCGGATGGGGCGGACGAGCAGTGCGGTAAGCGGTCTCCCAGCTGTGCCGGGTTACGTATCGTGCACTCACCACACCTGGCCCTTATTGCTACATGCCTCGTTGACAGTTGTCATGGTTTCACCCTCTTAGAGGGTGTTCTAAACTGTTTGGAGTTCTGGGTTGTCTTGATAATATAATTTCAGTGTCGGAAGTAGCCTAACCTTTGCAAATCAAACTGGTTTAACACTATTCTCTGTACAGTGGGAGCTTGGCATCCCTCCAATTCCCATCATTTTTGCCAAGGGGAGCCTGGTATATGGCATTTTTGCCCCTCTGGAGCACCCTCCACTTTTGTTGAGTTGCTGAGTTTGTGGGTATCTGCACTTCATCTCCCCACCTATTCTTAGCTGCAGCAACACCCAATGCACTGCTCTCCACCTTCAAATTCCTGCTCATTCTTGATGGATCCACTCAGCTCTCTATCAGCAACTTCTGCCTTACGAATTTCACCATAAATTCTAAGCTACTTGTCAAGGTATTTTTCTTAGGCAAAAAAAGTTCTAACCTTTGTTGTGCTCCTAAGACTTGTCAGGAGAAAAAGCTAGAAAAGATTTATGAGGAAAATATAAGTTTTTATGTAGATACAACCAGTTAAATTGTAAAATTATAAGAAAGTTATTCAATATATTTTATTTTATACTTGAATCTCTTTTTTACTGAAAAGTGTTTCCTGACAATTTGTTTTAACCTTTTTCCCCATTTTTTTTTGTTGTCGTACATTTTTAACTGTACAGCTCATTGGTATCAAATACATTCACAAATGCTACCATCACCATCATCCATCTCTAGAAAATTTTTCATCTTGTAAAACTGCAACTTTTACCCATGTTTCCCATCAAATTCTATATAACCATTTACTATATCCTACAGTATATGTGAAATAATCTCAAAGTGGTAGTACAAATATTTCTACTAGTATTAAGACTATTGAATCATTTGTTTTTTGCTCTTTTTTCCCCTTAAAATGTAATCCACATAAGAATTTAAAATCAAAATATTTGAAAGTCATTTGAAATGAGTTGTTTTCTCTTTTAATTATGTCACCAGAGTAATATATGGTTATATTCATTTATTTTAGCTTTTTTTTATTCTTAGTGATTAATCTTATGAACATAATAAGCAATTATATTACCAAGAATAAAAACTTATGAGGTATATTCAGAAAAATCCTGCTTCCATTCCTAGCCCCTCTTTTCTGTTTCTCTATCACAATGGGTAACCATATTTTAATTTAAATTTTTTGTTTTGTTTTATATACCTTTATAGATAAAGTATATAAATACAGTCATGTAAGAGGAGGTATAATAGACATACTCTACTTTGTTTTCTCCATTTAATGCATCTTGTATATGTCATATTCACATGCAGGAATCGATTTGGTTGTTTTTATTGCATAGTATACTTTTGTGTGGATATATCACAGTTTATTCAACTGGTCCCTGTTGATGAATGTTTTGGTTGTTGCTAATGGTTACCTTTATGAGTAATTTCACAATAATGTTGTTCATAAAAAATTTCCATCCCTAAGGGAAATTCTATTGCTGTTAAAATAATTTATTATTTCACCTTGCTGGATGAATTAAGGCTCATTTGATTATGAGTCATAGAATCCAAATGAAGCTAAGGTAAGTAGGCTTAGTAACTTATTGTAAGGATACACTGGTTTCTAATGGAACTCAAAGAAGAATGGGACACCTGGGCCTTGGAACAGTGTCTTATAGTTAAAAACACTTATCTCTGGGGATCAAAGACAGTTCCTCCAGAAGGGGAAGTCCCCATGAGTTGGCCGGACACCCTCAGAAATGTCTATAAGGTGACTGACTGAGCCCACAAGATCTGAGTCCATCTTCTCAAAGAGGTAAGGGTTCAAGTGCGTCATCAACTATAGGACCTATCACATATACAGACCACTTTTATGTGTAATCATTTTCAAATTTTTTAAAGTCATTGTTTTACTTAAAAGCAAATACTTTTTAAATGTTTTATTTGAAAACTTTATTTCATTTTGAGTATAGTTCATTTATAATGTTGTGATAGTTTCAGATGTACAGCAAATTGATTTGGTTATACATACATCTATTCTTTTTCAAATTCTTTTCCCATTTAGGTTATTACAGAATATTGAGTCGAGTTTCCTCGCTATACACTAGGTCCTTGTTGGTCATCCATTGTAAATATAGTAATATCAAAGAGTCGGACACAACTGAGTGACTGAACTGAACTGAATATGTATATATCAATCCCAAACTCCCAATTTATATGCCCCCCCCACCAACCTTTCCCCTTTGGTAACCATAAATTTATTTTCCAAGTCCGTGATTCTGTTTTGTAGGTTCAGCTGTAACATTTTAAAATTTTTGATTGAAGAATAACTGGCTTAACAATAGTGTATTAGTTTCAGGTGTATAACATAGTGATATTTTTATACGTTATAAAATGATTACTCTAGTAAGTCTAGTTATGATACATCACCATACAGATATTATACTTATTTACTGTAGTCCCCATTCTGTGACTCATTTATTTTGTACTGGAAGTTTGTACCTCTTAACCTGTCTCACCAATTTCCCTCATCCCTGCTACCCACTTCCCTCTGGCGCCCACCAGGTTGTTCTCAGTGTCTGTGGGTTTGCTTCTGTTTTGTTTGTTCAATTTTTAAAAATTTTTTATTGGTGTATAGTTTATTACAGTGTTGTTTCAAGTGTACAGCCAAGTGAATCTGTTACACGTACACATATATCCACTCTCTTTTGATTCTTTTTCCATATAGACCATTACAGAATACTGAGTAGAGTTCCCTGTGCTCTACGATAGGTCCTTGTTAGTTATCTATTTTACATATAGTATTTACGTAGTTATCTATATTTACATATAGTGTGTATACGTCAATCCCAATCTTCCAATTTTTCCCTCCACCCTTTACCCTCCTGGTAACCATAAGTTCATTTTCTACATCTGTAACACTCATTCTGTTTTTGTAGATAAGTTCATTTGTAGTTTTTTTTTTTTTTTAAGATTCCACATATAAGTGATATCAAATGATATTTGTCTTTTTCCGTTTGACTTTACTCAGGATGACAATCTCTAGGTCTATTTATGTTGCTGCAAATGGTATTATTTCATTCTTGTTATGGTTGAATAATAAACCATTGTATATACATACCACATCTTATTTATCCACTCCTCTGTTGATGGATATTTAGGTTGCTTCCACGTCCTGGTTATTGTAAACAGTGCTGCAGTGAACTCTGGGGTGTATGTATCTTTTTGAATTATGGTTTTCTCTAGATATATGCCCAGGAATGGGATTGCTAGATCGTATGCCAGCTCTATTTTTAGTTTTCAAGAAATTGCCATACTGTTCTCCATAGCAGCTGCACCAATTTACATACCCACCAACAGTGTAAGAAGGGTCCCTTCTCTTCACACCCTCTCCAGCATTTATCGTTTGTGGACTTTTTGATGATGGTCATTCTAACTGGTGTGAGGTGATACCCCATTGTAGTTTTGATTTGCATTTGTCTAATATTAATAATTACTGATGTTGAATATCTTTTCATGTGCTTTTCAACCATCTGTATATCTTCTTTGGAGAAACACCTATTGAGATCTGCCCATTTTCTGATTGGTTTTTTTTTGTTTGTTTGTTTTTTTATATTGAGCTACATGAGCTGTTTGTATACTTTGGAGATTAATTTTTTGTCAGTTGTTCTATTTGCAAATGTTTTCTCCCATTCTGTGGCTTGTCTTTTCATTTGTTTTGGTTTCCTTTGCTGTGCAAAAACTTTTAAGTTTAATTAGATTCCATTTGTTTATTTTTGTTTTTATTTTTGTTACTTTAGAAGGTGGATTCAGAAAGATATTGCTGCCGTTATGTCACAGTGTTCTGCCTATGTTTTCCTCTAAGAGTTTTATAGTATCTGGCCTTACATTTTGATATTTAGTCCATTTTTTCTTTTTAATTTAATTTTAGATTGGACTATAGTTGATTTACAGTGTTGTGTTAATTTCAGGTGTACAGCAAAGTAATTCAGTTAGATATATATACATTCTTTTTCAGTTTCTTTTCCTATGTAAAGTATTAAGGAATATTGAATAGAGATTCCTTGTGCTATTCAATAGGTCCTTGTTGGTTATCTTTCTTAATAATATATGTAGTGTAACAGTATATGTGTTAATCCCAAGCTCCTAGTTTATCCCTTCCCTGCACCTTTCACCTTTGGTAACCATACATTTGTTTTTGCAGTCTGTGAGGTCAGTTTCTGTTTTGTTAATAAGTTCATCTGTATCATTTTTGTAGATTCCACATGGAAGTGATATCATAGGATATTCATCTGATTTACTTCATTTAATGTGCTATTTCTAGGTCCATTCATATTGCTACAAATGGTGTTATTTCATTCTGTTTTATGGTTGAGTAAAACTCCAGTACTTTGGCCACCTCATGCGAAGAGTTGACTCATTGGAAAAGACTCTGATGCTGGGAGGGATTGGGGGCAGGAGGAGAAGGGGATGACCCAGGATGAGATGGCTGGATGGCATCACGGACTCGATGGACGTGAATCTGAGTGAACTCCGGGAGTTGGTGATGGACAGGGAGGCCTGGCGTGCTGCGATTCATGGGATGGTAAAGAGTTGGACACGACTGAGCAACTGAACTGAGCTGAATACTCGCTTGTATATATGCACCATGCCACCTTTATCCATTCCTCTGTTGATGGACAGTTAGGTTGCTTCCATGGCTTGGCCATTGAAAATAGTGCTGCTGTGCACATAGGCGTGTGTGTAGTTTTTCGAATTATGGTTTTCTCCAGATATATGCCCAGGAGTGGGATTGCTGGATGAAATGATAGTTGTATTTTTAATTTTTAAGGAACCTCAGTACTATTCTCCGTAATGGTTGTCCTGATTTACATTCCCACCAGCATTGTAGGAAGGTTCTCTTCACACCTCTCCAGCATTTATTGTTGATAGACTCTTTGATGATGTCCATTCTGACTGGTGTGAGGTGATAACTCATTGTAGTTTTGATTTGCATTTCTCTAATAATTGGCAATATTGAGCATCTTTTCATGTGCTTTTTGGCCATTTGTACGTCATCATCTTTTCTCCCCCCCGAGTTAAGAATCTTTTGTTATTGGCATTTGACTTAAAATCAAAATGAGCTTCCACTGGGTTTTTAACAGATGAGTTAATAGAAAGTATTCCTTATCAAAGTATTCACAATGGGCAATTACGTATCGGTGTGTATCTAACACCGTTTGCCTTTTAGCCTATAAGCTCCAAGAGCGCAGGAGTCTTCTCATGTTTATTCACTACTCGTTCTTTTCTGTTTGTTCCCATCAGATCTTTCCATCTGGATGCATCACTGGGTTCTCTTACCTTCTGTTTGCATTCAGTTACTAGGAGCACCAAGAGGATGGAAAAGAATGAGATACACATATGCATACCACACATAAATGCTGTTGCTGTCTCAATTTATGTAATTCCCTACAAGGCCTGTGCTTCCTTTTTTGGTAACAATCTTGGTGAACTTTTCCTTCTCATTAACAGACAGACATATACGATTAAATGAAAATACAGAATCTAGTTCATTCCAATCCTCAGATAGGTTTCCTTCCTTAGTTTATAAACGAACAGTAGTAAACTTTGTAAGAAACTATATACTGAGCGGTATTTTTCTCTAGGGGTCCCCATGTGGCTTAGTGGTAAAGAACCCACATGCCAGTGCAGGAGACGAAGATTTGTTCCCTGGGTTGGAAAGATCCTCTAGAGAAGGAAATGGCAACCCGCTCCAGCATTCTTGGCTGGGAGATCCCACGGACGGTGGAACCTGGTGGGCCACAGTCCATGGGGTCGCAAAAGAGACACGACTTAGTGACTAAACAAACAATTTTCTCTAAATCTAACCAATTAAAACAATTAAAAAAATCCTTACTAATGATTGGAAAGAATCCAGTTTTGCTGGCAAATGAGAAGGTCTTTTCCCTTTTGTTCTTAAAGGACTAGTTGTTATTCGATAAAGGAGCCAATGATAGTACATTCCGTATTTACAGGCTTCAACACTGGTCACAACAGATAATCTAGTGAACATTATTTATAGTTTCAACTTAGGAGAATGTAAAACTATATTGCAAACCTATTAAAGTAAAATAGGTACTTCACTGGCAGTCCAGTGGTTAAGACTCTGCACTTCAAATACAGGGGGCATGGGTTTGATCCCTGGTCAGGAAACTAGGATCTCATGTTCCATGCAGTGGTCAAAAAAAAAAAAAAAGTAAACTAAAACCAAAAAAATCCCCAAAGCCAAAAGCTAACAATGACAAAAATCAATGACTCCTTAATTAGATGATGAACATCACCTTTTACTTAGAAAGTAAATTTTCATGGAACAAAACTCAGGAAAGGAGAATCCATTTTAGACCTCATTCCATAGGACTTCAATTTCTGAAATACCAAAAAGAACTTATTTCACTTGTAGTAAGGTTCCACTTATTACACTTGTAGAATGGAGTCAAGTTAAAACAATAAAAGGCATCAGTGCATGTGAAATACAAAGGTGTATATTCTATATACATGCATAAAAGAAATTTATCGCAGCACTGCTTATAATAGCCAGGACATGGAAGCAACCTAGATGTCCATCAGCAGACGAATGGATAAGAAAGCTGTGGTACGTATATACAATGGAATATTATTCAGCCATTTAGAAGAATACATTTGAATCAGTTCTAATGAGGTGGATGAAACTGGAGCCTATTATACAGAGTGAAGTAAGCCGAAAGAAAAACACCAATACAGTATACTAACACATATATATGGAATTTAGAAAGATGGTAACAATGACCCTATATGTGAGACAGCAAAAGAGACACAGATGTGTAGAACAGTCTTTTGGACTCTGTGGGAGAGGGAGAGGGTGGGATGATCTGAGACAATAGCATTGAAACATGTATATTATCATATGTGAAACAGATTGCCAGGTTCGATGCATGAAACAGGGTGCTCCGGGCTGGTGCGCTGGGATGACCCAGGGGGGAGGGAGGTGGGAGGGGGGTTCAGGATGGGGAACACATGTACACCCATGGCAGATTCATGTCAATGTATGGCAAAAACCACCACAGTATTGTAAAGTAATTAGCCTCCAATTACTCATTTGAAAAGACCCTGATGCTGGGAAAGATTGAGGGCAGGAGGAGAAGGGGACAGCAGAGGATGAGATGGTTGGATGGCGTCACTGACTCAATGGACATGGGTCTGGGTGAACTGTGGGAGTTGGTGATGGACAGGGAGGCCTGGTGTGCTGCGGTTCACAGGGTGGCAAAGAGTCGGACATGACTGAACAACTGAACTGAAAATAAATTAAAAAATATATATATAAGAAATATTTTAGTTCAAAAAAAATTTAAGCCTAATCTATGATTGGGATTACTGTGGGATTGCCTGGTAGTAATGTTTAGCTCTTATTGTATTGATACCATGAACATATATATGAACTATTAAAACAATATGATAGTCAGTAGAGCTCTGTGATGCACTTGTGTGTAATAAAAACTGCGGAAATCAAACAAAGCCTGTAATACAACTTGAACTTCCACCACTTTGAACCAGTAACCTCCAGAGACATCGCTTAGGGCTCCACATTCTTCTGCCTGGTCTCATATTCTTCCTCTGTCGTATATTCAGTCTTCTACCCCTACTACTTTGAAGCAATAGTCTTGAGAGACATTATCACCTGGACCCCCTTTTCCTCTGCCTCAGTCTTCCTGCGACAACTTCCATTTTCTTAGATTTCATCTTTGGTGCCACATCTACGAGTAGTGTATCCAGAGGTAAATTGGCAGAATAAAATATTGAATGTTATTTCCTCAAATAGTGTTTCCAGTTGTACAGGTTCTCTGTTCTTCAGAGTTGTTTTCACTGCTTTGAGCTGTGTATTCATGCTGACGTCTACACCTGTGATTGTTCCATGGACCTGTGTTCCATTCTTTGATTCAGTGGTTACACGTTCATGGCTCAGCTTCATCAGAAATCTCATGAGCTTCATCCTAGCGGCACCCTCACCCCTTCGACCCGCAGTGCACAAAACCTGGCCGCCAAGTGCTGACTGCCTGGGAGTAGGAATAGCTGGAAACACTCCCTTTATGTGCACTTTGGAGAAGAGTCTATTTTGATCTTCTTTTCATTTTTTATTGTCTTCTTTCTTTTTTTTTTTTTAATATTGAGCCTGTAAAACCTGTTTTTATATTTTGGAGATTAATTCCTTATCGGTTTCTTTGTTTAAAAATATTTTTTCCCGATCTGTGGGTTGACTTTTCATTCTGTTATGGTTTTCTTTGTTGTGCAAAAGCTTTTACGTTTAACTAGGTCTCATTTATTTTGTCTTAATTTTCATTAGTCTAGCAAGAGAATTCAAAAAGATATTGCTGTGATTTATGTCAAAGGGTGTTCTGCTTATGTTTTCCTATGAAAGTTTTATAGTATCTGGTCTTATATTTAGTTCTTTAATCCATTTTGAGTTTATTTTTATGTATAGCATTAGAGAGGTTTCTTTTTTTTTTTGGTAAGCTTTTTATTTTATATTAGAACATAGCCAATTAACAATGTTGTGATAGTTTCAGGTAGTGTAGAGGGACTTAGCCATACATATATATGTATCCATTCTCCCCTAAAGCCCCTCCCGTCCAGGCTGCCACATAACATTGAGCAGAGTTCCCTGTGCTCTACAGTAGGTCCTTGTTGGTTATGCATTTTAAATATAGCAATGTGTACATGCTGATCTCAAACTCCCTAACTATTCCTTTCCCCCTTCACCCTATAACCATAAGCTGTTTTTTTTCCCTAAGTCTGTGAGTCTGTTTTTGTTTTGTAAATAAGTTCATTTGTATCATTTCTTTTTAGATTCTGTATATAAGGGATGTCATATGATATTGCTCTTTCTCTGTCTGTCTTAGTTCACTCAGATAACAATTTCTAGGTCCATTCATGTTGCTTGCTGTAAGGGGCATTTCATTCTTTTTAATGGTTGAATAATATTCTGTTATGTACATGTACAACGTTTTCTGTATTCATTCCTCTGTTGATGGACATTTATGTTGCTTCCATGTCTTGGCTATTGTAAATAGTGCTAAATGAATACTGGGGTGCATGTATCCATTTGGACTGTTTTTCTCTGGATATATGCCCAGGAGTGGGATCGCAGGGTCATATGGTAGCTCTATTTTTAGTTTTTTAAGGACCCTCCTTACTGTTCTTCATAGTGGCTATACCAATTTAATTCCTACTGATAGTGAAGGAGTGTTCCCAGTTCTCCACATCCTCTCCAGCATTTATTGTTTGTGGATATTTTGCTGATGGTAATTTTGACTGGTGTGAGTTGATATCTCATTGTAGTTTTGCTTTGCATTTCTCTAATAATTCGTGATGTTGAACATCTTTTCATGTGCCTCTTGGCCATCTGTATGTCTTCTTTGGAGAAATGTCTATTTAGGTCTTTTGCTCATTTTTTGATTGGATAGTTTGTTTTTGATGCTATTAAGCCTCCTGAGCTGTTTATTTTGAAAGTTAATCCCTTGCCCATTGCTTCATTTGTAAATATTTTCTCCCATTCTTTGGTTTGTCTTTTTCATTTTATTTATGGTTTCCTTTGCTGTGCAAAAACTTTTAATTAGGTCCCATTTGTTTATTTTTGTCTATTTTTATTACTCTAGGGGATGAATCCAAAAAGATCTTCCTGTGATTTAAGTCAGAAAGTGTTCTGCCTACATTTCCCTCCAAGGGTTATAGTATCTGGCCTTACATTTAGGTCTTTAACCCATTTTGAGTTTATTTTTGTGTAGAGTGTTAGAGAATTTTCTAACTTCATTCTTTTACATATAGCTGTTCAGAGTTTCCACATCATTTATTGAAGAGACTGTCTTTTTTTTCCATTGTCTATTCTTGGCTCCTTTGTCATAGATTAATTAACCGTGGTTGTGGGGTTTATTCAGCTTCCCAGGTGGCTCAGTGGTAAATATTCCGCCTGCCAATGCAGGAAACTCGAGTATGATCCCTGGGTCAGGAAGATCTCCTGGAGGAGGAAATGGCAACCCACTCCAGTATTCTTGCCTGGGAAATTCCATGGACAGAGGAGCCTGGTGGGCTACCATCCATAGGGTCACAAAGAGTCAGACACAACTTAGCAACTGAGACATGTATGCATGTGGGGTTTATGTCTAGGTTTTGTATCCCATTCCATTGATCTGTACTTTTGTTTTTGTGCCAGTTTTTGTTGTTCATTGTTGTTCAATTGCTCAGTCATGTCCAACTCTGTGACCCCATGGACTGCAGCACACTAGGCTTTCCTGTACTTCACTATCTCCCAGAATTTGCTCAAACTCATGACAATTGAGTTGGTGATGCCATCCAACCATTTCATCCTCTGTCATCCCCTTCTCTTCCTGCCCTCCATCTTTCCCAGCATCAGGATCTTTTTCAATGAGTCAGCTCTTCACATCAGGTAGCCAAAGTATTGGAGTTTCAGCTTCAATATCAGTCTTTCCAATGAATATTCAGGGTTGAGTTGATTTACGATTGACTGGTTTGATCTCCTTGCAGTCCAAGGGACTCTCAAGAGTCTTCTCCAGCATCACAGTTCAAAAGCATCAATTTTTCAGCACTCAGCATTTTTTATGGTCCATCTCACACATCCATATGTGACTACTGGAAAAACCAGAGCTCTGACTATACCTTTGTTGACTATACCTTTGACTTTACCTTTGTTGGTAAAGCGGTATCTCTCCTTTTTAATATGCTGTCTAGGTTTGTCACAGCTTTTCTTGTAAGGAGAAAGCATCTTCATTTTATGGATACAGTTACCATCTTCAGTGATTTTGGAGCCCAAGAAAAGAAAATCTGTCACTGTTTCTTTTTCCCCATCTATTTGCCATGAAGTGATGGGACCGGATGTCATGATCTTAGTTTTCTGACCGTTGAGTTTTAAGCCAGCTTTTTCACTCTCCTCTTTCACTTTAATTAAGAGGTATTTTAGTTCCTCTTCACTTTCTGCCATTAAAATGGTATCATCTGCACATCTGAGGTTATTGATATTTCTCCCGGCAATTTTGATTCCAGCTTATGATTCATCCAGCCTGGCCTTTTGCATGATGTACTCTGCATAGAAGTTGAATAAGCAAGGTAATAATACACAGCCTTGACATATTCCTTTCCTAATTATGAACCAGTCTGTTGTTCCATGTCTGGTCATAACTATTGTTTCTTGACGTGCATACAGGTTTCTCAGGAGACAGGTAAGGAGGTCTGGTATTCCCATCTCTTTCAGAATTTTCCACAGTTTGTTGTGATCCACACAGTTAAAGGCTTTAGCATAGTCAATAAAGCAGAAGTAGATGTTTTCCTGAAATTCCCTCGCTTTTTCTGTGATCCAGTGGATGTTGGCAATTTGATCTGTTTCCTCTGCCCTTTCTAAATCCAGCCTACCTACATCTGGAAGTATTTGATCCATGTACTGTTGAAGCTTAGCTTGAAGGATTTTGAGCAATACTTTGCTGGCATGTGAAATGGGTACAGTTGTGCCACAGTTTGAACCTTCTTTGGCATTGAAATGAAAAACTGATCTTTTCCAGTCCTGTGGCCACTGCTGAGTTTTCCAAATTTCCTGCATATTGAGTGCAGTACTTTAACAGTATCATCTTTTAGGATTTGAAATAGCTCAGCTGGCATTCCATCACCTCCACTAGCTTTATTCATAGTAATGCTTCCTAAGGCCCACTTGACTTCACACTCCAGGATATCTGGCTTCAGGTACTATACTATTTTGATTACTGTAGTTTTGTTAGTATAGTCTGAAATAGGAAGTCTGCTTCCTCCAACTCTTTGTTTCTTTGGATTGCTTTGGCTATTCAGGGTCTTTTGTATCTCCATACAAATTTAAAGATTTTTCTTTTGGTTCTGTGAAAAATGCCATTGTTAATTTGATAGGGATTGCACTGAATTTATAGATTACCTTGAGTAGTGTAGACATCTTGACAATATTGATTCTTATAATCCAAGAACATGGTGTATCTTTCCATCTGTTTGTGTCATCTTTGATTTCTTTCATCAACATCTTATAGTTTTCTGAGTACTGGTCTTTTGCCTCCTTAAGTAGGTTTATTCATAAGTATTTTATTCTTTTTGATGTGATGGTCAGTAGGATTGTTTCCTTAATTGCTCTTTCTGATCTTTCATTGTTAGTGTATAGGATTGCAAGAGATTTGTGTATTAATTTTGTATCCTGACACTTAACTGAATTCATTGAGCTCTAGTTTTCTGGTAGCTTCTTTAAGATGTTCTATGTGTAATATCATGTGATCTGCAAACAGTGATAGTTTTACCTCTTTTTCTACTCAGATTCCTTTTATTTCTTTTTTCTTGTCTGATTGACTAGGACTTCCAAAACTATGTTGAACAAAAGTGGCAATGATCTCAGGTGGTTTTGACCTGCAGTGGCTTCCAGCTGGATCTCAGTTCCCCAACCAGAGATTGAAGCCAGGCCATGGAAATGAGAGTACCAAATCCTTGCCACTAGACCAGAAGGGCCAAAGGCTAGTTACAAGTCTCTGAGTCATCTCCTTTGGAGAAAGGAATTTTGACAAAAAGACCAAGGTAGTGAAGCAAAGTGTTTGTTAAGAGGGAAAAAGAGTATGTGTGGATGGACATATATAGTTGTGCCCTCAGGGTAGTTGACATCACTTATACGGGGCAGTTCTTTGGCCAATCATCTTGCTTGCCTGGCTCTGAGTCCATATTTGGTCTACTTCAGGGTCTCCTTGTGCATATACATCTTTTAGCCAAGATGGATTCCAGTGCAAGGGTTTCTGGGAAGAACATATTATGATCTGGTGTTCCCTGTACTCTTTGACCTCTGAGAAGTCTTTTTGCACAGAAGTCTTTGTGTAGTTTGGGAGGTCTCCTCGACCTCAAGAATGAGAAATATGTGGTCTCTTTATCTTCTCTCCAAGCAGAACTCAGCTCCTCCTTGCTCCTTCCATTATCTTTATCCTGGAGTATCTGTTCACAGGGGACAGATTTCAGCTGCTCAGCCTGGGGCCCATCTATTTCCTGTCTCAAATCCCTGTTGAGCAATGTGGACGTCAAGAAATCTTTATTGGGATGATGAAGGGCAAAAGTCTGTCTTCTGTAGCTTCTTTAGGTTAGCGTGGAGCTTGCAGACCCTACCTAGTTGGAGCCGTGGAACTCTCACCCTATCTTGTTGAGGGGGCCCCAGGGTGACTTCTGCTGTTATTCCAGAGTCTGTTTCGAGGAGTGGCTGGAATCCCTGCTGCACCATTATCCTATTGCACCCTAAAGGAAACAAACTAAATAAGTAGATTAGAGGAACATGAGCTAAAGACTAGTAAAAGACTATTATAATCAGAGACTCAAGCAAGGATAAGAATCTGGTATACATGGTCAGCATATTTTTGTTAATTTCAGGATTAAAATTTAGCATATTTCTCTATTTCTTGGGCTTCTCTGGTGGCTCAGTCAGCAAAGAATCTGCCTGCAATGTGGGAGACCTGGGTTCGATCCCTGGGTTGGGAAGATCCCCTGAAGGAGGGCATGGCAACCTACCCCAGTATTCTTGCCTGGAGAATCCCCATGGAGAGAGGAGCCTGGTAGGCTGTAGTCCATTGGGTAGCAAAGAGTTGGACATGCCTGAGGGTTAAAATTTAGCATATTTCTTTATTTCTAAAATGGAAGGTCCTGAACCTGTTGGTCTCAGGCCTCCTCCTTGAGCATAAAGGTCTTAGTTATAGGTTTACAACAGTATGGAAGACAACAAAGCACTAGGTGAAATATAATGTAAATCAAGATGATTGAGAAGATAAGAGAGTAATAGGAAAATGGAAACCTTCTTCTATTGGATCAAGAGAACAAACTAGAGAACCAGTTTTCAGTTTCCCCACCCATATTAAATAACAAAGATTGATGGTTAATTGTCTGCTGGAGAAGGTGATTTGTTGTTGAATTTTTTCAGTGTTGGTTTCTACCTGGGGAGAGGTGTTAATGTAGGTACAACAAGAACTATTGGCAACCGCACAAATTCCTCCTTGTTCTGCCAGTAGATAATCCAGGGCCAATCGGTTGCCAAGTACCACCTTGGCCAGGGAATCTAGAGACTTCTGTAAGTTAGGAAGGGATTTAGCAATCTCACTGGCTATGGTGAGTGTGCAAGGCAAGTTTCAAAAGACACGTTGGTGGGCAGCTACTCTTCATCATGGTAACAATGCATACTCAAAGAAACAGGCATCTCCATCTGGGATATATCTAGTTAAGTCTCAAGTCAATCCAGTGAAGTTTTAATGAACTGGCCCAGTGCTTGGATTCATTTCAGGAGTGGGTTAAGAAAGGTGAAATCAAAGTTCCCAGCATACACTGTGTGTATATGGAATGATTGCATAGGCAGTTAGTATCCCAGAGTTGTTTATCTACCTGTCATATCCTTGTCAGCACAATAGACTAACTGGCCTAAGGTTTTAAAGCTTAGCCATCCAATCCTGTCATTGTGGAAATATTTTTCAACCATATACCCAGTGCATTCCATCCATGTCTGTTCTGTCTATTTCTCCTTCAGTATGAATCCTTCTTCCACTGGGTAGTGGGTTAGGATTTGAGCAAAAATGGGCAACTGGACCTCTGGCTTGAGTGGAGGGCATCATAAAATGCTGGGATGTCTTAATACCAGTTTTTCACCACCCCCCCCCCCCCCCCCCCCCCCCCCCCCCCCGCACCCAGTTTTGACTTCATAGTCTCCTGCTGCTGCTAAGGAGAAGTAGGCAAGAGACAAGAGTATTTTTCTTTTGGAAAATGAACAGTTTGACTCTGTACATCCCAGAACTGAATCTTGGGTCTTTGTTTTCTTGTTTTTTTTATCAGGCAAGGCTTTATGGGGGTCCCTGCTGCAGCATGGGGTAGTGAGAACAAGTAATAGGTTCCCCTGCTTGCTTGCTTCCTGAGGTGGGAACAACCTCATTCCTTACAGGGGGGTGGAGGTAGAGATGTGCCCAGGGGTAGGTCTGGAGGGGTGGCTTAGGTGGTTTTCCCATCCCTGTGGTGGTACTGAATGCAGGGGGCATGCCCAGTACCCTGCTTTTGCTCCCAACACCCAGTTTTTGCTTCTGGCTCTTCAGAAGTGAGTTTCCCTTGTGGCTTAGCTGGTAAAGAATCCTCCTGCAATGCAGGAGACCTGGGTTTGATCCTCTGGAGAAGGGAAAGGCTCCCCAGTCCAGTATTCTGGCTGGGAGAATTCCATGGACTACAGCCCATGGGGTTGCAAAGAGTCAGACACAACTGAGCGACTTGCACTTTCACTTCAGAAGTAGCAGTTGGGCTCTTCTGGTCTTTTTGTAACTTTTGTCTAGAATTTGCCCCAACTGTATATACACGTGATTATTTTCAGTCCCATCCAGATTCTTTGTATTTTGTTGCTTGAGGACAGGAGAGGTATGTCCAAGTACAAGCATTGCAGCAATGCAGGGAAGGGTCCCAGGTCTCAGCTTGTCTCATTCCTCCCTGAGAGACACTACACCCTTCTTCTTCTTCCTCTTTTTTTTTTTAACATTTATTTATTTGGCTGCACTAGGCCTTATTGATAGTTGTAGAACACAGGATTTTCATTGTGGCATATGAGATCTAGTTCCCTGACTAGAGATTGAATTTGGGCCCCATGCATTGGGAGCGTGGGGTCTTAGCCATTGGACCACCAGGGAAGTCCCTATTCCCTTATTCTTAAGGGTTAATGGTCCAAAGGTCTCTTCTTCTAAAACTTCTTCCTGCTGGACAGGGGCGGAAGACCCTAGCCTATCCTCAAGGTGTAGAAGTAAGTCCCTCACTGCAAGTCCCAAGGACTGTAGGGACCTGGGCCAGTCTCCCATTGGGGTGGGCTGAATTCCTTGAGCCATCATGAACCTTACTTCAAACCATTGAAGCCTGGAAGACGTGAACTTAACCAGAATGTTAAACAAACCAGGACCAAAAGGGACAACAATAAGAAGCCATGAAAAGGCCTAAAAAGGGAAGGAAGCAGGTTAACTTTGGGAGGTGAGGTGGGAGCGGGGCTTCCTTACCTGTGGACCAGACAAGGGAGGCGATGTCTTGGCTATAAGAAGGCATTCTGCTGGTGTGTCTATTCTCGTTAATCTCAGGATTAAAGTTTAACATGTTTCTGTGTTTTTTGAATAGAAGGTCTGGATCTGTTGATTCCCAGGTCTCTTAGACCAAAAATTCTGGGTCAGAGATGTACAATAATAGGGAAGACAACGGAGTACAAGATGTAATACAACATAAATTAGTATCATTGAGAAAAATTGAGGGTTATGAGAAAATACAAACCTCCTGCCAGAGAGTTTTGTATACCTTGTGGGATCCAAGAGAATCAACTAGGGAACCAATTTTTAATTTCCCCACCTGTACTGTATAGTGAGAATTGGTGGTACACTGTCTGCTGAAGTCAAGTGACTTGTTGAATTTTCTTAATGTTGGTTTCTACCTGGGCATCAGGGCTGGGTTTTTTTTTTTTTTTTTGGCCTCTCCATCTGCCCTGTTGTTCCCTGGGGTCATTTGAGAATTTTCCTTTTGGTGCCCACAGCAGTGAATGACTGCTACTGGCTTTGGTTTTTGAGCCACTTCTATGAGGTGTAATATCTCAGCCCCATATTTTATAGGAGAACTTTTTGTATTTAAAAACATTTCTTTTATTTTTTTGGCGGTGCTGGGTCTTTGTTGCTGCCTGCAGGCTTTCTCTAGTTACAGCAACTGCGGGCTCCTCTCTAGTTGCAGTCCTCCAGCTTCTTATCGTGGTGGCTTCACTTGTTGCAGAGCACAGGCTCTAGGGCACACACTCAGTAGTTGTGGCCAGGGCATGTGGGACCTTCTCAGAGCAGGGATCAAACCCGTGTGCCCTGCATTGCAAGTGGATTCTCATCCACTGGACCACCAGGCAAGTCCTTTTTCTCTCCAGATACCTACATAGGCATGTAAAGCAAGAAAGGCTTATTTTGAGTCTGTATGTGTATGTATAACTTTTCCTTCCTCTAAGGTTCAGTTCACTCAGTCAGTCGTGTCTGACTCTTTGAGACCCCATGGGCTACAACATGCCAGGCTTCCCTGCCCATCACCAACTCCCAGAGCTTGCTCAAATTCATGTCCATTGAGTCAGTGATGCCATTCCCTAAAGTTGGGGCTCCATTTCTTTTAGCTCAGTCATCTGGGTGGCAAAGGTTTTGCTTCTGTGATACTATGAGGGCTCACAGTAGTATCCCTATGCCCTCCTGATTCCATCTTTAGAAACTACTGCCGTCAGTAAGCCATTCTTCCTCAGGGTTTTCTACAGCCTGGTGTGTTGGATCAGGCCTATAGGTATAAACTTGGTGTGTGGTTTCAAGGCAGGAACGTGTTTGTTCTGAAATTTCAGGAGCATTGGTGTAGCCACGTTGAGGGTGTTGAGGTTATCTCTGGGGAGATGGAGCAAAGCCTGGTACGTAGTAAGGTGGGCTCCAGTTAGCCAGTAGTGGCCTTTAATCCCTAGAATCCCTTGTACTTGATGAGGGGTCTGGACATCCAGTGGCTGTCCAAAGCTTAGCTTATTAGCTTCTTCCGCTGGGGAAGCAGTGGCAGCTACCACCCAGAAACAGCCAGAACCACACCAGGCCTGAAAATCTAGTTATCTGGAAAAATATCTAGTAGGCTGAGGAACTTCTCCTAGCCCTGACAGCTGTCTCCTGTTTTTCAGTTACGTACAAGGTAAATTTTTTTTTTTTTTTCAACTGGGGACACCCAGAGTAGGAACTCTGGTGAGGTACTGGTGGATATTATTAAAAGCCTTTTCTTGTTCTCCAGTACAAAGTACTGGTTCTGGGCCTTTGCTGGCTTCAGATAGAAGCTTAAACATTAGTCTGAATCTTGGAATCCAAATTCTACAAAATCCTGTCATGCCTAAGAAAATACAAAGTGTTGTTTTTTTTTTTTAAATATCTCTGGGGTGCTTACACCTAATATAACATGCTTTTTATTGAGAGATTACTGTGTACTTTCAGGAATTATGTCTCAGATACTTACCTTGTTGCTCTAATATCTGTGCTTTGGAGATCATGTAACTCTGGGCCCCATGGAAATTAAAGACTTAAATGGTAGTTTTATCTGAGTTCCCCATGGTAGGGTGCATATTATTATGTCATCTACATATTGTGGAATAGCATCTTCTTTTAGGTGTATTTCTTTTAGTTCCTTTCCGAGGGCCTGGGTGACCAAATGTGGGCTATCCTGAAACCCCTGAGACAGCGCTGTCCAGGTGTAGTATTACATTTGGCCCAGTGGGGGCTGCTGCTGCTGCTGCTAAGTCACTTCAGTTGTGTCCAACTCTGTGTGACCCCATAGACGGCAGCCCACCAGGCTCCCCCGTCCCTGGGATTCTCCAGGCAAGAACACTGGAGTGGGTTGCCATTTCCTTCTCCAATGCATGAAAGTGAAAAGTGAAAGGGAAGTTGCTCAGTCGTGTCTGACTCTTTGCGACCCCATGGACTGCAGCCTACCAGGCTCCTCTGTCCATGGGATTTTCCAGGCAAGAGTACTGGAGTGGGGTGCCATCACCTTCTCCGTGGCCCACTGGGGGCTAGTCCAGTCAAAAAAGTGATGAACTGAGATGCAAAAGAAAGCATCCTTGAGGTCAAGCACAGTAAACCATTGGGCATCTCCCATCGAACATTATATAAGGATTGGCTATGAGGGGATCGTGTAGAGACCACTGCATCAGTTATTGCTCTAAGGTCATGTACAATTCAGTATCCCCATTTGGCTTAGCAGCTGGCAGAACAGTGTTATTACATGGAGACTGACAGGGCATTAAGAGGCCATGTTTTAAGCTGTTTTTGCTTCCAACTTTATGGGATACTGTCTCTTGTTAGGGTAAGTGACTTCTGGCTTAAGGCTAATTTTTACATGTTGGGCATTTATAGTCTTCCCAGGGGTTCCATTGTCCCAGACTTCAGGGTTTACTGTGTGAAGAATATGGCTGGGAACAGGCCCTTGGTCTTCCAGCTGATTTGTCTTAGAGTCAAGAAAAGGCACAGCTCAGGGTGTCCAAACTTTAATATGGCCACACAGGAGACCAGATGGTCTCTCCCCACTGGTTGGGTAGGACACTCAGGCACAATAAAAGCCATGTAAGATCAAATGCTGTTCAGATTGGCAAGTGAGAGGCCCAGTGAAGAAACCAATGTGAGGCTTTCTGTTGATACCAGTCACAGTACAGCTTTTGCAGGGAAGAGGCCCAGTGTGAGAGATCAGACAGATGTCTCCTTTATCAATTTGAAAATTGATATTCTTACCTGCATGTCAAAGACCACTTGGGCTCTTCGATGTAGTTAGATATGTCATTCAGGGAGCCTCCAGAATCCCTGGGCCACCTCAGTTGTCCAGCATGGCCACCTTGGGAGCAGGAACTCACCTGTCTTCAGGACTGGGGACAATCCCATCTCCAATGACCTGTTCGTTTGCAGGCTAGGCATGGACGTGAGGGTTCTTTTTCACACTTTTGGGCTGGTTGACTTATATTTGAAGCATTCCCCCTTGATGGTTTTACCTCCAGGCGATGGTTAAGCTTCCTTGGCCCACTTGGGTTGTCCTGAGGTTGTAAGGCATTGCTGACAGCTGTCGTCTTAGCTTGAGCCCTGGCCTGCCTGTTTTCAAGTCAGGATCTCTCTTCCTCCTCAGCTTGATCTCGATTATTAAATACCCCAAAGGCTACCTCTAGGAGTTGGGACATCAGGGTTTGTGGGCCTAATTGTAACTTTTGGAGTTTCTGACTCATATTGGTGGCAGATTGGCTGATGACGTGTTGTCGCAGCAGAGACTGATGCTCTACAGTGGCGGGTTCAACGTTAGTAAACTTTCTACAAGCCTCCACAAGATGTCCCTAGAAGAGGGCTGGGTTTTCATTTTCTTCTTGGGTTACTCCATTAACCTCTTCATAGTTAACTGGCTTTTTGTTAGTTTTTCTTATCCATTCTAATAACACAGTGGATCACGTATTTCGTGGCTTCTGATCCCTCTCAGGAATGATAATACAAACAGGGCTCCTGACTTGGGGTTGCATCTTCACCCATAACAAAATATTCAGTTTGGTCAAGCTGGTCACTGTTTCCCTGGGCTGCTGCCCAAATTCTCTGTTTTGTCCTCAGGTTTGAACATCCTTCCAAGTCAAGTCAAAGGCCAGAGTTAGGGCCTGAAAATCTGCAGCAAACTTACTAGTGTCTTTGATAAACCGGCCCAGGCTTTGTTTGCACTGGGCTAACTCAGTTAAAGAGAAGGGCGTGTGTACTGTGACTGTCCTGTCACCACTTGCCACTTCCCTTTGAGGGCATATTTCTCTGATCCTGAGTGATAGGAAGTTTGACTACCAGTTACCCCGGGGCTCTGGTCTCTCTCCTGGGATGACAAAGGGAATATGGAAATAGGGAGGTGAGTTTGGGATTGGTCAGAGGGAACTAGGAAACTTGGTGGCTCTGGAGAAGCAGGGGAGACTTGCTTTCACCCCTGAAAATTAGGGGAAGTTAAAAAGGGGATCATCTAAAATGTTGGGAGTGCTTTTCCCAGGCTTACAGGAGCCTAGTAGAGCAGGGTTTGGGTAAAGAACCATGAAGGCTTGAACATTCCCATATTGCAACAGTGAAGCTCCAGTTGCAAGATGGTTTTGCAATTTAGAGACTCATTTTCAGGCCATTTTTTTCTATCCCCCCAACTTATATAAAAGCCAAGTAGTGTTACAGTAGAATTTGTTTTTCCTGTTCAGCTTGTCTGTTTTTTTAAATATCCAGATTCTAAGGATACATTCCAGAGGTGTTTCTTCTGCTTAGAAGAGGATCCTCCCATGCTGAGTAACCTGCAACCAAGAGCGCTGCTAGAAATGAAGCCCGGCATCCCAGAGACATTCACTGAGGACTTTTTATGGAAGGGAGTCAGAATGTGCTCTGAATTCTCTTCTTACCTAATGGAATTTTAAGGGTTCTCTATTCCCCCATAGATTCCTAACCCGATATCTCCGGTCAACCCAGTCCCTTGCATGGAGGGTACCAAGTAGGGAACGTTTGAACCAGCGCCAGTGTGTTGCCAGGACTCTCCTTGAGGGGGATCTTTATCTCTAAAGCTCATGTCCTGTACCCATTTTCCCTGTGTTGGGGGGTATTCCTCGAGATCGAGTACGTATAAAGTGTAGAGTGTGGACTGCTTGGAAGTGGCCAGTCCAGTAGGTATTTGTGTGGGGACTGCCAAGTGAAGGGGAGTCCTAAAGGTGTAAAAAGGATCAACTAGCGGAAGCGGAGTTGGGCTCAGTGGAAAATGCCACAGAGGTCAGAAAATGAGGGTCTGGGGATGTGAGTTTTCCCACAGGGGATTTTTTGGGTGTTGAGGAAGGTGAGAGACTAGACAGCAGAAGAACCCCAAACCCCTTCCCCTGTCTCTTGGGCTATGATAAAATTAGAGCCTGGTGATTCTGTATGACACAGGAAACAGCAAGTTTGGACAGTGTTTCCCATGGAAGTCAATATACCAAGTGAACCCAATTAGTTTAGAATCTTTTGGGGATTCTCCAGTGACCATTTGAAGCACCCCAAAATTAGCTGGCAGTCAAAAGAATTTAGTTATATTTGGGGAGTCTGGCAAAAATCTCAAGAAGTTTTAAAATACCCATTCTGATAGAATAATAGGTCCCCATGAAACAATTATTCCTTCAGCTAAAGTGAAAAATAAATTTCCAAAGTAAATACTGACATTTAAAAGTATAGGAACTCACGCAATCTGATATCAAAAGGAGTATTCCAGGAAAGCATTGTTCTCTTAGGAGAGAGAGAAACCAAACCCAGTCGTGCATCAGCCTACTCTTGATAGAATCCTTTTATCTAACTCAATTCAATCCAACCTTAGAAAATCCTGACCACCTATAAAATTCTTTTCTCGATGTCCCTCCTCTGCGAACCTCATGCAGCTTTCTATAGCCATACATTGTGTCTTATTCTTTCCATTAAGAAATAACCAGCAAATCACCTTTTTTCCTTTTAACAAGATACAGTTCCATTCCTCACATCTTCTTTTCTAAAAACACACATCCTACTTTTCTTAAGCAACCATGAACTGTCTTCTACATTAACGTTCTATAGGTTGGGAGCGTGGCACCAAACATCTTTAGTTTCTTTCTTCACAAGAAGACAAAGTAGGTAAACTTTGACCTGTTCAACAATTAGTGGTACCAATATTTTGTCTTATTTGAAATGGCCTGGGTATTCAGTGATTTCCTATCATTAAACTTAATTTCGTTTCCATTTACCAAAATTGGAGAGAGTGTTTTAGATGAACTTTTCCAAAACATAGTTATTGCCATAGAATTTACCAAGAAGTTCTAAGCTTTTAACATTTTCTTAAAGATTTAATTATATCACCTTATTTTTCCTGTTCACAAATTTTATAACAAATATTCACTTACTGACTTTCAGTAACCATAGATAGGATTAAAGTGTTATACTTAATGTTGATCACTCTAAAAACAGGTCTATATTCATTAAACCCAGAAGCTTAAGCTAACTCTAATATCAGACATTAATTAAATACTGAACATTGCCCAAGTCACATGGAAAAGGTATTCTGGAGAGCCTCCTTTATATTTCTGAGAATGTATATAAGTGCTCAGTTTCCTTTAAGCCAGTTAAATAGAGCTCTTTTACAGGTTAATTTTTACCGAAAGACCGAACCAGAGATCTCATAGTTTATGTCTTGAATATAAAATGGCCCTTCTCCCCCTTCAATCTGGGGGAAGACAGAGAGTCAGGCAGGTCCTGAGAGTCCGGGCAGAATAGTCGCAGTGCAGAGGAGAGATGCAGACCCTTGGTCGGGACTGTACATTAAACTGCAAAGGCAGAGGAGGGAGAGTGGCGAGCTCCTGTCTTTACTTGTTGTTCCCTAAAATCCCACCAAGTAACCCAAGGCGGCAGTATCGGGCGATATGGGCTGCTTTCTCTTTCAAGAAGTAAGTGCCCCACCAGGCCCGTAGTGTTGGCAGAGACTTGCATGAGCAGTTGGACAAGCAAAGCTACATAAAAGAAGGATACCAGTGACACAAACTTAGACACAAAAAAGAAGTTTTCAGAATGAATGGTACTGACATGCAGGTATAAGGATCAAGGGAGGAGGGACAGAAAAGGCTGAAAAAGAAAGAGACAGCAGGGAAATAGAGCTGAAAATACTGGGACCAAAGGACTTCCAGCCACTACATGATACGAGGTTTGAACATCGATCATTCTTACACATCTCTGGTCAAGGAGAGCCTGCTGGACCAAGGTCTGTGCAAGGTGAGGCAAGCCTCTCCCGCCTCTGTCTGTTACCCATTAAGGGCAACAGAGAGCAGAGAGCCAGCCAGACAGCAGGTCTCACAAGGTGAGAGGAGTGATGCTGTAGTTGCCCGGAGTCCACTGTCTTGGAAAGAGAAGACAGAGGAGAAGAGAGATTTCAGGAGAGGGGAGTGCACAAGTGGGAGCGGTGGGCATTGTGTGAATGAGTCCTGAGGCTGCCAAGGACCCGGAAGGCAGAGTTAGGAAATGTGGTGACACTGAAACAAGAGGTTGGGGCCACTTGTCACCCACAGTGAAGCTGTGATCGGTGGTCTCGGAGAGTTCCAGATCCTCTCCCAAGAAGAGGACAAGTGCACACATTGGGTGCCATAAATCTGATTCTGACCAGGGTTCTTGGCCTTCCTCGATCAATTAAAATTGACTAGAGGCTAGACAGGAAATGCAGGCAAGGCCTTATTGGGACCCTGCTGCAGCAGGAAGGGAGCAAAAGCAAGTGACAGGTTCCCTGGCTGGCTTGCTTCAGCCTTGAGTCTTTGGAACTTCATGTTTCCTAGGAACTTGCTTAAAACTCTTTACTAGGTGGATGGTGGGGTTGCTGTCGTCAATGATGGGCTCATCTCTGGGTAAGCACATCCAGTATTCTGTCAACTGGAGAGGAGGAAGCAAGAGTTTGAGCAATGGGAACCAGGGAGTCTTCTGTCCATTCTAGGGCAAGGGATGAAGTATAGAAAAGTTAAAGTAATGAATACCCTCGCAGTTGCACCAATCAGAGCTTCAATCATGAGTGATGACTAGGAAGCAGGAACATTAAGACAAGTGGTGTAGTGAGTTCACATCATGATAAGTGTGGGGTCCTGAGGCTTCTGGTGAGTCACATTAAGCCACCCCTCCTGGGCAGAGGAGTTCTGTCTGGAGTGTAGGTGCAGGGCTATAGCAGCGCTCGTAGTAAATTTCGAAAGTGAAAGTGGAGGACAAAATTATCTACACCTACCAGAACCAGTTGTTTTGTAAGTGGACTGGAGTACAGGAAGACAGGAAGGAAGATAGTGCCTATGGGTACTTAGCCTTGGGTCTAATAAGTCTCTTTGTCCTTTCTTAAAAAAAAAAAAATTATATGTTTGGCTGCATCGGGTCTTTGTTGTAGCACATAGCATCTTCCTTCTGTTATGCAGAATCTTTCATTGCAGCTCATGGGCTCTTCAGTTTTAGCTATTCCGCTGCATTTGGGATCTTAGTTCCCCACACAGGGATTGAACGTGTGTCCCCAGCCTTGTAAGGCAAATTCTTAACCACTGAACCACAAGGGAAGTCCCTTTTTATCCTTCCTGAACAGGAGCTTTAGGTCTTGGAGAGGCTCACTCATCCACCTGGATTTTTCAGGCTGTGCAGGGTCCTCTGTGTTCCATGGAGTCTCAGGAGAAGGGAGGGAGTCACGTCCGACTCTTTGTGACCCCATGGACTGCAGCAAGCCAGGCCTCCCTGTCCCTCACCATCTATCGAAATTTGCCCAAGTTCATGTCCATTGAATTGGTGATGCCATCCAACCATCTCATCCTCTGTTGCCCTCTTCTCCTCCTGCTTTCAATCTTTCCCAGCATCAGGGTCTTTTCTAATAAGTCAGCTCTTCACATCAGATGGCCAAAGTATTGCAGCTTCAGCATCAGTTCTTCCAATGAAAAGGATGGACTGGTTTGATCTCTGTGGTCCAAGGGACTCTCAAGTGTCTTCTCCAGCACTACAGTTCAAAAGCATCAATTCTTCAGTGCTCAGCTTTCTTTATAGTCCAACTCTCATATCCATACATGAGAAAAGCTGGAAAAACCATAGCTTTGACTACATGGACTTTTGTCAGCAAAGAAATGTCTCTGCTTTTTAATATGCTTTCTAGGTTTGTCATTGCTTTTCTTCCAAGGAGCAAGTGTGTTTCAATTTCATGGCTGCAGTCACAATCTGCAGTGATTTTGGGGCCCAAGAAAATAAAGTCTGTCACTGTTTCCATTGTTTCCCCATCTATTTGCCATGAAGTGATAAGAACCGGATGCCATGATCTTTGTTTTTGGAATGCTGAGTTTTAAGCCAGCTTTTTCATTCTCCTCTTTCACACTCATCAAGAGGCTCTTTAGTTCCTCTTCACTTTCTGCCATTAGGGTGGTATCATCTGCATATCTGAGGTTATTGATATTTCTCCCAGCAATCTTGATTTCCAGTTTATTCTTCATCCAGCCCAGCATTTCACACACTGTACTCTTCATATAAGTTAAATAAGCAGGGTGACAATATACAGCCTTGATGTACTCCTGTCCCAGTTTTGAACTAGTTTGTTGTTCCATGTCCAGTTCTAACTATTGCTTCTTGATCTGCATAACGGTTTCCCAGGAAACAGGTAAGGTGGTCTGATACTCCCATCTCTTTAAGAATTTTCTACAGTTTATTGTGATCCACACAGTCAAAGGCTGTAGTCAATGAAGCAGAAGTAGATATTTTTCTGGAATTCTCTTGCTTTTTCGATGATCCAGTAGATTTTGGCTGTTTGATCTCTGGTTCTTCTGTCTTTTCTGAATCCACTTATACATCTGGAAGTTCTCTGTTCGCGTACTGTTGAAGGATTTTGGGCATTACTTTACTATCATGTGAAATGAGTGCAATTTTGTGGCAGTATGAATATTCTTTGGCATTCCCCTTCTTTGGGCTGAGATCATGAGCTCCTTATTGTAAAATTCAGACTTGAAGAAAGTAGGGAAAATCGCTGTGCCATTCAGATATGACCTAAATCAAATTCCTTATGATTATACAGTGAAAATGACAAATAAATTCAAGACATTAGACCTGATAGACACAGAGCCTAAAGAACTATGGGCGGAAGTTCGTAACACTGTACAAGAGGCAGTGACCAAAACCATCCCTACGAAAAAGAAATGCAATAAGACAAAATGGTTGTCTGAGGAGGCCTTACAAATAGCTGAGAAAAAGAAATAAAAGACAAGTGAGAAAGGGAAAGATATATCCATCTGAATTCAAAGTTCCACAGAATAGCAAGTAGAGATAAGAAAGCCTTCTTAAGACTGACAATGCAAAGAAATAGAGGAAGACAATAGAATGGGAAAGACTAGAGATCTCTTCAAGAAAATTGGAGATACCAAGGGAACATTTCATGCAAAGATGGGCACAATAAAGGACAGAAATGGTGCAGAGGTAACAGAAGCAGAAAGTATTAGGAAGAGGTGGAAAGAATACACAGAAGAATTGTACAGAAAGTGTCTTAATGAGTTGCAAACCATGATGGTGTGCTCACTCACCTATAGCCAGACATCCTGGAGTGTAAAGTCAAGTGGGCCTTAGGAAGCATCACTATGAACAAAGCTAGTGGAGGTGATAGAATTCAGCTGAGCTGTTTCAAATTCTAAAAGATGATGCTGT